>NC_054475.1:62877540-63202040 GCF_017639515.1 Carcharodon carcharias
ATTCTTTGGCCCAGTGTCATCGTGGGGCAGAGTCTATGACCCAGTGTCAGTGTGGGGCAGAGTCTATGGCCCAGTGTCAGTGTGGGGCACATTCTATGGCCCAATGTCCGCATGGGGCAGAGTCTACGCCCCTTTGTCAGTGTGGGGCAGAGTCAATGGCCCAGTGTCAACGTGGGGCGGAGTCTATGGCCCAGTGTCAGCATGGGGCAGAGTCTATGGCCCAGTGTCAGCGCGGGGCTGAGTCTATGGCCCAGTGTCAGCATCGGGCAAAGTCTATGCCCTAATGTCTGCGTCGGGCAAAGTCTATGGCCCAGTGTCAGCGTGGGGCAAAGTCTATGGCCCAGTGTCAGTGTGGCGCAGAATCTATGGCTCAGTGTTTGCGTGTTGCACAGTCTATGGCCCAGTGTCAGTGTGGGGCATAGTCTATAGCCCAGTGTCAGCATGGCGCAGAGTCTATGGCACAGTGTCAGCGTGGGGCAAACACTATGTCCTAGTGTCTGCATGGGGCAAAGTCTATGGCTCAGTGTCAGCATCGGGCAAAGTCTATGCCCTAATGTCTGCGTCGGGCAAAGTCTATGGCCCAGTGTCAGCGTGGGGCAAAGTCTATGGCCCAGTGTCAGTGTGGGGCATAGTCTATAGCCCAGTGTCAGCATGGCGCAGAGTCTATGGCACAGTGTCAGCGTGGGACAGTGTCTATGGTCCAGTGTCAGCGTGGTACAGAGTCTATGCCCCTTTTTCAGTGTGGGGCAGAGTCTATGGTCCAGTGTCAGCGTGGTTCAAAGTCTATGGCCCAGTGTCAGTGTGGGACAGAGTCTATGGCCCACTGTCAGTGTGAGGCAGATTCTATGGCCCAGTGTGAGTGTGGGACAGAGTCTACGGCCCAGTGTCAGTGTGGGGCAGAGTCTAGGGCCCAGTGTCAGTGTGGGGCAGATTCTATGGCCCAGTTGTCCGCGTGGTGCAGAGTCGACGGCCCAGTGTCAGTGTCGGGCAGAGTCTATGGCCCAGTGTCCGCCTGGGGCAAAGTCTATGGCCCAGTGTCCACCTGGGGCAAAGTCTATGGCCCATTGTCAGTGTTGGGCAGAGTCAATGGTCCAGTGTCAGCGTGGGGCAGATGCTATGGCCCAGTGTCAGTGTGGGGCAGGGTCTATGGTCCAGTGTCAGCATGGGGTGGAGTCTATGGCCCTGTGTCATTGTGGGGCAAAGTCTATGGCCCAGTGTTTGCGTGGTGCAGAGTCAATAGCCCAGTGTCAGCGTGGTACAGAGTCTATGCCCCTTTGTCAGTGTGGGGCAGAGTCTATGGTCCAGTGTCAGCATGGGGTGGAGTCTATGGCCCTGTGTCATTGTGGGGCAAAGTCTATGGCCCAGTGTTTGCGTGGTGCAGAGTCTATGACCCAGTGTCAGTGTGGGGCAGAGGCTATAGCCCAGTGTCAGCATGGCGCAGAGTCTATGGCCCAGTGTCATCGTGGGGCAAACTCTATCTCCTAGTGTCTGCATGGGGCAAAGTCTATGGCCCAGTGTCAGCGTGGTACAGAGTCAATGGCCCAGTGTCAGCTTGGTACAGATTCTACACCCCTTTGTCAGTGTGGGGCAGAGTCTATGGTCCAGTGTCAGCGTGGTACAAAGTCTATGGCCCAATGTCAGAGTGGGACAGAGTCTATGGCCCAGTGTCAGTGTGGGGCAGATTCTATGGCCCAGTGTCATCGTGGGGCAGAGTCTATGACCCAGTGTCAGTGTGGGGCAGAGTCTATGGCCCAGTGTCAGTGTGGGGCACATTCTATGGCCCAGTGTCCACGTGGGGCAGAGTCTACGCCCCTTTGTCAGTGTGGGGCAGAGTCTATGGCCCAGTGTCAGTGTGGGGCAGATTCTATGGCCCAGTGTCAGCGTGGGGCAGAGTCTATGACCCAGTGTCAGCGTTGGGCAGAGTCTATGGCCCAGTGTCAGTGTGGGACAGAGTCTATGACCCAGTGTCAGCGTGGGGCAGAGTCTATGGCCCAGTGTCAGCGTGGGGCAGAGTCTGTGACCCAATGTAAGCTTGGGGCAGAGTCTATGGCCCAGTGTCAGCGTGGGGCAAACTCTACCTCCTAGTGTCTGCATGGGGCAAAGTCTATGGCCCAGTGTCAGCGTGGGACAGAGTCTATGGTCCAGTGTCAGTGTGGTACAGAGTCAATGGCCGAGTGTCAGATTGGTACAGATTCTACACCCCTTTGTCAGTGTGGGGCAGAGTCTATGGTCCAGTGTCAGCGTGGTACAAAGTCTATGGCCCAGTGTCAGAGTGGGACAGAGTCTATGGCCCAGTGTCAACGTGGTACAGAGTCTATGCCCCTTTTTCAGTGTGGGGCAGAGTCTATGGTCCAGTGTCAGCGTGGTTCAAAGTCTATGGCCCAGTGTCAGTGTGGGACAGAGTCTATGGCCCACTGTCAGTGTGGGGCAGATTCTATGGCCCAGTGTTAGCGTGGGGCAGAGTCTATGGCCAGTGTCAGTGTGGGACAGAGTCTATGGCCCCGTGTCCGCGTGGGGCAAAGTCTATGGCCCAGCGTCAGCGTGGAGCAGATTCTATGGTCCAGTGTCCGCATGGGGCAGATGCTATGGTCCAGCGTCAGTGTGGGTCGGAGTCTATGGCCCAGGGTCAGTGTGGGACAGAGTCTGTGGCCCAGTGTCAGTGTGGACAGAGTCCATGGCCCAGTGTCAGTGTGGGGCAGATTCTATGGCCCAGTGTCATTTTGGGACAGATTCTATGGTCAAGTATCATTGTGGTACTGAGTCAATAGCCCAGTGTCAGCGTAGTACAGAGTCTATGCCCCTTTGTCAGTGTGGGGCAGAGTCTACGTTCCAGTGTCAGCGTGGGGCAGAGTCTATGGCCCAGTGTCAGTGTGGGGCAGAGTCTATGGCCCAGTGTCATTTTGGGACAGATTCTATCGTCAAGTATCAGTGTGGTACAGAGTCAATAGCCCAGTGTCAGCGTGGTACATAGTCTATGCCCCTTTGTCAGTGTGGGGCAGAGTCTACGTTCCAGTGTCAGTGTGGGACAGAGTCTACGGCCCAGTGTCAGTGTGGGGCAGATTCTATGTCCCAGTGTGAGTGTGGGGCCAGATTCTATGGCCCAGTTGTCCGCGTGGGGCAGAGTCGACGGCCCAGTGTCAGTGTGGGGCAGAGTCTATGGCCCAGTGTCCGCCTGGGGCAAAGTCTATGGCCCAGTGTCCACCTGGGGCAAAGTCTATGGCCCATTGTCAGTGTTGGGCAGAGTCAATGGTCCAGTGTCAGCGTGGGGCAGATGCTATGGCCCAGTGTCAGTGTGGGGCAGAGTCTATGGTCCAGTGTCAGCATGGGGTGGAGTCTATGGCCCTGTGTCATTGTGGGGCAAAGTCTATGGCCCAGTGTTTGCGTGGTGCAGAGTTAATAGCCCAGTGTCAGCGTGGTACAGAGTCTATGCCCCTTTGTCAGTGTGGGGCAGAGTCTACGTTCCAGTGTCAGTGTGGGACAGAGTCTACGGCCCACTGTCAGTGTGGGGCAGACTCTATAGCCCAGTGTGAGTGTGGGACAGAGTCTACGGCCCAGTGTCAGTGTGGGACAGAGTCTAGGGCCCAGTGTCAGTGTGGGGCAGATTCTATGGCCCAGTTGTCCGCGTGGGGCAGAGTCGACGGCCCAGTGTCAGTGTGGGGCAGAGTCTATGGCCCAGTGTCCGCCTGGGGCAAAGTCTATGGCCCAGTGTCCACCTGGGGCAAAGTCTATGGCCCATTGTCAGTGTTGGGCAGAGTCAATGGTCCAGTGTCAGCGTGGGGCAGATGCTATGGCCCAGTGTCAGTGTGGGGCAGAGTCTATGGTCCAGTGTCAGCATGGGGCTGAGTCTATGGCCCTGTGTCATTGTGGGGCAAAGTCTATGGCCCAGTGTTTGCGTGGTGCAGAGTCTATGACCCAGTGTCAGTGTGGGGCAGAGGCTATAGCCCAGTGTCAGCATGGCGCAGAGTCTATGGCCCAGTGTCATCGTGGGGCAAACTCTATCTCCTAGTGTCTGCATGGGGCAAAGTCTATGGCCCAGTGTCAGCGTGGTACAGAGTCAATGGCCCAGTGTCAGCTTGGTACAGATTCTACACCCCTTTGTCAGTGTGGGGCAGAGTCTATGGTCCAGTGTCAGCGTGGTACAAAGTCTATGGCCCAATGTCAGAGTGGGAAAGAGTCTATGGCCCAGTGTCAGTGTGGGGCAGATTCTATGGCCCAGTGTCATCGTGGGGCAGAGTCTATGACCCAGTGTCAGTGTGGGGCAGAGTCTATGGCCCAGTGTCAGTGTGGGGCACATTCTATGGCCCAGTGTCCACGTGGGGCAGAGTCTACGCCCCTTTGTCAGTGTGGGGCAGAGTCTATGGCCCAGTGTCAGTGTGGGGCAGATTCTATGGCCCAGTGTCAGCGTGGGGCAGAGTCTATGACCCAGTGTCAGCGTGGGGCAGAGTCTATGGCCCAGTGTCAGTGTGGGACAGAGTCTATGACCCAGTGTCAGCGTGGGGCAGAGTCTATGGCCCAGTGTCAGCGTGGGGCAGAGTCTGTGACCCAGTGTAAGCTTGGGGCAGAGTCTATGGCCCAGTGTCAGCGTGGGGCAAACTCTACCTCCTAGTGTCTGCATGGGGCAAAGTCTATGGCCCAGTGTCAGCGTGGGACAGAGTCTATGGTCCAGTGTCAGTGTGGTACAGAGTCAATGGCCGAGTGTCAGATTGGTACAGATTCTACACCCCTTTGTCAGTGTGGGGCAGAGTCTATGGTCCAGTGTCAGCGTGGTACAAAGTCTATGGCCCAGTGTCAGAGTGGGACAGAGTCTATGGCCCAGTGTCAGCGTGGTACAGAGTCTATGCCCCTTTTTCAGTGTGGGGCAGAGTCTATGGTCCAGTGTCAGCGTGGTTCAAAGTCTATGGCCCAGTGTCAGTGTGGGACAGAGTCTATGGCCCACTGTCAGTGTGGGGCAGATTCTTTGGCCCAGTGTTAGCGTGGGGCAGAGTCTATGGCCAGTGTCAGTGTGGGACAGAGTCTATGGCCCCGTGTCCGCGTGGGGCAAAGTCTATGGCCCAGCGTCAGCGTGGAGCAGATTCTATGGTCCAGTGTCCGCATGGGGCAGATGCTATGGTCCAGCGTCAGTGTGGGTCGGAGTCTATGGCCCAGGGTCAGTGTGGGACAGAGTCTGTGGCCCAGTGTCAGTGTGGACAGAGTCCATGGCCCAGTGTCAGTGTGGGGCAGATTCTATGGCCCAGTGTCATTTTGGGACAGATTCTATGGTCAAGTATCATTTTGGTACTGAGTCAATAGCCCAGTGTCAGCGTAGTACAGAGTCTATGCCCCTTTGTCAGTGTGGGGCAGAGTCTACGTTCCAGTGTCAGTGTGGGACAGAGTCTACGGCCCAGTGTCAGTGTGGGGCAGATCCTATGTCCCAGTGTGAGTGTGGGACAGAGTCTACGGCCCAGTGTCAGTGTGGGACAGAGTCTACGGCCCAGTGTCAGTGTGGGGCAGATTCTATGGCCCAGTTGTCCGCGTGGGGCAGAGTCGACGGCCCAGTGTCAGTGTGGGGCAGAGTCTATGGCCCAGTGTCCGCCTGGGGCAAAGTCTATGGCCCAGTGCCCGCCTGGGGCAAAGTCTATGGCCCAGTGTCAGTGTTGGGCAGAGTCAATGGTCCAGTGTCAGCGTGGGGCAGATGCTATGGCCCAGTGTCAGTGTGGGGCAGAGTCTATGGTCCAGTGTCAGCGCGGGGCAGAGTCTATGGCCCAGTGTCAGCGTGGGACAGAATCTATGGTCCAGTGTCAGCATGGAGTGGAGTCTATGGCCCTGTGTCAGTGTGGGGCAAAGTCTATGGCCCAGTGTCCACCTGGGGCAAAGTCTATGGCCCATTGTCAGTGTTGGGCAGAGTCAATGGTCCAGTGTCAGCGTGGGGCAGATGCTATGGCCCAGTGTCAGTGTGGGGCAGAGTCTATGGTCCAGTGTCAGCATGGGGTGGAGTCTATGGCCCTGTGTCATTGTGGGGCAAAGTCTATGGCCCAGTGTTTGCGTGGTGCAGAGTCAATAGCCCAGTGTCAGCGTGGTACAGAGTCTATGCCCCTTTGTCAGTGTGGGGCAGAGTCTACGTTCCAGTGTCAGTGTGGGACAGAGTCTACGGCCCACTGTCAGTCTGGGGCAGATTCTATGGCCCAGTGTGAGTGTGGGACAGAGTCTACGGCCCAGTGTCAGTGTGGGACAGAGTCTACGGCCCAGTGTCAGTGTGGGGCAGATTCTATGGCCCAGTTGTCCGCGTGGGGCAGAGTCGACGGCCCAGTGTCAGTGTGGGGCAGAGTCTATGGCCCAGTGTCCGCCTGGGGCAAAGTCTATGGCCCAGTGTCCACCTGGGGCAAAGTCTATGGCCCATTGTCAGTGTTGGGCAGAGTCAATGGTCCAGTGTCAGCGTGGGGCAGATGCTATGGCCCTGTGTCAGTGTGGGGCAGAGTCTATGGTCCAGTGTCAGCATGGGGTGGAGTCTATGGCCCTGTGTCATTGTGGGGCAAAGTCTATGGCCCAGTGTTTGCGTGGTGCAGAGTCTATGACCCAGTGTCAGTGTGGGGCAGAGGCTATAGCCCAGTGTCAGCATGGCGCAGAGTCTATGGCCCAGTGTCATCGTGGGGCAAACTCTATCTCCTAGTGTCTGCATGGGGCAAAGTCTATGGCCCAGTGTCAGCGTGGTACAGATTCTACACCCCTTTGTCAGTGTGGGGCAGAGTCTATGGTCCAGTGTCAGCGTGGTACAAAGTCTACGGCCCAATGTCAGAGTGGGACAGAGTCTATGGCCCAGTGTCAGTGTGGGGCAGATTCTATGGCCCAGTGTCATCGTAGGGCAGAGTCTATGACCCAGTGTCAGTGTGGGGCAGAGTCTATGGCCCAGTGTCAGTGTGGGGCACATTCTATGGCCCAGTGTCCACGTGGGGCAGAGTCTACGCCCCTTTGTCAGTGTGGGGCAGAGTCTATGGCCCAGTGTCAGTGTGGGGCAGATTCTATGGCCCAGTGTCAGCGTGGGGCAGAGTCTATGACCCAGTGTCAGCGTGGGGCAGAGTCTATGGCCCAGTGTCAGTGTGGGACAGAGTCTATGACCCAGTGTCAGCGTGGGGCAGAGTCTATGGCCCAGTGTCAGCGTGGGGCAGAGTCTGTGACCCAGTGTAAGCTTGGGGCAGAGTCTATGGCCCAGTGTCAGCGTGGGGCAAACTCTACCTCCTAGTGTCTGCATGGGGCAATGTCTATGGCCCAGTGTCAGCGTGGGACAGAGTCTATGGTCCAGTGTCAGTGTGGTACAGAGTCAATGGCCGAGTGTCAGATTGGTACAGATTCTACACCCCTTTGTCAGTGTGGGGCAGAGTCTATGGTCCAGTGTCAGCGTGGTACAAAGTCTATGGCCCAGTGTCAGAGTGGTACAGAGTCTATGCCCCTTTTTCAGTGTGGGGCAGAGTCTATGGTCCAGTGTCAGCGTGGTTCAAAGTCTATGGCCCAGTGTCAGTGTGGGACAGAGTCTATGGCCCACTGTCAGTGTGGGGCAGATTCTATGGCCCAGTGTTAGCGTGGGGCAGAGTCTATGGCCAGTGTCAGTGTGGGACAGAGTCTATGGCCCGGTGTCCGCGTGGGGCAAAGTCTATGGCCCAGCGTCAGCGTGGAGCAGATTCTATGGTCCAGTGTCCGCATGGGGCAGATGCTATGGTCCAGCGTCAGTGTGGATCGGAGTCTATGGCCCAGGGTCAGTGTGGGACAGAGTCTGTGGCCCAGTGTCAGTGTGGACAGAGTCCATGGCCCAGTGTCAGTGTGGGGCAGATTCTATGGCCCAGTGTCATTTTGGGACAGATTCTATGGTCAAGTATCATTGTGGTACTGAGTCAATAGCCCAGTGTCAGCGTAGTACAGAGTCTATGCCCCTTTGTCAGTGTGGGGCAGAGTCTACGTTCCAGTGTCAGCGTGGGGCAGAGTCTATGGCCCAGTGTCAGTGTGGGGCAGAGTCTATGGCCCAGTGTCATTTTGGGACAGATTCTATGGTCAAGTATCAGTGTGGTACAGAGTCAATAGCCCAGTGTCAGCGTGGTACATAGTCTATGCCTCTTTGTCAGTGTGGGGCAGAGTCTACGTTCCAGTGTCAGTGTGGGACAGAGTCTACGGCCCAGTGTCAGTGTGGGGCAGATTCTATGGCCCAGTGTGAGTGTGGGACAGAGTCTACGGCCCAGTGTCAGTGTGGGACAGAGTCTACGGCCCAGTGTCAGTGTGGGGCAGATTCTATGGCCCAGTTGTCCGCGTGGGGCAGAGTCGACGGCCCAGTGTCAGTGTGGGGCAGAGTCTATGGCCCAGTGTCCGCCTGGGGCAAAGTCTATGGCCCAGTGTCCGCCTGGGGCAAAGTCTATGGCCCAGTATCAGTGTTGGGCAGAGTCAATGGTCCAGTGTCAGCGTGGGGCAGATGCTATGGCCCAGTGTCAGTGTGGGGCAGAGTATATGGTCCAGTGTCAGCGCGGGGCAGAGTCTATGGCCCAGTGTCAGCGTGGGACAGAATCTATGGTCCAGTGTCAGCATGGAGTGGAGTCTATGGCCCTGTGTCAGTGTGGGGCAAAGTCTATGGCCCAGTGTCCGCGCGGGGCAGAGTCTATGGCCCAGTGTCAGCATCGGGCAAAGTCTATGCCCTAATGTCTGCGTTGGGCAAAGTCTATGGCCCAGTGGCAGCGTGGGGCAAAGTCTATGGCACAGTGTCAGTGTGGCGCAGAGTCTATTGCCCAGTGTTTGCGTGGTGCAGAGTCTATGGCCCAGTGTCAGTGTGGGGCAGATTCTATAGCCCAGTGTCAGCATGGCGCAGAGTCTATGGCCCAGTGTCAGCGTCGTGCAAACTCTATGTCCTCGTGTCTGCATGGGGCAAAGTCTAAGGCCCAGTGTCAGCGTGGGAGAGAGTCTATGGTCCAGTGTCAGTGTGGTACAGAGTCAATGGCCCAGTGTCAGCGTGGGGCAGATTCTATGGCCCAGTGTCATTGTTAGGCAGAGTCTATGGTCCATTGTCAGCGTGGTACAAAGTCTATGGCCCAGTGTCAGGGTGGGGCAGATTCTATAGCCCAGTGTTTGCGTGGTGCTGAGCCTATGGCCCTGTGTCAGTGTGGGGAAGAGTCTATAGCCTTGTGTCAGCATGGGGCAGAGTCTATGCCACAGTGTGGCGCAGAGTCTATGGTCCAGTGTCAGCGTCGGGCAATGTCTGTGCCCTAGTGTCTGAATGGGGCAAAGTCTATGGCCCAGTGTCAGCGTGGGGCAAAGTCTATGGCCCAGTGTCAGCGTGGGACAGAGTCAATGGTCCAGTGTCAGCGTGGTAAAGAGTCTATGGGCCAGTGTCAGTTTGGGGCAGAGTCTATGGCCCAGTGTCAGTGTGGAGCAGATTGTATGGCCCAGTGTCAGCCTGGGGTGGAGTCTACAGGCCAGTGTCAGCGTGGGGCGGAGTCTAAGGCCCAATGACAGCGTGGGGCCGAGTCTTTGGCCCAGTGTCAGCCTGGGGCGGAGTCTATATGCCAGTGTCAGCGTGGCGCAGAGTCTAAGGTCCAGCGTCAGCGTGGGGCAAAGTCTATGGCCCAGTGTCAGCGTGGGATAGCGTCTATGGTCCAGTGTCAGCGTGGTACAGAGTCTATGCCCCTTTGTCAGCGTGGGGCAGAGTCTATGGTCGAGTGTCAGGGTGGTACAGAGTCTAGGCCCAGCGTCAGCGTGGGGCAGATTCTATGGCCCAGTGTCCGCGTGGGGCAGTATCTATGGTCCAGTGTCAGCTTGGTGCAGAGTCTATGGCCCAGTGTCAGTGTGGGACAGAGTCTACGGCCCAGTGTCAGCGAGGGGCAGAGTCTATAGTCCAGTGTCAGCATGGGGCGGAGTCTATGGCCCAGTGTCAGCATGGGGCAGAGTCTATGGCCCAGTGTCAGCGCGGGGCAGAGTCTATGGCCCAGTGTCAGCATCGGGCAAAGTCTATGCCCTAATGTCTGCTTCGGGCAAAGTCTATGGCCCAGTGTCAACGTGGAGCAGATTCTATGGTCCAGTGTCCGCGTGGGGCAGATGCTATGGTCCAGCGTCAGTGTGGGTCAGAGTCTATGGCCCAGGGTGAGTGTGGGACAGAGTTTGTGGCCCAGTGTCAGTGTGGACAGAGTCCGTGGCCCAGTGTCAGTGTGGGGCAGAGTCTATGGCCCAGTGTCATTTTGGGACAGATTCTATAGTCAAGATACAGTGTGGTACAGAGTCAATAGCCCAGTGTCAGCGTGGTACAGAGTCTATGCCCCTTTGTCAGTGTGAGGGAGAGTCTACGTTCCAGTGTCAGTGTGGGACAGAGTCTACGGCCCAGTGTCATCGTGGGGCAGAGTCTATGACCCAGTGTCAGCGTGGGGCAGAGTCTATGGCCCAATGTCATTGTGACGCAGAGTCTATGGCCCAGTGTCATTTTGGGACAGATTCTATGGTCAAGTATCAGTGTGGTACAGAGTCAATAGCCCAGTGTCAGCGTGGTACAGAGTCTATGCCGCTTTGTCAGTGTGGGGCAGAGTCTACGTTCCAGTGTCAGTGTGGGACAGAGTCTACGGCCCAGTGTCATCGTGGGGGAGAGTCTATGACCCAGTGTCAGCGTGGGGCAGAGTCTATGGCCCAGTCTCAGCGTGGGGCACATTCTATGGCCCAGTGTCCGCGTGGGGCAGACTCTATGCCCCTTTGTCAGTGTGGGGCACGGTCTATGGCCCAGTGTCAGTGTCGGGCAGATTCTATGGCCCAGTGTCAGCGTGGGGCAGAGTCTATGGCCCAGTGTCAGTGTGAGACACAGTCTATGACCCAGTGTCAGCGTGGGGCAAAGTCTATGGCCCAGTGTCATCGTGGGGCAAACTCTATCTCCTAGTGTCTGCATGGGGCAAAGTCTATGGCCCAGTGTCAGCGTGGGACAGAGTCTATGGTCCAGTGTCAGTGTAGTACAGAGTCAATGGCCCAGTGTCAGCTTGGTTCAAATTCTACACCCCTTTGTCAGTGTGGGGCAGAGTCTATGGTCAGTGACAGCGTGGTACAATGTCTATGGCCCAGTGTCAGAGTGGGACAGTGTCTATGGACCAGTGTCAGTGTGGGGCAGATTCTATGGCCCAGTGTCATCGTGGGGCAGAGTCTATGACCCAGTGTCAGTGTGGGGCAGAGTCTATGGCCCAGTATCAGTGTGGGGCACATTCTATGGCCCAGTGTCCGCGTGGGGCAGAGTCTACGCCCCTTTGTCAGTGTGGGGCAGAGTCTATGGCCCAGTGTCAGTGTGGGGCAGATTCTATGGCCCAGTGTCAGCGTGGGGCAGAGTCTATGACCCAGTGTCAGCGTGGGGCAGAGTCTATGGCCCAGTGTCAGTGTGGGACAGAGTCTATGACCCAGTGTCAGCGTGGGGCAGAGTCTATGGCCCAGTGTCAGCGTGGGGCAGAGTCTGTGACCCAGTGTAAGCTTGGGGCAGAGTCTATGGCCCAGTGTCAGCGTGGGGCCAACTCTATCTCCTAGTATCTGCATGGGGCAAAGTCTATGGCCCAGTGTCAGCGTGGGACAGAGTCTATGGTCCAGTGTCATTTTGGGACAGATTCTATGGTCAAGTATCAGTGTGGTAGAGAGTCAATAGCCCAGTGTCAGCGTGGTACAGAGTCTATGCCCCTTTGTCAGTGTGGGGCAGAGTCTACGTTCCAGTGTCAGCGTGGGGCAGAGTCTATGGCCCAGTGTCAGTGTGGGGCAGAGTCTATGGCCCAGTGTCATTTTGGGACAGATTCTATAGTCAAGATACAGTGTGGTACAGAGTCAATAGCCCAGTGTCAGCGTGGTACAGAGTCTATGCCCCTTTGTCAGTGTGGGGGAGAGTCTACGTTCCAGTGTCAGTGTGGGACAGAGTCTACGGCCCAGTGTCATCGTGGGGCAGAGTCTATGACCCAGTGTCAGCGTGGGGCAGAGTCTATGGCCCAGTGTCATTGTGACGCAGAGTCTATGGCCCAGTGTCATTTTGGGACAGATTCTATGGTCAAGTATCAGTGTGATACAGAGTCAATAGCCCAGTGTCAGCGTGGTACAGAGTCTATGCCCCTTTGTCAGTGTGGGGCAGAGTCTACGTTCCAGTGTCAGTGTGGGACAGAGTCTGCGGCCCAGTGTCATCGTGGGGGAGAGTCTATGACCCAGTGTCAGCGTGGGGCAGAGTCTATGGCCCAGTGTCAGCGTGGGGCACATTCTATGGCCCAGTGTCCGCGTGGGGCAGACTCTATGCCCCTTTGTCAGTGTGGGGCAGAGTCTATGGCCCAGTGTCAGTGTGGGGCAGATTCTATGGCCCAGTGTCAGCGTGGGGCAGAGTCTATGGCCCAGTGTCAGTGTGAGACACAGTCTATGACCCAGTGTCAGCGTGGGGCAAAGTCTATGGCCCAGTGTCATCGTGGGGCAAACTCTATCTCCTAGTGTCTGCATGGGGCAAAGTCTATGGCCCAGTGTCAGCGTGGGACAGAGTCTATGGTCCAGTGTCAGTGTAGTACAGAGTCAATGGCCCAGTGTCAGCTTGGTTCAAATTCTACACCCCTTTGTCAGTGTGGGGCAGAGTCTATGGTCAGTGACAGCGTGGTACAATGTCTATGGCCCAGTGTCAGAGTGGGACAGTGTCTATGGACCAGTGTCAGTGTGGGGCAGATTCTATGGCCCAGTGTCATCGTGGGGCAGAGCCTATGACCCAGTGTCAGTGTGGGGCAGAGTCTATGGCCCAGTATCAGTGTGGGGCACATTCTATGGCCCAGTGTCCGCGTGGGGCAGAGTCTACGCCCCTTTGTCAGTGTGGGGCAGAGTCTATGGCCCAGTGTCAGTGTGGGGCAGATTCTATGGCCCAGTGTCAGCATGGGGCAGAGTCTATGACCCAGTGTCAGCGTGGGGCAGAGTCTATGGCCCAGTGTCAGTGTGGGACAGAGTCTATGACCCAGTGTCAGCGTGGGGCAGAGTCTATGGCCCAGTGTCAGCGTGGGGCAGAGTCTGTGACCCAGTGTAAGCTTGGGGCAGAGTCTATGGCCCAGTGTCAGCGTGGGGCCAACTCTATCTCCTAGTGTCTGCATGGGGCAAAGTCTATGGCCCAGTGTCAGCGTGGGACAGAGTCTATGGTCCAGTGTCAGTGTGGTACAGAGTCAATGGCCCAGTGTCAGAATGGTACAGATTCTACACCCCTTTGTCAATGTGGGGCAGAGTCTATGGTCCAGTGTCAGCGTGGTACAAAGTCTATGGCCCAGTGTCAGAGTGGGACAGAGTCTATGGCCCAGTGTCAGTGTGGGGCACATTCTATGGCCCAGTGTCCGCGTGGGGCAGAGTCTATGCCCCTTTGTCAGTGTGGGGCAGATTCAACGGCCCAGTGTCAGCGTGGGGCAGAGTTTAAAGTCCAGTATCAGCTTGGTGCAGAGTCTATGGCCCAGTGTCATAGAGTGGCGGAGTCTGTGGCCCAGTGTCAGCATGGGGCAGAGTCTATGGCCCAGTGTCAGGCCGGGGCAGAGTCTAGGCCCAGTGTCAGCATCGAACAAAGTCTATGCCCTAATGTCTGCGTCGGGCAAAGTCTATGGCCCAGTGTTTGCGTGGTGCACACTCTATGGCCCAGTGTCAGTGTGGGGCATAGTCTACAGCCCAGTGTCAGCATGGCGCAGAGTCTATGGCACAGTGTCAGCGTGGGGCAAACACTATGTCCTAGTGTCTGCATATGGCAAAGTCTATGGCCCAGTGTCAGCATCGGGCAATGTCTATGCCCTAATGTCTGCGTCGGGCAAAGTCTATGGCCCAGTGTCAGAGTGGGGCAAAGTCTATGGCCCAGTGTCAGTGTGGGGCATAGTCTATAGCCCAATGTCAGCATGGCGCAGAGTCTATGGCACAGTGTCAGCGGGGGACAGAGTCTATGGTCCAGTGTCAGTGTGGTACAGAGTCAATGGCCCAGTGTCAGCGTGGTACAGAGTCTATGCCCCTTTTTCAGTGTGGGGCAGAGTCTATGGTCCAGTGTCAGCGTGGTTCAAAGTCTATGGCCCAGTGTCTGTGTGGGACAGAGTCTATGGCCCACTGTCAGTGTGGGGCAGATTCTATGGCCCAGTGTTAGCGTGGGGCAGAATCTATGGCCAGTGTCAGTGTGGGACAGAGTCTATGGCCCCGTGTCCGCGTGGGGCAAAGTCTATGGCTCAGCGTCAGCGTGGAGCAGATTCTATGGTCCAGTGTCCGCATGGGGCAGATGCTATGGTCCAGCGTCAGTGTGGGTCGGAGTCTATGGCCCAGGGTCAGTGTGGGACAGAGTCTGTGGCCCAGTGTCAGTGTGGACAGAGTCCATGGCCCAGTGTCAGTGTGGGGCAGAGTCTATGGCCCAGTGTCATTTTGGGACAGATTCTATGGTCAAGTATCAGTGTGGTACAGAGTCAATAGCCCAGTGTCAGCGTAGTACAGAGTCTATGCCCCTTTGTCAGTGTGGGGCAGAGTCTACTTTCCAGTGTCAGCGTGGGGCAGAGTCTATGGCCCAGTGTCAGTTTGGGGCAGAGTCTATGGCCCAGTGTCATTTTGGTACAGATTCTATGGTCAAGTATCAGTGTGGTACAGAGTCAATAGCCCAGTGTCAGCGTGGTACAGAGTCTATGCCCCTTTGTCAGTGTGGGGGAGAGTCTACGTTCCAGTGTCAGTGTGGGACAGAGTCTACGGCCCAGTGTCAGTGTGGGGCAGATTCTATGGCCCAGTTGTCCGCGTGGGGCAGAGTCGACGGCCCAGTGTCAGTGTGGGGCAGAGTCTATGGCCCAGTATCCGCCTGGGGCAAAGTCTATGGCCCAGTGTCCGCCTGGGGCAAAGTCTATGGCCCAGTGTCAGTGTTGGGCAGAGTCAATGGTCCAGTGTCAGCGTGGGGCAGATGCTATGGCCCAGTGTCAGTGTGGGGCAGAGTCTATGGTCCAGTGTCAGCGCGGGGCAGAGTCTATGGCCCAGTGTCAGTGTGGGACAGAATCTATGGTCCAGTGTCAGCATGGGGTGGAGTCTATGGCCCAGTGTCAGTGTGGGGCAAAGTCTATGGCCCAGTGTCCGCGCGGGGCAGAGTCTATGGCCCAGTGTCAGTGTGGGGCAGAGGCTATAGCCCAGTGTCAGCATGGCGCAGAGTCTATGGCCCAGTGTCATCGTGGGGCAAACTCTATCTCCTAGTGTCTGCATGGGGCAAAGTCTATGGCCCAGTGTCAGCGTGGGACAGAGTCTATGGTCCAGTGTCAGTGTGGTACAGAGTCAATGGCCCAGTGTCAGCTTGGTACAGATTCTACACCCCTTTGTCAGTGTGGGGCAGAGTCTATGGTCCAGTGTCAGCGTGGTACAAAGTCTATGGCCCAGTGTCATCGTGGGGCAGAGTCTATGACCCAGTGTCAGTGTGGGGCAGAGTCTATGGCCCAGTGTCAGTGTGGGGCACATTCTATGGCCCAGTGTCCGCGTGGGGCAGAGTCAACGCCCCTTTGTCAGTGTGGGGCAGAGTCTATGGCCCAGTGTCAGTGTGGGGCAGATTTTATGGCCCAGTGTCAGCGTGGGGCAGAGTCTATGACCCAGTGTCAGCGTGGGGCAGAGTCTATTGACCAGTGTCAGTGTGGGACAGAGTCTATGACCCAGTGTCAGCGTGGGGCAGAGTCTATGGCCCAGTGTCAGCGTGGGGCAGAGTCTGTGACCCAGTGTAAGCTTGGGGCAGAGTCTATGGCCCAGTGTCAGCGTGGGGCAAACTCTATCTCCTAGTGTCTACATGGGGCAAAGTCTATGGCCCATTGTCAGCGTGGGACAGAGTCTATGGTCCAGTGTCAGTGTGGTACAGAGTCAATGGCCCAGTGTCAGATTGGTACAGATTCTACACCCCTTTGTCAGTGTGGGGCAGAGTCTATGGTCCAGTGTCAGCGTGGTACAAAGTCGATGGCCCAGTGTCAGAGTGGGACAGAGTCTATGGCCCAGTGTCAGTGTGGGGCACATTCTATGGCCCAGTGTCCGCGTGGGGCAGAGTCTATGCCCCTTTGTCTGTGTGGGGCAGATTCTATGGCCCAGTGTCAGCGTGGGGCAGAGTTTATAGTCCAGTGTCAGCTTGGTGCAGATTCTATGGCCCAGTGTCAACATGGGGCGGAGTCTGTGGCCCAGTGTCAGCCTGGGACAGAGTCTATGGCCCAGTGTCAGCGCGGGGCGGAGTCTGTGGCCCAGTGTCAGCCTGGGGCAGAGTCTATGGCCCAGTGTCAGCGCGGGGCAGAGTCTATGGCCCAGTGTCAGCATCGGGCAAAGTCTATGCCCTAATGTCTGCGTCGGGCAAAGTCTATGGCCCAATGTCAGTGTTGGGCAGAGTCTATAGCCCAGTGTCAGCATGGCGCAGAGTCTATGGCCCAGTGTCAGCATGGGGCAAATTCTATGTCCTAGTGTCTGCATGGGGCAAAGTCTATGGCCCAGTGTCAGCGTGGGACAGAGTCTATGGTCCAGTCTCAGAGTGGTACAGAGTCAATGGCCCAGTGTCAGCGTGATACAGAGTCGATGTCCCTTTGTCAGTGGGGGGCAGTGTCTATGGTCCAGTGTCAGCGTGTTACAAAGTCAATGGCCCAGTGTCAGTGTGGGACAGAGTCTATGGCCCACTGTCAGTGTGGGGCAGATTCTATGGCCCAGTGTCAGCGTTGCGCAAAGTCTATGGCCCAGCGTCATCGTGGGGCGGAGTCTCTGGTCCAATGTCCGCGTGGGGCAGATGCTATAGCCCAGCGTCGGTGTGGGACAGAGTCTATGGCCCAGTTTCAGTGTGGGACAGCGTCTGTGTCCCAGTGTCAGTGTGGACAGAGTCTATGGCCCATTGTCAGCGTGGGGCAGAGAAAATGGCCCAGTGTCAGTGTGGGGCAGAGTCTATGGCCCAGTGTCTTTCTGGGTAGAGTCTATGGTCAATTGTCAGTGTGGTACAGATTCAATAGCCCAGTGTCAGCGTGGTACAGAGTCTATGCCCCTTTGTCAGTGTGGGGCAGAGTCTATGGCCCAGTGTCAACGTGGGGCGGAGTCTATGGCCCAGTGTCAGCATGGGGCAGTGTCTATGGCCCAGTGTCAGTGCGGGGCAGAGTCTATGGCCCAGTGTCAGCATCGGGCAAAGTCTATGCCCTAACGCCTGCGTCAGGCAAAGTCTATGGCCCAGTTTCAGCATGGCGCAGAGTCTATGGCCCAGTGTCAGCGTGGGGCAAACTCTATGTCCTAGTGTCTGCATGGGGCAAAATCTATGGTCCAGTGTCAGCGTGGGACAGAATCTATGGCCCAGAGTAAGTGTGGGACAGAGTCTATGGCCCAGTGTCAGTGTGGGACAGAGTCTGTATCCCAGTGTCAGTGTGGACAGGGTCTATGGCCCAGTGTCAGTGTGGGCCAGGGTCTATGGCCCAGTGACATTTTGGGACAGATTCTATGGTCAAGTGTCAGTGTGGTAAAGATTCAATAGCCCAGTGTCAGCCTGGTACAGAGGCTATGCCCATTTGTCACTGTGGGACAGAGTCTATGGCCCAGTGTCCGCGTGGGGCCATGTCTATGGCCCAGTGTCAGTGTGGTACAGAGTCTATGGCCCAGTGTCAGTGTGGTACAGAGTCAATAGCCCAGTGTCAGCGTGGTACAGAGTCTATGGCCCAGTGTCAGTGTGGGGCACATTCTATGGCCCAGTGTCCGCGTGGGACAGAGTCTATGGCCCAGTGTCCACGTGGGGCAAAGTCTATGTCCCAGCGTCAGTGTGGGGCATATACTGTGGCCCAGTGTCAGTGTGGGACAGAGTCTATGCCCCTTTGTCAGCGTGGGGTAGAGTCTATGGTCGAGTGTCAGCGTGGTACAGAGTCTATGGCCCAGTGTCAGCGTGGGGCAGATTCTATGGTCCAGTGTCAGCGTGGGGCAAACTCTATGTCCTAGTGTCTGCATGGGGCAAAGTCTATGGCCCAGTGTCAGCGTAGTACAGAGTCAATGGCCCAGTGTCAGCGTGGTACAAAGTCTATGCCCCTTTGTCAGTGTGGGGCAGAGTGTATGGTCCAGTGTCAGCGTGGGACAGAGTCTATGGCCCACTGTCAGTGCGGGGCAGATTCTATGGCCCAGTGTCAGCGTGGGGCAGAGTCTATGGCCCAGTGTCAGTGTGGGACAGAGTCTGTGGCCCAGTGTCTGTGTGGACAGATTCTATGGCCCAGTGTCAGCGTGGGGCAGAGTCTATGGCCCAGTGTCAGTGTGGGGCAGAGTCTATGGCCCAGTGTCATTTTGGGACAGATTCTATGGTCAAGTGTCAGTGTGGTACAGAGTCAATGGCCCAGTGTCAGCGTGGTACAGAGTCTATGCCCCTTTGTCAGTGTGGGGCAGAGTCTATGGTCCAGTGTCAGCATGGTACGAAGTCTATGGCCCTGTGTCAGTGTGGGACAGAGTCCATGGCCCACTGTCAGTGGGAGGCAGATTCTATGGCCCAGTGTCAGCGTGGCGCAGAACTTATGGCCCAGTGTCAGTGTGGGACAGAGTCTATGGACGAGTGTCCGCGTGGGGCAGATGCTATAGCCCAGCGTCAGTGTGGGACAGAGTCTATGGCCCAGTGTCAGTGTGAGACAGTGTTTGTGGCCCAGTATCAATGTGGACAGAGTCTATGGACCTGTGTCAGCGTGGGGCAGAGTCTATGGCCCATTGTCAGTGTGGGGCAGAGTCTATGGCCCAGTGTCATTTTGGGCAGAGTCTATGGTCAAGTGTCAGTGTGGTACAGAGTCAATAGCCCAGTGTCAGCGTGGTACAGAGTCTATGCCCCTTTGTCAGTGTGGGGCAGAGTCTATAGCCCATTGTCAGCATGGCGCAGAGTCTATGGCCCAGTGTCAGCGTGGGGCAGAGTCTGTGGCCCAGTGTCAGTGTGGGACAGAGTCTATGGTCCAGTGTCAGCGTGGGGCAGAGTCTATGGCCCAGTGTCAGCATGGGGCAGAGTCTATGGCCCAGTGTCAGAGTGGTGCAGAGTCTATGGCCCAGTCTCAACGTGGGGCGGAGTCTATGGCCCAGTGTCAACGTGGGGCGGAGTCTATGGCCCAGTGTCAGCACGGGGCAGAGTCTATGGCCCAGTTTCAGCATCAGGCAAAGTCTATGCCATAATGTCTGCGTCGGGCAAAGTCTATGGCCCAGTGTCTGTGTGGGGCAAAGTCTATGGCCCAGTGTCAGTGTGGCACAGAGTCTATGGCCCAGTGTCAGTGTGGGGCAGAGTCTATAGCCCATTGTCAGCATGCGCAGAGTCTATGGCCCAGTGTCAGCGTGGGGCAAACTCTATGTCCTAGTGTCTGCATGGGGCAAAGTCTATGGCCCAGTGTCAGCGTGGGACGGTATCTATGGTCCAGTGTCAGTGTGGTACAGAGTCAATGGCCCAGTGTCAGCGTGGTACAGAGTCTATGGTCCAGTGTCAGCGAGGTACAAAGTCTATGGCCCAGTGTCAGCGTGGGACAGATTCTATGGCCCAGTGTCAGTGTGGGACAGAGTCTATGGCCCAGTGTCAGTGTGGCGCAGAGTCTATGGCCCAGTGTTTGCGTGGTGCAGAGTCTATGGCCCATTGTCAGTGTGGGGCAGAGTCTATGGCCCAGTGTCATTTTGGGACAGATTCTATGGTCAAGTGTCAGCGTGGTACAGAGTCAATAGCCCAGTGTCAGTGTGGTACAGAGTCTAAGGCCCAGTGTCAGTGTGGGACAGATTCTATGGCCCAGTGTCAGTGTGGGGCAGAGTCTGTGGCCCAGTGTCAGCATGGGACAGAGTCTATGGTCCAGTGTCAGCGTGGGGCAGAGTCTATGGCCCAGTGTCAGCATGGGGCAGAGTCTATGGCCCAGTGTCAGAGTGTGCAGAGTCTATGGCCCAGTCTCAACGTGGGGCGGAGTCTATGGCCCAGTGTCAACGTTGGGCGGAGTCTATGGCCCAGTGTCAGCACGGGGCAGAGTCTATGGCCCAGTTTCAGCATCAGGCAAAGTCTATGCCCTAATGTCTGCGTCGGGCAAATTCTATGGCCCAGAGTCTGTGTGGGGCAAAGTCTATGGCCCAGTGTCCGCGTGGGGCAGTATCTATGGTCCAGTGTCAGCTTGGTGCAGAGTCTAAGGCCTAGTGTCAGTGTGGGACAGAGTCTACGGCCCAGTGTCAGCGAGGGGCAGAGTCTATAGACCAGTGTCAGCATGGGGCGGAGTCTATGGCCCAGTGTCAGCATGGGGCAGAGTCTATGGCCCAGTGTCAGCGCGGGGCAGAGTCTATGGCCCAGTGTCAGCATCGGGCAAAGTCTATGCCCTAATGTCTGCGTCGGGCAAAGTCTATGGTCCAGTGTCAATGTGGAGCAGATTCTATGGTCCAGTGTCCGCGTGGGGCAGATGCTATGGTCCAGCGTCAGTGTGGGTCAGAGTCTATGGCCCAGGGTCAGTGCGGGACAGAGTCTGTGGCCCAGTGTCAGTGTGGACAGAGTCCGTGGCCCAGTGTCAGTGTGGGGCAGAGTCTATGGCCCAGTGTCATTTTGGGACAGATTCTATGGTCAAGTATCAGTGTGGTAGAGAGTCAATAGCCCAGTGTCAGCGTGGTACAGAGTCTATGCCCCTTTGTCAGTGTGGGGCAGAGTCTACGTTGCAGTGTCAGCGTGGGCCAGAGTCTATGGCCCAGTGTCAGTGTGGGGCAGAGTCTATGGCCCAGTGTCATTTTGGGACAGATTCTATAGTCAAGTAACAGTGTGGTACAGAGTCAATAGCCCAGTGTCAGCGTGGTACAGAGTCTATGCCCCTTTGTCAGTGTGGGAGAGAGTCTACGTTCCAGTGTCAGTGTGGGACAGAGTCTACGGCCCAGTGTCATCGTGGGGCAGAGTCTATGACCCCGTGTCAGCTTGGGGCAGAGTCTATGGCCCAGTGTCAGTGTGGGGCAGATTCTATGGCCCAGTGTCAGCGTGGGGCTGAGTCTATGCCCCTTTGTCAGTGTGGGGCAGAGTCTACGTTCCAGTGTCAGCGTGGGCCAGTGTCTATGGCCCAGTGTCAGTGTGGGGCAGAGTCTATGGCCCAGTGTCATTTTGGGACAGATTCTATAGTCAAGTAACAGTGTGGTACAGAGTCAATAGCCCAGTGTCAGCGTGGTACAGAGTCTATGCCCCTTTGTCAGTGTGGGGGAGAGTCTATGTTCCAGTGTCAGTGTGGGACAGAGTCCACGGCCCAGTGTCATCGTGGGGCAGAGTCTATGACCCAGTGTCAGCGTGGGGCAGAGTCTATGGCCCAGTGTCAGTGTGGGGCAAATTCTATGGCCCAGTGTCCGCGTGGGGCAGACTCTATGCCCCTTTGTCAGTGTGGGGCACGGTCTATGGCCCAGTGTCAGTGTGGGGCAGATTCTATGGCCCAGTGTCAGTGTGGTGCAGAGTCTATGACTCAGTGTCAGCGTGGGGCAGAGTCTATGGCCCAGTGTCAGTGTGAGACACAGTCTATGACCCAGTGTCAGCGTGGGGCAAAGTCTATGGCCCAGTGTCATTGTGGCGCAGAGTCTATGGCCCAGTGTTTGCGTGGTGCAGAGTCTATGGCCCAGTGTCAGTGTGGGGCAGAGGCTATAGCCCAGTGTCAGCATGGCGCAGAGTCTATGGCCCAGTGTCATCGTGGGGCAAACTCTATCTCCTAGTGTCTGCATGGGGCAAAGTCTATGGCCCAGTGTCAGCATGGGACAGAGTCTATGGTCCAGTGTCAGTGTAGTACAGAGTCAATGGCCCAGTGTCAGCTTGGTTCAGATTCTACACCCCTTTGTCAGTGTGGGGCAGAGTCTATGGCCCAGTGTCAGCGTGGAACAAAGTCTATGGCCCAGTGTCAGAGTGGGACAGGGTCTATGGACCAGTGTCAGTGTGGGGCAGATTCTATGGCCCAGTGTCATCGTGGGGCAGAGTCTATGACCCAGTGTCAGTGTGGGGCAGAGTCTATGGCCCAGTATCAGTGTGGGGCACATTCTATGGCCCAGTGTCCGCGTGGGGCAGAGTCTACGCCCCTTTGTCAGTGTGGGGCAGAGTCTATGGCCCAGTGTCAGTGTGGGGCAGATTCTATGGCCCAGTGTCAGCGTGGGGCAGAGTCTATGACCCAGTGTCAGCGTGGGGCAGAGTCTATGGCCCAGTGTCAGTGTGGGACAGAGTCTATGACCCAGTGTCAGCGTGGGGCAGAGTCTTTGGCCCAGTGTCAGCGTGGGGCAGAGTCTGTGACCCAGTGTAAGCTTGGGGCAGAGTCTATGGCCCAGTGTCAGCGTGGGGCCAACTCTATCTCCTAGTGTCTGCATGGGGCAAAGTCTATGGCCCAGTGTCAGCTTGGGGCAGAGTCTATGGTCCAGTGTCAGTGTGGTGCAGAGTCAATAGCCCAGTGTCAGATTGGTACAGATTCTACACCCCTTTGTCAGTGTGGGGCAGAGTCTATGGTCCAGTGTCAGCGTGGTACAAAGTCTATGGCCCAGTGTCAGAGTGGGACAGAGTCTATGGCCCAGTGTCAGTGTGGGGCACATTCTATGGCCCAGTGTCCACGTGGGGCAGAGTCTATGCCCCTTTGTCAGTGTGGGGCAGAGTCTATGGCCCAGTGTCAGCGTGGGGCAGAGTTTATAGTCCAGTGTCAGCTTGGTGCAGAGTCTATGGCCCAGTGTCAAAGAGGGGCGGAGTCTGTGGCCCAGTGTCAGCATGGGGCAGAATCTATGGCCCAGTGTCAGCGCGGGGCAGAGTATATGGTGCAGTGTCAGCATCGAACAAAGTCTATGCCCTAATGTCTACGTCGGGCAAATTCTATGGCCCAGTGTCAGCGTGGGGCAAAGTCTATGCCCAGTGTTTGCGTGGTGCACAGTCTATGGCCCAGTGTCAGCGTGGGGCAAAGTCTATGGCCCAGTGTCAGTGTGGCGCAGAATCTATGACCCAGTGTTTGCGTGGTGCACAGTCTATGGCCCAGTGTCAGTGTGGGGCATAGTCTATAGCCCAGTGTCAGTGTGGGGCATAGTCTATAGCCCAGTGTCAGCATGGCGCAGAGTCTAAGGCACAGTGTCAGCGTGGGACAGAGTCTATGGTCCAGTGTCAGTGTGGTACAGAGTCAATGGCCCAGTGTCAGCGTGGTACAGAGTCTATGCCCCTTTTTCAGTGTGGGGCAGAGTCTATGGTCCAGTGTCAGCGTGGTTCAAAGTCTATTGCCCAGTGTCAGTGTGGGACAGAGTCTATAGCCCACTGTCAGTGTGGGGCAGATTCTATGGCTCAGTGTTAGCGTGGGGCAGAGTCTATGGCCAGTGTCAGTGTGGGACAGAGTCTATGGCCCCGTGTCCGCGTGGGGCAAAGTCTATGGCCCAGCGTCAGCGTGGAGCAGATTCTATGGTCCAGTGTCCGCATGCGGCAGATGCTATGGTCCAGCGTCAGTGTGGGTCGGAGTCTATGGCCCAGGGTCAGTGTGGGACAGAGTCTGTGGCCCAGTGTCAGTGTGAACAGAGTCCATGGCCCAGTGTCAGTGTGGGGCAGAGTCTATTGCCCAGTGTCATTTTGGGACAGATTCTACGGTCAAGTATCAGTGTGGTACAGAGTCAATAGCCCAGTGTCAGCGTATTACAGAGTCTATGCCCCTTTGTCAGTGTGGGGCAGAGTCTACGTTCCAGTGTCAGCGTGGGCCAGAGTCTATGGCCCAGTGTCATTTTGGGACAGATTCTATGGTCAAGTATTAGTGTGGTACAGAGTCAATAGCCCAGTGTCAGCGTGGTACAGTGTCTATGCCCCTTTGTCAGTGTGGGGCAGAGTCTACGTTCCAGTGTCAGTGTGGGACAGAGTCTACGGCCCAGTCTCAGTGTGGGGCAGATTCTATGGCCCAGTGTGAGTGTGGGACAGAGTCTACGGCCCAGTGTCAGTGTTGGACAGAGTCTACGGCCCAGTGTCAGTGTGGGGCAGATTCTATGGCCCAGTTGACCGCGTGGGGCAGAGTCTACGGCTCAGTGGCAGTGTGGGACAGAATCTATGGTCCAGTGTCAGCATGGGGTGGAGTCTATGGCCCTGTGTCAGTATGGGGCAAAGTCTATGGCCCAGTGTCCGCGCGGGGCAGAGTCTATGGCCCAGTGTCAGCATCGGACAAAGTCTATGCCCTAATGTCTGCGTCGGGCAAAGTCTATGGCACAGTGTCAGTGTGGGGCAGAGTCTATAGCCCAGTGTCAGCATGGCGCAGAGTCTATGGCCCAGTGTCAGCGTGGTGCAAACTCTATGTCCTCGTGTCTGCATGGGGCAAAGTCTAAGGCCCAGTGTCAGCGTGGGAGAGAGTCTATGGTCCAGTGTCAGTGTGGTACAGAGTCAATGGCCCACTGTCAGCGTGGGGCAGATTCTATGGCCCAGTGTCAGTGTGAGGCAGATTCTATAGCCCAGTGTTTGCGTGGTGCTGAGCCTATGGCCCAGTGTCAGTGTGGGGAAGAGTCTATAGCCCTGCGTCAGCATGGGGCAGAGTCTATGCCACAGTGTGGCGCAGAGTCTATGGTCCAGTGTCAGCGTGGGGCAAAGTCTATGGCCCAGTGTCAGCGTGGGACAGAGTCAATGGTCCAGTGTCAGCGCGGTAAAGAGTCTAAGGCCCAGTGTCAGTGTGGGGCAGATTCTATGGCCCAGTGTCAGCCTGGGTTGGAGTCTACAGGCCAGTGTCAGCGTGGGGCGGAGTCTCAGGCCCAATGTCAGCGTGGGGCTGAGTCTTTGGCCCAGTGTCAGCCTGGGGCGGTTTCTATAGGCCAGTGTCAGCGTGGCGCAGAGTCTAAGGCCCAGCGTCAGCGTGGGGCAAAGTCTATGGCCCAGTGTCCGCGTGGGATAGCGTCTACGGTCCAGTGTCAGCGTGGTACAGAGTCTATGCCCCTTTGTCAGCGTGGGGCAGAGTCTATGGTCGAGTACAGGGTGGTACAGAGTCTAGGCCCAGCGTCAGCGTGGGGCAGATTCTATGGCCCAGTGTCCGCGTGGGGCAGTATCTATGGTCCAGTGTCAGCTTGGTGCAGAGTCTATGGCCCAGTGTCAGTGTGGGACAGAGTCTACGGCCCAGTGTCAGCGAGGGGCAGAGTCTATAGTCCAGTGTCAGCATGGGGCGGAGTCTATGGCCCAGTGTCAGCATGGGGCAGAGTCTATGGCCCAGTGTCAGCGCGGGGCAGAGTCTATGGCCCAGTGTCAGCATCGGGCAAAGTCTATGCCCTAATGTCTGCGTCGGGCAAAGTCTATGGCCCAGTGTCAACGTGGAGCAGATTCTATGGTCCAGTGTCCGCGTGGGGCAGATGCTATGGTCCAGCGTCAGTGTGGGTCAGAGTCTATGGCCCAGGGTCAGAGTGGGACAGAGTCTGTGGCCCAGTGTCAGTGTGGACAGAGTCCGTGGCCCAGTGTCAGGGTGGGGCAGAGTCTATGGCCCAGTGTCATTTTGAGACAGATTCTATGGTCAAGTATCAGTGTGGTACAGAGTCAATAGCCCAGTGTCAGCGTGGTACAGAGTCTATGCCCCTTTGTCAGTGTGGGGCAGAGTCTACGTTCCAGTGTCAGCGTGGGCCAGAGTCTATGGCCCAGTGTCAGTGTGGGGCAGAGTCTATGGCCCAGTGTCATTTTGGGACAGATTCTATGGTCAAGTATCAGTGTGGTACAGAGTCAATAGCCCAGTGTCAGCGTGGTACAGAGTCTATGCCCCTTTGTAAGTGTGGGGGAGTTTCTACGTTCCAGTGTCAGTGTGGGACAGAGTCTACGGCCCAGTGTCAGTGTGGGACAGAGTCTACGGCCCAGTGTCACTGTGTGGCAGATTCTATGGCCCAGTGTCCGCGTGGGGCAGAGTCTACGGCCCAGTGTCAGAGTGGGGCAGAGTCTATGGCCCAGTGTCCGCCTGGGGAAAAGTCTTTGGCCCAGTGTCAGTGCTGGGCAGAGTCTATGGTCCAGTGTCTGCATGGGGCAGATGCTATCGCCCAGTGTCAGTGTGGGGCAGAGTCTATGGTCCAGTGTTAGCATGGGGTGGAGTCTATGGCCCTGTGTCAGTGTGGGGCAAAGTCTATGGACCAGTGTCCGCGCGGGGCAGAGTCTATGGCCCAGTGTCAGCGTGGGGCAGAGTCTATGGCCCAGTGTCAGCGTGGGTCAAACTCTATCTCCTAGTGTCTTCATGGAGCAAAGTCAATGGCCCAGTGTCAGCGTGGGACAGAGTCTATGGTCCAGTGTCAGTGTGGTACAGAGTCAATGGCCCAGTGTCAGATTGGTGCAGATTCTACACCCCTTTGTCAGTGTGGGGCAGAGTCTATGGTCCAGTGTCAGCGTGGTACAAAGTCTATGGCCCAGTGTCAGAGTGGGACAGAGTCTATGGCCCAGTGTCAGTGTGGGGCAGATTCTATGGCCCAGTGTCCGCGTGGGGCAGAGTCTATGCCCCTTTGTCAGTGTGGGGCAGATTCTATGGCCCAGTGTCAGCGTGGGGCAGAGATTATAGTCCAGTGTCAGCTTGGTGCAGTGTCTATGGCCCAGTGTCAGCGTGGGGCGGAGTCTATGGCCCAGTGTCAGCATGGGGCAGAGTCTATGGCCCAGTGTCAGCGAGGGGCAGAGTCTATGGCCCAGTGTCAGCATCGGGCAAAGTCTATGCCCTAATGTCTGCGTCGGGCAAAGTCTATGGCCCAGTGTCAACGTGGAGCTGATTCTATGGTCCAGTGTCCGCGTGGGGCAGATGCTATGGTCCAGCGTCAATGTGGGTCAGAGTCTATGGCCCAGGGTCAGAGTGGGACAGAGTCTGTGGCCCAGTGTCAGTGTGGACAGAGTCCGTGGCCCAGTGTCAGCGCGGGGCAGAGTCTATGGCCCAGTGTCATTTTGGGACAGCTTCTATGGTCAAGTATCAGTGTGGTACAGAGTCAATAGCCCAGTGTCAGCGTGGTACAGAGTCTATGCCCCTTTGTCAGTGTGGGGCAGAGTCTACGTTCCAGTGTCAGCGTGGGCCAGAGTCTATGGCCCAGTGTAAGTGTGGGGCAGAGTCTATGGCCCAGTGTCATTTTGGGACAGATTCTATGGTCAAGTATCAGTGTGGTACAGAGTCAATAGCCCAGTGTCAGCGTGGTACAGAGTCTATGCCCCTTTGTCAGTGTGGGGGAGTTTCTACGTTCCAGTGTCAGTGTGGGACAGAGTCTACGGCCCAGTGTCAGCGTGGGACAGAGTCTACGGCCCAGTGTCAGTGTGGGGCTGATTCTATGGCCCAGTGTCCGCGTGGGGCAGAGTCTACGGCCCAGTCTCAGTGTGGGGCAGAGTCTATGGCCCAGTGTCCGCCTGGTGAAAAGTCTTTGGCCCAGTGTCAGTGTTGGGCAGAGTCTATGTTCCAGTGTCAGCATGGCGCAGAGTCTATGGCACAGTGTCAGCGTGGGGCAAACACTATGTCCTAGTGTCGGCATGGGGCAAAGTCTATGGCCCAGTGTCAGCATCGGGCAAAGTCTATGTCCTAATGTCTGCGTCGGGCAAAGTCTATGGCCCAGTGTCAGAGTGGGGCAAAGTCTATGGCCCAGTGTCAGTGTGGGGCATAGTCTATAGCCCAGTGTCAGCATGGCGCAGAGTCTATGGCACAGTCTCAGCGTGGGACAGAGTCTATGGTCCAGTGTCAGTGTGGTACAGAGTCAATGGCCCAGTGTCAGCGTGGTACAGAGTCTATGCCCCTTTTTCAGTGTGGGACAGAGTCTATGGCCCACTGTCAGTGTGGGGCAGATTCTATGGCCCAGTGTTAGCGTGGGGCAGAGTCTATGGCCAGTGTCAGTGTGGGACAGAGTCTATGGCCCGGTGTCCGCGTGGGGCAAAGTCTATGGCCCAGCGTCAGCGTGGAGCAGATTCTATGGTCCAGTGTCCGCATGGGGCAGATGCTTTGGTCCAGCGTCAGTGTGGGTCGGAGTCTATGGCCCAGGGTCAGTGTGGGACAGAGTCTGTGGCCCAGTGTCAGTGTGGACAGAGTCCATGGCCCAGTGTCAGCGTGGTGCAGAGTCTATGCCCCTTTGTCAGTGTGGGGGAGAGTCTACGTTCCAGTGTCAGTGTGGGACAGAGTCTACGGCCCAGTGTCAGTGTGGGACAGAGTCTACGGCCCAGTGTCAGTGTGGGGCAGATTCTATGGTCCAGTGTACGCGTGGGGCAGAGTCTACGGCCCAGTGTCAGAGTGGGGCAGAGTCTATGGCCCAGTGTCCGCCTGGGGAAAAGTCTTTGGCCCAGTGTCAGTGCTGGGCAGAGTCTATGGTCCAGTGTCAGCGTGGGGCAGATGCTATGGCCCAGTGTCAGTGTGGGGCAGAGTCTATGGTCCAGTGTCAGCATGGGGTGGAGTCTATGGCCCTGTGTCAGTGTGGGGCAAAGTCTATGGACCAGTGTCCGCGCGGGGCAGAGTCTATGGCCCAGTGTCAGCGTGGGGCAGAGTCTATGGCCCAGTGTCAGCGTGGGGCAGAGTCTGTGACCCAGTGTAAGCTTGGGGCAGAGTCTATGGCCCAGTGTCAGCGTGGGTCAAACTCTATCTCCTAGTGTCTGCATGGAGCAAAGTCTATGGCCCAGTGTCAGCGTGGGACAGAGTCTATGGTCCAGTGTCAGTGTGGTACAGAGTCAATGGCCCAGTGTCAGATTGGTACAGATTCTACACCCCTTTGTCAGTGTGGGGCAGAGTCTATGGTGAAGTGTCAGCGTGGTACAAAGTCTATGGCCCAGTGTCAGAGTGGGACAGAGTCTATGGCCCAGTGTCAGTGTGGGGCACATTCTATGGCCCAGTGTCCGCGTGGGGCAGAGTCTATGCCCCTTTGTCAGTGTGGGGCAGATTCTATGGCCCAGTGTCAGCGTGGGGCAGAGATTATAGTCCAGTGTCAGCTTGGTGCAGTGTCTATGGCCCAGTGTCAGCGTGGGGCGGAGTCTATGGCCCAGTGTCAGCATGGGGCAGAGTCTATGGCCCAGTGTCAGGCCGGGGCAGAGTCTATGGCCCAGTGTCAGCATCGGGCAAAGTCTGTGCCCTAATGTCTGCGTCGGGCAAATCCTATGGCCCAGTGTCAGCGTGGGGCAAAGTCTATGGCCCAGTGTCAGTGTGGCGCAGAATCTATGGCCCAGTGTTTGCGTGGTGCACAGTCTATGGCCCAGTGTCAGTGTGGGGCAGAGTCTATAGCCCAGTGTCAGCATGGCGCAGAGTCTATGGCACAGTGTCAGCGTGGGGCAAACACTATGTCCTAGTGTCTGCATGGGGCAAAGTCTATGGCCCAGTGTCAGCATCGGGCAAAGTCTATGCCCTAATGTCTGCGTCGGGCAAAGTCTATGGCCCAGTGTCAGCGTGGGGCAAATTCTATTGCCCAGTGTCAGGGTGGCGCAGAGTCTCTGGCCCAGTGTTTGCGTGGTGCAGAGTCTATGCCCATTTGTAAGTGTGGTACAGAGTCTACAGCCCAGTATCAGTGTGGGGCTCATTCTATGGCCCAGTGTCCGCGTGGGGCAGAGTCTATGCCACTTTGTCAGTGTGGGGCAGAGTCAATGGCCCAGTGTCAGTGTGGGGCAGATTCTATGGCCCAGTCTCAGCATGGGGCAGAGTCTATGACCCAGTGTCAGCGTGGGGCAGAGTCTATGGCCCAGTGTCAGCGTGGGGCAAAGTCTATGGCCCAGTGTCAGTGTGGCGCACAGTCTATGGCCCAGTGTTTGCGTGGTGCAGATTCTATGGCCCAGTGTCAGTGTGGGACAGAGTCTATAGCCCAGTGTCAGCATGGCGCAGAGTCTATGGCCCAGTGTCAGCGTGGGGCAAACTCTATCTCCTAGTGTCTGCATGGGGCAAAGTCTATGGCCCAGTGTCAGCGTGGGGCAAATTCTATTGCCCAGTGTCAGGGTGGCGCAGAGTCTCTGGCCCAGTGTTTGCGTGGTGCAGAGTCTATGCCCATTTGTAAGTGTGGTACAGAGTCTACAGCCCAGTATCAGTGTGGGGCTCATTCTATGGCCCAGTGTCCGCGTGGGGCAGAGTCTATGCCACTTTGTCAGTGTGGGGCAGAGTCAATGGCCCAGTGTCAGTGTGGGGCAGATTCTATGGCCCAGTCTCAGCATGGGGCAGAGTCTATGACCCAGTGTCAGCGTGGGGCAGAGTCTATGGCCCAGTGTCAGCGTGGGGCAAAGTCTATGGCCCAGTGTCAGTGTGGCGCACAGTCTATGGCCCAGTGTTTGCGTGGTGCAGATTCTATGGCCCAGTGTCAGTGTGGGACAGAGTCTATAGCCCAGTGTCAGCATGGCGCAGAGTCTATGGCCCAGTGTCAGCGTGGGGCAAACTCTATCTCCTAGTGTCTGCATGGGGCAAAGTCTATGGCCCAGTGTCAGCGTGGGACAGAGTCAAAGGCCCAGCGTCAGCTTGGTACAGATTCTAAACCCCTTTGTCAGTGTGGGGCAGAGTCTATGGTTCAGTGTCAGCGTGGTACAAAGTCTAAAGCCCATGTCAGAGTGGGAAAGAGTCTATGGCCCACTGTCAGTGTGGGGCAGATTCTATGGCCCAGTGTCATCGTGGGGCAGAGTCTATGACCCAGTGTCAGCGTGGGGCAGAGTCTATGGCCCAGTGTCAGTGTGGGGCACAGTCTATGGCCCAGTGTAATTGTGGGGCAGATTCAATGGCCCAGTGTCAGCGTGGGGCAGAGTCTATGACCCAGTGTCAGCGTGGGGCAGAGTCTATGGCCCAGTGTCAGTGTGAGACACAGTCTATGACCCAGTGTCAGCGTGGGGCACAGTCTATGGCCCAGTGTCATTTTGGCGCAGAGTCTATGGCCCAGTGTTTGCATGGTGCAGAGTCTATGGCCCAGTGTCAGTGTGGGGCAGAGGCTATAGCCCAGTGTCAGCATGGCGCAGAGTCTATGGCCCAGTGTCATTGTGGGGCAAACTCTATCTCCAAGTGTCTGCATGGGGCAAAGTCTATGGCCCAGTGTCAGCGTGGGATAGAGTCTATGGTCCAGTGTCAGTGTGGTACAGAGTCAATGGCCCAGTGTCAGCTTGGTACAGATTCTACACCCCTTTGTCATTGTGGGGCAGAGTCTATGGCCCAGTGTCAGCGTGGTACAAAGTCTATGGCCCAGTGTCAGAGTGGGACAGAGTCTATGGCCCAGTGTCAGTGTGGGGCAGATTCTATGGCCCAGTGTCATCGTGGGGCAGAGTCTATGATCCAGTGTCAGTGTGGGGCAGAGTCTATGGCCCAGTGTCAGTGTGGGGCACATTCTATGGCCCAGTGTCCGCGTGGGGCAGAGTCTACGCCACTTTGTCAGTGTGGGGCAGAGTCTATGGCCCAGTGTCAGTGTGGGGCAGATTCTATGGCCCAGTGTCAGCGTGGGGCAGAGTCTATGACCCAGTGTCAGCGTGGGGCAGAGTCTATGGCCCAGTGTCAGTGTGGGACAGAGTCTATGACCCAGTGTAAGCGTGGGGCAGAGTCTATGGCCCAGTGTCAGCGTGGGGCAGAGTCTGTGACCCAGTGTAAGCTTGGGGCAGAGTCTAGGGCCAGTGTCAGCGTGGAGCAGATTCTATGGTCCAGTGTCCGCATGGGGCAGATGCTTTGGTCCAGCGTCAGTGTGGGTCGGAGTCTATGGCCCAGGGTCAGTGTGGGACAGAGTCTGTGGCCCAGTGTCAGTGTGGACAGAGTCCATGGCCCAGTGTCAGCGTGGTACAGAGTCTATGCCCCTTTGTCAGTGTGGGGGAGAGTCTACGTTCCAGTGTCAGTGTGGGACAGAGTCTACGGCCCAGTGTCAGTGTGGGACAGAGTCTACGGCCCAGTGTCAGTGTGGGGCAGATTCTATGGTCCAGTGTACGCGTGGGGCAGAGTCTACGGCCCAGTGTCAGAGTGGGGCAGAGTCTATGGCCCAGTGTCCGCCTGGGGAAAAGTCTTTGGCCCAGTGTCAGTGCTGGGCAGAGTCTATGGTCCAGTGTCAGCGTGGGGCAGATGCTATGGCCCAGTGTCAGTGTGGGGCAGAGTCTATGGTCCAGTGTCAGCATGGGGTGGAGTCTATGGCCCTGTGTCAGTGTGGGGCAAAGTCTATGGACCAGTGTCCGCGCGGGGCAGAGTCTATGGCCCAGTGTCAGCGTGGGGCAGAGTCTATGGCCCAGTGTCAGCGTGGGGCAGAGTCTGTGACCCAGTGTAAGCTTGGGGCAGAGTCTATGGCCCAGTGTTAGCGTGGGTCAAACTCTATCTCCTAGTGTCTGCATGGAGCAAAGTCTATGGCCCAGTGTCAGCGTGGGACAGAGTCTATGGTCCAGTGTCAGTGTGGTACAGAGTCAATGGCCCAGTGTCAGATTGGTACAGATTCTACACCCCTTTGTCAGTGTGGGGCAGAGTCTATGGTGAAGTGTCAGCGTGGTACAAAGTCTATGGCCCAGTGTCAGAGTGGGACAGAGTCTATGGCCCAGTGTCAGTGTGGGGCACAATCTATGGCCCAGTGTCCGCGTGGGGCAGAGTCTATGCCCCTTTGTCAGTGTGGGGCAGATTCTATGGCCCAGTGTCAGCGTGGGGCAGAGATTATAGTCCAGTGTCAGCTTGGTGCAGTGTCTATGGCCCAGTGTCAGCGTGGGGCGGAGTCTATGGCCCAGTGTCAGCATGGGGCAGAGTCTATGGCCCAGTGTCAGGCCGGGGCAGAGTCTATGGCCCAGTGTCAGCATCGGGCAAAGTCTATGCCCTAATGTCTGCGTCGGGCAAATCCTATGGCCCAGTGTCAGCGTGGGGCAAAGTCTATGGCCCAGTGTCAGTGTGGCGCAGAATCTATGGCCCAGTGTTTGCGTGGTGCACAGTCTATGGCCCAGTGTCAGTGTGGGGCAGAGTCTATAGCCCAGTGTCAGCATGGCGCAGAGTCTATGGCACAGTGTCAGCGTGGGGCAAACACTATGTCCTAGTGTCTGCATGGGGCAAAGTCTATGGCCCAGTGTCAGCATCGGGCAAAGTCTATGCCCTAATGTCTGCGTCGGGCAAAGTCTATGGCCCAGTGTCAGTGTGGGACCGAGTCTATGACCCAGTGTCAGCGTGGGGCAGAGTCTATGGCCCAGTGTCAGCGTGGGGCAAACTCTACCTCCCAGTGTCAGCATGGCGCGGAGTCTATGGCATAGTGTCAGCGTGGGACAGAGTCTATGGTCCAGTGTCAGTGTGGTACAGAGTCAATGGCCCAGTGTCAGCGTGGTACAGAGTCTATGCCCCTTTTTCAGTGTGGGGCAGAGTCTATGGTCCAGTGTCAGCGTGGTTCAAAGTCTATGACCCAGTGTCAGTGTGGGACAGAGTCTATGGCCCACTGTCAGTGTGGGGCAGATTCTATGGCCCAGTGTAAGCGTGGGGCAGAGTCTATGGCCCAGTGTCAGCGTGGGGCAGAGTCTGTGACCCAGTGTAAGCTTGGGGCAGAGTCTAGGGCCAGTGTCAGCGTGGGGCAAACTCTACCTCCTAGTGTCTGCATGGGGCAAAGTCTATGGCCCAGTGTCAGCGTGGGACAGAGTCTATGGTCCAGTGCCAGTGTGGTACAGAGTCAATGGCCCAGTGTCAGATTGGTACAGATTCTACACCCCTTTGTCAGTGTGGGGCAGAGTCTATGGTCCAGTGTCAGCGTGGTACAAAGTCTATGGCCCAGTGTCAGTGTGGGACAGAGTCTATGGCCCAGTGTCTGCGTCGGGCAAAGTCTATGGCCCAGTGTCAGCGTGGGGCAAAATCTATAGCCCAGTGTCAGTGTGGGGCATAGTCTGTAGCCCAGTGTCAGCATGGCGCAAAGTCTATGGCACAGTGTCAGCGTGGGACAGTGTCTATGGTCCAGTGTCAGTGTGGTACAGTGTCAATGGCCCAGTGTCAGCGTGGTACAGAGTCTATGCCCCTTTTTCAGTGTGGGGCAGAGTCTATGTTCCAGTGTCAGCGTGGTTCAAACTCTATGGCCCAGTGTCAGTGTGGGACAGAGTCTATGGCCCACTGTCAGTGTGGGGCAGATTCTATGGCCCAGTGTTAGCGTGGGGCAGAGTCTATGGCCAGTGTCAGTGTGGGATAGAGTCTATGGCCCCGTGTCCACGTGGGGCAAAGTCTATGGCCCAGCGTCAGCGTAGAGCAGATTCAATGGTCCAGTGTCCGCATGGGGCAGATGCTATGGTCCAGCGTCAGTGTGGGTCGGAGTCTATGGCCCAGGGTCTGTGTGGGACAGAGTCTGTGGCCCAGTGTCAGTGTGGACAGAGTCCATGGCCCAGTGTCAGTGTGGGGCAGAGTCTTTGGCCCAGTGTCATTTTGGGACAGATTCTATGGTCAAGTATCAGTGTGGTACAGAGTCAATAGCCCAGTGTCAGCGTAGTACAGAGTCTATGCCCCTTTGTCAGTGTGGGGCAGAGTCTACGTTCCAGTGTCAGCGTGGGCCAGAGTCTATGGCCCAGTGTCAGTGTGGGGCAGAGTCTATGGTGAAGTGTCAGCGTGGTACAAAGTCTATGGCCCAGTGTCAGAGTGGGACAGAGTCTATGGCCCAGTGTCAGTGTGGGGCACAATCTATGGCCCAGTGTCCGCGTGGGGCAGAGTCTATGCCCCTTTGTCAGTGTGGGGCAGATTCTATGGCCCAGTGTCAGCGTGGGGCAGAGATTATAGTCCAGTGTCAGCTTGGTGCAGTGTCTATGGCCCAGTGTCAGCGTGGGGCGGAGTCTATGGCCCAGTGTCAGCATGGGGCAGAGTCTATGGCCCAGTGTCAGGCCGGGGCAGAGTCTATGGCCCAGTGTCAGCATCGGGCAAAGTCTATGCCCTAATGTCTGCGTCGGGCAAATCCTATGGCCCAGTGTCAGCGTGGGGCAAAGTCTATGGCCCAGTGTCAGTGTGGCGCAGAATCTATGGCCCAGTGTTTGCGTGGTGCACAGTCTATGGCCCAGTGTCAGTGTGGGGCAGAGTCTATAGCCCAGTGTCAGCATGGCGCAGAGTCTATGGCACAGTGTCAGCGTGGGGCAAACACTATGTCCTAGTGTCTGCATGGGGCAAAGTCTATGGCCCAGTGTCAGCATCGGGCAAAGTCTATGCCCTAATGTCTGCGTCGGGCAAAGTCTATGGCCCAGTGTCAGTGTGGGACCGAGTCTATGACCCAGTGTCAGCGTGGGGCAGAGTCTATGGCCCAGTGTCAGCGTGGGGCAAACTCTACCTCCCAGTGTCAGCATGGCGCGGAGTCTATGGCATAGTGTCAGCGTGGGACAGAGTCTATGGTCCAGTGTCAGTGTGGTACAGAGTCAATGGCCCAGTGTCAGCGTGGTACAGAGTCTATGCCCCTTTTTCAGTGTGGGGCAGAGTCTATGGTCCAGTGTCAGCGTGGTTCAAAGTCTATGACCCAGTGTCAGTGTGGGACAGAGTCTATGGCCCACTGTCAGTGTGGGGCAGATTCTATGGCCCAGTGTAAGCGTGGGGCAGAGTCTATGGCCCAGTGTCAGCGTGGGGCAGAGTCTGTGACCCAGTGTAAGCTTGGGGCAGAGTCTAGGGCCAGTGTCAGCGTGGGGCAAACTCTACCTCCTAGTGTCTGCATGGGGCAAAGTCTATGGCCCAGTGTCAGCGTGGGACAGAGTCTATGGTCCAGTGCCAGTGTGGTACAGAGTCAATGGCCCAGTGTCAGATTGGTACAGATTCTACACCCCTTTGTCAGTGTGGGGCAGAGTCTATGGTCCAGTGTCAGCGTGGTACAAAGTCTATGGCCCAGTGTCAGTGTGGGACAGAGTCTATGGCCCAGTGTCTGCGTCGGGCAAAGTCTATGGCCCAGTGTCAGCGTGGGGCAAAATCTATAGCCCAGTGTCAGTGTGGGGCATAGTCTGTAGCCCAGTGTCAGCATGGCGCAAAGTCTATGGCACAGTGTCAGCGTGGGACAGTGTCTATGGTCCAGTGTCAGTGTGGTACAGTGTCAATGGCCCAGTGTCAGCGTGGTACAGAGTCTATGCCCCTTTTTCAGTGTGGGGCAGAGTCTATGTTCCAGTGTCAGCGTGGTTCAAACTCTATGGCCCAGTGTCAGTGTGGGACAGAGTCTATGGCCCACTGTCAGTGTGGGGCAGATTCTATGGCCCAGTGTTAGCGTGGGGCAGAGTCTATGGCCAGTGTCAGTGTGGGATAGAGTCTATGGCCCCGTGTCCACGTGGGGCAAAGTCTATGGCCCAGCGTCAGCGTAGAGCAGATTCAATGGTCCAGTGTCCGCATGGGGCAGATGCTATGGTCCAGCGTCAGTGTGGGTCGGAGTCTATGGCCCAGGGTCTGTGTGGGACAGAGTCTGTGGCCCAGTGTCAGTGTGGACAGAGTCCATGGCCCAGTGTCAGTGTGGGGCAGAGTCTTTGGCCCAGTGTCATTTTGGGACAGATTCTATGGTCAAGTATCAGTGTGGTACAGAGTCAATAGCCCAGTGTCAGCGTAGTACAGAGTCTATGCCCCTTTGTCAGTGTGGGGCAGAGTCTACGTTCCAGTGTCAGCGTGGGCCAGAGTCTATGGCCCAGTGTCAGTGTGGGGCAGAGTCTATGTCCCAGTGTCATTTTGGGACAGATTCTATGGTCAAGTATCAGTGTGGTACAGAGTCAATAGCCCAGTGTCAGCGTGGTACAGAGTCTATGCCCCTTTGTCAGTGTGGGGCAGAGTCTACATTCCAGTGTCAGTGTGGGACAGAGTCTACGGCCCAGTGTCAGTGTGGGGCAGATTCTATGGCCCAGTGTGAGTGTGGGACAGAGTCTACGGCCCAGTGTCAGTGTGGGACAGAGTCTACGGCCCAGTGTCAGTGTGGGGCAGATTCTATGGTCCAGTTGTCCGCGTGGGGAAGATTCGACGGCCCAGTGTCAGTGTGGGGCAGAGTCTATGGCCCAGTGTCCGCCTGGGGCAAAGTCTATGGCCCAGTGTCCGCCTGGGGCAAAGTCTATGGCCCAGTGTCAGTGTTGGGCAGAGTCAATGGTCCAGTGTCAGCGTGGGGCAGATGCTATGGCCCAGTGTCAGTGTGGGGCAGAGTCTATGGCCCAGTGTCAGTGTGGGACAGAATCTATGGTCCAGTGTCAGCATGGGGTGGACTCTATGGCCCTGTGTCAGTGTGGGGCAAAGTCTTTGGCACAGTGTCAGCGTGGGGCAGAGTCTATGGCCCAGTGTCAGCGTGGGGCAAAGTCTATGGCCCAGTGTCAGTGTGGCGCACAGTCTATGGCCCAGTGTTTGCGTGGTGCAGATTCTATGGCCCAGTGTCAGTGTGGGACAGAGCCTATAGCCCAGTGTCAGCATGGCGCAGAGTCTATGGCCCAGTGTCAGCGTGGGGCAAACTCTATCTCCTAGTGTCTGCATGGGGCAAAGTCTATGGCCCAGTGTCAGCGTGGGACAGAGTCAAAGGCCCAGTGTCAGCTTGGTACAGATTCTAAACCCCTTTGTCAGTGTGGGGCAGAGTCTATGGTTCAGTGTCAGCGTGGTACAAAGTCTAAAGCCCATGTCAGAGTGGGAAAGAGTCTATGGCCCACTGTCAGTGTGGAGCAGATTCTATGGCCCAGTGTCATCGTGGGGCAGAGTCTATGACCCAGTGTCAGCGTGGGGCAGAGTCTATGGCCCAGTGTCAGTGTGGGGCACATTCTATGGCCCAGTGTCCGGGTGGGGCAGAGTCTATGCCCCTTTGTCAGTGTGGGGCACAGTCTATGGCCCAGTGTCAGTGTGGGGCAGATTCTATGGCCCAGTGTCAGCGTGGGGCAGAGTCTATGACCCAGTGTCAGCGTGGGGCAGAGTCTATGGCCCAGTGTCAGTGTGAGACACAGTCTATGACCCAGTGTCAGCGTGGGGCAAAGTCTATGGCCCAGTGTCATTGTGGCGCAGAGTCTATGGCCCAGTGTTTGCGTGGTGCAGAGTCTATGGCCCAGTGTCAGTGTGGGGCAGAGGCTATAGCCCAGTGTCAGCATGGCGCAGAGTCTATGGCCCAGTGTCATCGTGGGGCAAACTCTATCTCCAAGTGTCTGCATCGGGCAAAGTCTATGGCCCAGTGTCAGCGTGGGACAGAGTCTATGGTCCAGTGTCAGTGTGGTACAGAGTCAATGGCCCAGTGTCAGCTTGGTACAGATTCTACACCCCTTTGTCAGTGTGGGGCAGAGTCTATGGCCCAGTGTCAGCGTGGTACAAAGTCTATGGCCCAGTGTCAGAGTGGGACAGAGTCTATGGCCCAGTGTCAGTGTGGGGCAGATTCTATGGCCCAGTGTCATCGTGGGGCAGAGTCTATGGCCCAGTGTCAGTGTGGGGCAGAGTCTATGGCCCAGTGTCAGTGTGGGGCACATTCTATGGCCCAGTGTCCGCGTGGGGCAGAGTCTACGCCCCTTTGTCAGTGTGGGGCAGAGTCTATGGCCCAGTGTCAGTGTGGGGCAGATTCTATGGCCTAGTGTCAGCGTGGGGCAGAGTCTATGACCCAGTGTCAGCGTGGGGCAGAGTATATAGCCCATTGTCAGCATGGCGCAGAGTCTATGGCCCAGTGTCAGCGTGGTGCAAACTCTATGTCCTCGTGTCTGCATGGGGCAAAGTCTAAGGCCCAGTGTCAGCGTGGGAGAGAGTCTATGGTCCAGTGTCAGTGTGGTACAGAGTCAATGGCCCAGTGTCAGCGTGGGGCAGATTCTATGGCCCAGTGACATTGTGAGGCAGAGTCTATGGTCCATTGTCAGCGTGGTACAAAGTCTATGGCCCAGTGTCCGTGTGGGGCAGATTATAAAGCCCAGTGTTTGCGTGGTGCTGAGCCTATGGCCCAGTGTCAGTGTGGGGCAGAGTCTATAGCCCATTGTCAGCATGGCGCAGAGTCTATGGCCCAGTGTCAGCGTGGTGCAAACTCTATGTCCTCGTGTCTGCATGGGGCAAAGTCTAAGGCCCAGTGTCAGCGTGGGAGAGATTCTATGGTCCAGTGTCAGTGTGGTACAGAGTCAATGGCCCAGTGTCAGCGTGGGGCAGATTCTATGGCCCAGTGTCAGTGTGAGGCAGAGTCTATGGTCCATTGTCAGTGTGGAGCAGATTCTATGGCCCAGTGTCAGCCTGGGGTGGAGTCTACAGGCCAGTGTCAGCGTGGGGCGGAATCTAAGGCCCAATGTCAGCGTGGGGCCGAGTCTTTGGCCCAGTGTCAGCCTGGGGCGGTTTCTATAGGCCAGTGTCAGCGTGGCGCAGAGTCTAAGGCCCAGCGTCAGCGTGGGGCAAAGTCTATGGCCCAGTGTCAGCGTGGGATAGCGTCTATGGTCCAGTGTCAGCGTGGTACAGAGTCTATGCCCCTTTGTCAGCGTGGGGCAGAGTCTATGGTCGAGTGTCAGGGTGGTACAGAGTCTAGGCCCAGCGTCAGCGTGGGGCAGATTCTATGGCCCAGTGTCCGTGTGGGGCAGTATCTATGGTCCAGTGTCAGCTTGGTGCAGAGTCTATGGCCCAGTGTCAGTGTGGGACAGAGTCTACGGCCCAGTGTCAGCGAGGGGCAGAGTCTATAGTCCAGTGTCAGCATGGGTCGGAGTCTATGGCCCAGTGTCAGCATGTGGCAGAGTCTATGGCCCAGTGTCAGCGCGGGGCAGAGTCTATGGCCCAGTGTCAGCATCGGGCAAAGTCTATGCCCTAATGTCTGCGTCGGGCAAAGTCTATGGCCCAGTGTCAACGTGGAGCAGATTCTATGGTCCAGTGTCCGCGTGGGGCAGATGCTATGGCCCAGCGCCAGTGTGGGTCAGAGTCTATGGCCCAGGGTCAGTGTGGGACAGAGTCTGTGGCCCAGTGTCAGTGTGGACAGAGTCCGTGGCCCAGTGTCAGCGTGGGGCAGAGTCTATGGCCCAGTGTCATTTTGGGACAGATTCTATGGTCAAGTATCAGTGTGGTAGAGAGTCAATAGCCCAGTGTCAGCGTGGTACAGAGTCTATGCCCCTTTGTCAGTGTGGGGCAGAGTCTACGTTCCAGTGTCAGCGTGGGGCAGAGTCTATGGCCCAGTGTCAGTGTGGGGCAGAGTCTATGGCCCAGTGTCATTTTGGGACAGATTCTATGGTCAAGTATCAGTGTGGTACAGAGTCAATAGCCCAGTGTCAACGTGGTACAGAGTCTATGCCCCTTTGTCAGTGTGGGCGAGAGTCTACGTTCCAGTGTCAGTGTGGGACAGAGTCTACGGCCCAGTGTCAGTGTGGGGCAGATTCTACGGCCCAGTGTCAGTGTGGGACAGAGTCTACGGCCCAGTGTCAGTGTGGGACAGAGTCTACGGCCCAGTGTCAGTGTGGGGCAGATTTTATGGCCCAGTGTCAACGTGGGGCGGAGTCTATGGCCCAGTGTCAGCATGGGGCAGAGTCTATGGCCCAGTGTCAGCGCGGGGCAGAGTCTATGGCCCAGTGTCAGCATCGGGCAAAGTCTATGCCCTAATGTCTGCGTCGGGCAAAGTCTATGGCCCAGTGTCAGCGTGGGGCAAAGTCTATGGCCCAGTGTCAGTGTGGCGCAGAATCTATGACCCAGTGTTTGCGTGGTGCACAGTCTATGGCCCAGTGTCAGTGTGGGGCATAGTCTATAGCCCAGTGTCAGCATGGCGCAGAGTCTATGGCACAGTGTCAGCGTGGGGCAAACACTATGTCCTAGTGTCTGCATGGGGCAAAGTCTATGGCCCAGTGTCAGCATCGGGCAAAGTCTATGTCCTATTGTCTGCGTCGGGCAAAGTCTATGGCCCAGTGTCAGCGTGGGGCAAAGTCTATGGCCCAGTGTCAGTGTGGGGCATAGTCTATAGCCCAGTGTCAGCATGGCGCAGAGTCTATGGCACAGTGTCTGCGTGGGACAGAGTCTATGGTCCAGTGTCAGTGTGGTACAGAGTCAATGGCCCAGTGTCAGCGTGGTACAGAGTCTATGCCCCTTTTTCAGTGTGGGGCAGAGTCTATGGTCCAGTGTCAGCGTGGTTCAAAGTCTATGGCCCAGTGTCAGTGTGGGACAGAGTCTATGGCCCACTGTCAGTGTGGGGCAGATTCTATGGCCCAGTGTTAGCGTGGGGCAGAGTCTAAGGCCAGTGTCAGTGTGGGACAGAGTCTATGGCCCCGTGTCCGCGTGGGGCAAAGTCTATGGCCCAGCGTCAGCGTGGAGCAGATTCTATGGTCCAGTGTCCGCATGGGGCAGATGCTATGGTCCAGCGTCAGTGTGGGTCGGATTCTATGGCCCAGGGTCAGTGTGGGACAGAGTCTGTGGCCCAGTGTCAGTGTGGACAGAGTCCATGGCCCAGTGTCAGTGTGGGGCAGAGTCTATGGCCCAGTGTCATTTTGGGACAGATTCTATGGTCAAGTATCAGTGTGGTACAGAGTCAATAGCCCAGTGTCAGCGTAGTACAGAGTCTATGCCACTTTGTCAGTGTGGGGGAGAGTCTACGTTCCAGTGTCAGTGTGGGACAGAGTCTACGGCCCAGTGTCAGTGTGGGGCAGATTCTACGGCCCAGTGTCAGTGTGGGACAGAGTCTACAGCCCTGTGTCAGTGTGGGACAGAGTCTACGGCCCAGTGCCAGTGTGGGGCAGATTCTATGGCCCAGTGCCGCGTGGGGCAGAGTCTACGGCCCAGTGTCAGTGTGGGGCAGAATCTATGGCCCAGTGTCCGCCTGGGGAAAAGTCTTTGGCCCAGTGTCAGTGTTGGGCAGAGTCTATGGTCCAGTGTCAGCGTGGGGCAGATGCTATCGCCCAGTGTCAGTGTGGGGCAGAGTCTATGGACCAGTGTCCGCGCGGGGCAGAGTCTATGGCCCAGTGTCAGCATCGGGCAAAGTCTATGACCTAATGTCTGCGTCGGGCAAAGTCAATGGCCCAGTGTCAGCGTGGGGCAGAGTCTATGACTCAGTGTCAGCGTGGGGCAGAGTCTATGGCCCAGTGTCAGTGTGGGACAGAGTCTATGACCCAGTGTCAGCGTGGGGCAGAGTCTATGGCCCAGTGTCAGCGTGGGGCAGAGTCTGTGACCCAGTGTAAGCTTGGGGCAGAGTCTATGGCCCAGTGTCAGCGTGGGGCAAACTCTATCTCCTACTGTCTGCATGGGGCAAAGTCTATGGCCCAGTGTCAGCGTGGGACAGAGTCTATGGTCCAGTGTCAGTGTGGTACAGAGTCAATGGCCCAGTGTCAGATTGGTACAGATTCTACACCCCTTTGTCAGTGTGGGGCAGAGTCTATGGTCCAGTGTCAGCGTGGTACAAAGTCTATGGCCCAGTGTCAGAGTGGGACAGAGTCTATGGCCCAGTGTCAGTGTGGGGCACATTCTATGGCCCAGTGTCCGCGTGGGGCAGAGTCTATGCCCCTTTGTCTGTGTGGGGCAGATTCTATGGCCCAGTGTCAGCGTGGGGCAGAGTTTATAGTCCAGTGTCAGCTTGGGGCAGAGTCTATGGCCCAGTGTCAACGTGGGGCGGAGTCTATGGCCCAGTGTCAGCATGGGGCAGAGTCTATGGCCCAGTGTCAGCGCGGGGCAGAGTCTATGGCCCAGTGTCAGCATCGGGCAAAGTCTATGCCCTAATGTCTGCGTCGGGCAAAGTCTATGGCCCAGTGTCAGCGTGGGGCAAAGTCTATGGCCCAGTGTCAGTGTGGTGCAGAATCTATGACCCAATGTTTGCGTGGTGCACAGTCTATGGCCCAGTGTCAGTGTGGGGCATAGTCTATAGCCCAGTGTCAGCATGACGCAGAGTCTATGGCACAGTGTCAGCGTGGGGCAAACACTATGTCCTAGTGTCTGCATGGGGCAAAGTCTATGGCCCAGTGTCGGCATCGGGCAAAGTCTATGCCCTAATGTCTGCGTCGGGCAAAGTCTATGGCCCAGTGTCAGCGTGGGGCAAAGTCTATGGCCCAGTGTCAGTGTGGGGCATAGTCTATAGCCCAGTGTCAGCATGGCGCAGAGTCTATGGCACAGTGTCAGCGTGGGACAGAGTCTATGGCCAGTGTCAGTGTGGGACAGAGTCTATGGCCCCGTGTCCGCATGGGGCAAAGTCTATGGCCCAGCGTCAGCGTGGAGCAGATTCTATGGTCCAGTGTCCGCATGGGGCAGATGCTATGGTCCAGCGTCAATGTGGGTCGGAGTCTATGGCCCAGGGTCAGTGTGGGACAGAGTCTGTGGCCCAGTGTCAGTGTGGACAGAGTCCATGGCCCAGTGTGAGTGTGGGGCAGAGTCTATGGCCCAGTGTCATTTTGGGACAGATTCTATGGTCAAGTATCAGTGTGGTACAGAGTCAATAGCCCAGTGTCAGCGTGGTACAGAGTCTATGCCCCTTTGTCAGTGTGGGGGAGTTTCTACGTTCCAGTGTCAGTGTGGGACAGAGTCTACGGCCCAGTGTCAGCGTGGGACAGAGTCTACGGCCCAGTGTCAGTGTGGGGCTGATTCTATGGCCCAGTGTCCGCGTGGGGCAGAGTCTACGGCCCAGTCTCAGTGTGGGGCAGAGTCTATGGCCCAGTGTCCGCCTGGTGAAAAGTCTTTGGCCCAGTGTCAGTGTTGGGCAGAGTCTATGTTCCAGTGTCAGCATGGCGCAGAGTCTATGGCACAGTGTCAGCGTGGGGCAAACACTATGTCCTAGTGTCGGCATGGGGCAAAGTCTATGGCCCAGTGTCAGCATCGGGCAAAGTCTATGTCCTAATGTCTGCGTCGGGCAAAGTCTATGGCCCAGTGTCAGAGTGGGGCAAAGTCTATGGCCCAGTGTCAGTGTGGGGCATAGTCTATAGCCCAGTGTCAGCATGGCGCAGAGTCTATGGCACAGTCTCAGCGTGGGACAGAGTCTATGGTCCAGTGTCAGTGTGGTACAGAGTCAATGGCCCAGTGTCAGCGTGGTACAGAGTCTATGCCCCTTTTTCAGTGTGGGACAGAGTCTATGGCCCACTGTCAGTGTGGGGCAGATTCTATGGCCCAGTGTTAGCGTGGGGCAGAGTCTATGGCCAGTGTCAGTGTGGGACAGAGTCTATGGCCCGGTGTCCGCGTGGGGCAAAGTCTATGGCCCAGCGTCAGCGTGGAGCAGATTCTATGGTCCAGTGTCCGCATGGGGCAGATGCTTTGGTCCAGCGTCAGTGTGGGTCGGAGTCTATGGCCCAGGGTCAGTGTGGGACAGAGTCTGTGGCCCAGTGTCAGTGTGGACAGAGTCCATGGCCCAGTGTCAGCGTGGTGCAGAGTCTATGCCCCTTTGTCAGTGTGGGGGAGAGTCTACGTTCCAGTGTCAGTGTGGGACAGAGTCTACGGCCCAGTGTCAGTGTGGGGCAGATTCTACGGCCCAGTGTCAGTGTGGGACAGAGTCCACGGCCCAGTGTCAGTGTGGGACAGAGTCTACGGCCCAGTGTCAGTGTGGGGCAGATTCTATGGCCCAGTGTCCGCGTGGGGCAGACTCTACGGCCCAGTGTCAGTGTGGGGCAGAGTCTATGGCCCAGTGTCCGCCTGGGGAAAAGTCTTTGGCCCAGTGTCAGTGTTGGGCAGAGTCTATGGTCCAGTGTCAGCGTGGGGCAGATGCTATCGCCCAGTGTCAGTGTGGGGCAGAGTCTATGGTCCAGTGTCAGCATGGGGTGGAGTCTATGGCCCAGTGTCAGTGTGGGGCAAAGTCTATGGACCAGTGTCCGCGCGGGGCAGAGTCTATGGCCCAGTGTCAGCATCGGGCAAAGTCTATGACCTAATGTCTGCGTCGGGCAAAGTCTATGGCCTAGTGTCAGCGTGGGCCAGAGTCTATGACCCAGTGTCAGCGTGGGGCAGAGTCTATGGCCCAGTGTCAGTGTGGGACAGAGTCTATGACCCAGTGTCAGCGTGGGGCATAGTCTATAGCCCAGTGTCAGCATGGCGCAGAGTCTATGGCACAGTGTCAGCGTGGGACAGAGTCTATGGTCCAGTGTCAGTGTGGTACAGAGTCAATGGCCCAGTGTCAGCGTGGTACAGAGTCTATGCCCCTTTTTCAGTGTGGGGCAGAGTCTATGGTCCAGTGTCAGCGTCGTTCAAAGTCTATGGCCCACTGTCAGTGTGGGGCAGATTCTATGGCCCAGTGTTAGCGTGGGGCAGAGTCTATGGCCAGTGTCAGTGTGGGACAGAGTCTATGGCCCCGTGTCCGCATGGGGCAAAGTCTATGGCCCAGCGTCAGCGTGGAGCAGATTCTATGGTCCAGTGTCCGCATGGGGCAGATTCTATGGTCCAGCGTCAGTGTGGGTCGGAGTCTATGGCCCAGTGTCAGTGTGGACAGAGTCCATGGCCCAGTGTCAGTGTGGGGCAGAGTCTATGGCCCAGTGTCATTTTGGGACAGATTCTATGGTCAAGTATCAGTGTGGTACAGAGTCAATAGCCCAGTGTCAGCGTGGTACAGAGTCTATGCCCCTTTGTCAGTGTGGGGCAGAGTCTACGTTCCAGTGTCAGTGTGGGACAGAGTCTACGGCCCAGTGTCAGTGTGGGGCAGATTCTATGTCCCAGTGTCAGTGTGGGACAGAGTCTACGGCCCAGTGTCAGTGTGGGGCAGATTCTATGGCCCAGTTGTCCGCGTGGGGCAGAGTCGACGGCCCAGTGTCAGTGTGGGGCAGAGTCTATGGCCCAGTTCCGCCTGGGGCAAAGTCTATGGCCCAGTGTCCGCCTGGGGCAAAGTCTATGGCCCAGTTTCAGTGTTGGGCAGAGTCAATGGTCCAGTGTCAGCGTGGGGCAGATGCTATGGCCCAGTGTCAGTGTGGGGCAGAATCTTTGGCCCAGTGTCAGTTTGGGACAGAGTCTATGGTCAAGTGTCAGTGTGGTACAGAGTCAATAGCCCTGTGTCAGCGTGGTACAGAGTCTATGCCTCTTTGTCAGTGTGGGACAGAATCTATGGCCCAGTGTCCGCCTGGGGCAAAGTCTATAGACCAGTGACCGCGTGGGACAGATTCTACGGCCCTGTGTCAGTGTGGGGCAGAGTCTGTGGCCCAGTGTCAGTGTGGGACAGAGTCTATGGTCCAGTGGCAGCGTGGGGCAGAGTCTATGGCCCAGTGTGAGCGTGGGGCAGAGTCTATGGCCCAGTGTCAACGTGGGGCGGGTCTATGGCCCAGTGTCAGCATGGGGCAGAGTCTATGGCCCAGTGTCAGCGCGGGGCAGAGTCATTGGCCCAGTGTCAGTATCGGGCAAAGTCTATGCCCTAATGTCTGCGTCGGGCAAAGTCTATGGCCCAGTGTCAGTGTGGGGAAGATTCTATGACCCAGTGTCAGCGTGGGACAGAGTCTATGACCCAGTGTCATTGTGGGGCAGAGTCTAAGGCCCAGTGTCATTTTGTCTATGGTCAAGTGTCAGTGTGGTACAGAGTCAATAGCCCATTGTCAGCGTGGTGCAGAGTCTATGCCCCTTTGACAGTGTGGGGCTGAGTCTAGGTTCCAGTGTCAGCGTGGGACAGAGTCTATGGCCCAGTGTCAGTGTGGGGCAGAGTCTGTGGCCCAGTGTCAGTGTGGGACAGAGTCTATGGCCCAGTGTCAGCATCGGGCAAAGTCTATGCCCTAATGTCTGCGTCGGGCAAAGTCTATGGCCCAGCGTCAGCGTGGGACAGAGTCTATGGTCCAGCGTCAATGTGGGTCGGAGTCTATGGCCCAGGGTCAGTGTGGGACAGAGTCTGTGGCCCAGTGTCAGTGTGGACAGAGTCCATGGCCCAGTGTGAGTGTGGGGCAGAGTCTATGGCCCAGTGTCATTTTGGGACAGATTCTATGGTCAAGTATCAGTGTGGTACAGAGTCAATAGCCCAGTGTCAGCGTGGTACAGAGTCTATGCCCCTTTGTCAGTGTGGGGGAGAGTCTACTTTCCAGTGTCAGTGTGGGACAGATTCTACGGCCCAGTGTCAGTGTGGGGCAGATTCTACGGCCCAGTGTCAGTGTGGGACAGAGTCCACGGCCCAGTGTCAGTGTGGGACAGAGTCTACGGCCCAGTGTCAGTGTGGGGCAGATTCTATGGCCCAGTGTCCGCGTGGGGCAGACTCTACGGCCCAGTGTCAGTGTGGGGCAGAGTCTATGGCCCAGTGTCCGCCTGGGGAAAAGTCTTTGGCCCAGTGTCAGTGTTGGGCAGAGTCTATGGTCCAGTGTCAGCGTGGGGCAGATGCTATCGCCCAGTGTCAGTGTGGGGCAGAGTCTATGGTCCAGTGTCAGCATGGGGCCGAGTCTATGGCCCAGTGTCAGTGTGGGGCAAAGTCTATGGACCAGTGTCCGCGCGGGGCAGAGTCTATGGCCCAGTGTCAGCATCGGGCAAAGTCTATGACCTAATGTCTGCGTCGGGCAAAGTCTATGGCCTAGTGTCAGCGTGGGCCAGAGTCTATGACCCAGTGTCAGCGTGGGGCAGAGTCTATGGCCCAGTGTCAGTGTGGGACAGAGTCTATGACCCAGTGTCAGCGTGGGGCATAGTCTATAGCCCAGTGTCAGCATGGCGCAGAGTCTATGGCACAGTGTCAGCGTGGGACAGAGTCTATGGTCCAGTGTCAGTGTGGTACAGAGTCAATGGCCCAGTGTGAGCGTGGTACAGAGTCTATGCCCCTTTTTCAGTGTGGGGCAGAGTCTATGGTCCAGTGTCAGCGTCGTTCAAAGTCTATGGCCCACTGTCAGTGTGGGGCAGATTCTATGGCCCAGTGTTAGCGTGGGGCAGAGTCTATGGCCAGTGTCAGTGTGGGACAGAGTCTATGGCCCCGTGTCCGCATGGGGCAAAGTCTATGGCCCAGCGTCAGCGTGGAGCAGATTCTATGGTCCAGTGTCCGCATGGGGCAGATTCTATGGTCCAGCGTCAGTGTGGGTCGGAGTCTATGGCCCAGTGTCAGTGTGGACAGAGTCCATGGCCCAGTGTCAGTGTGGGGCAGAGTCTATGGCCCAGTGTCATTTTGGGACAGATTCTATGGTCAAGTATCAGTGTGGTACAGAGTCAATAGCCCAGTGTCAGCGTGGTACAGAGTCTATGCCCCTTTGTCAGTGTGGGGCAGAGTCTACGTTCCAGTGTCAGTGTGGGACAGAGTCTACGGCCCAGTGTCAGTGTGGGGCAGATTCTATGTCCCAGTGTCAGTGTGGGACAGAGTCTACGGCCCAGTGTCAGTGTGGGGCAGATTCTATGGCCCAGTTGTCCGCGTGGGGCAGAGTCGACGGCCCAGTGTCAGTGTGGGGCAGAGTCTATGGCCCAGTTCCGCCTGGGGCAAAGTCTATGGCCCAGTGTCCGCCTGGGGCAAAGTCTATGGCCCAGTTTCAGTGTTGGGCAGAGTCAATGGTCCAGTGTCAGCGTGGGGCAGATGCTATGGCCCAGTGTCAGTGTGGGGCAGAATCTTTGGCCCAGTGTCATTTTGGGACAGAGTCTATGGTCAAGTGTCAGTGTGGTACAGTGTCAATAGCCCTGTGTCAGCGTGGTACAGAGTCTATGCCTCTTTGTCAGTGTGGGACAGAATCTATGGCCCAGTGTCCGCCTGGGGCAAAGTCTATAGACCAGTGACCGCGTGGGACAGATTCTACGGCCCTGTGTCAGTGTGGGGCAGAGTCTGTGGCCCAGTGTCAGTGTGGGACAGAGTCTATGGTCCAGTGGCAGCGTGGGGCAGAGTCTATGGCCCAGTGTGAGCGTGGGGCAGAGTCTATGGCCCAGTGTCAACGTGGGGCGGGTCTATGGCCCAGTGTCAGCATGGGGCAGAGTCTATGGCCCAGTGTCAGCGCGGGGCAGAGTCATTGGCCCAGTGTCAGTATCGGGCAAAGTCTATGCCCTAATGTCTGCGTCGGGCAAAGTCTATGGCCCAGTGTCAGGGTGGGGAAGATTCTATGACCCAGTGTCAGCGTGGGACAGAGTCTATGACCCAGTGTCATTGTGGGGCAGAGTCTAAGGCCCAGTGTCATTTTGTCTATGGTCAAGTGTCAGTGTGGTACAGAGTCAATAGCCCATTGTCAGCGTGGTGCAGAGTCTATGCCCCTTTGACAGTGTGGGGCTGAGTCTAGGTTCCAGTGTCAGCGTGGGACAGAGTCTATGGCCCAGTGTCAGTGTGGGGCAGAGTCTGTGGCCCAGTGTCAGTGTGGGACAGAGTCTATGGCCCAGTGTCAGCATCGGGCAAAGTCTATGCCCTAATGTCTGCGTCGGGCAAAGTCTATGGCCCAGCGTCAGCGTGGGACAGAGTCTATGGTCCAGTGTCAGTGTGGGGCAGATGCTATAGCCTAGGGTCAGTGTGGGACAGAGTCTATGGTCCAGTGTCAGCGTGTGGCAGAGTGTTTGGCCCATTGTCCATGTGGGGCAGAGTCTTTTGCCCAGTGTCAGTGTGGGGCAGAGTTTTTGGCCCCGCGTCAGCGTGGGGCAAAGTCTATGGCACAGTGTCAGCGTGGGATAGAGTCTATGGTCCAGTGTCAGCGTGGTACAGAGTCTATGCCCCTTTGTCAGTGTGGGGCAGATTCTATGGTCGAGTGTCAGCGTGGTACAGAGTCTATGGCCCAGCATCAGCGTGGGGCAGATTCTATGGCCCTGTGTCCACGTGGGGCAGTGTCTATGGTCCAGTGTCAGCTTGGTGCAGAGTCTATGGCCCAGTGTCAGTTTGGGATAGAGTTTATGGCCCAGTGTCAGCGTGGGGCAGAGTCTATGGCCCAGTGTCAGCGCGGGGCAGAGACTATGGCCCAGTGTCAGCGCGGGGCAGAGACTATGGTCCAGTGTCAAAGTGGGGCGGCGTCTATGGCCCAGTGTCAGTGTGGGGCAGAGTCTATAGCCCAGTGTCATCATGCCGCAGAGTCTATGGCCCAGTGTCACCGTGGTGCAAACTCTATGTCCTTGTGTCTGCATGGGGCAAAGTCTATGGCCCAGTGTCAGCGTGGAACAGAGTCTATGGTCCAGTGTCAGTGTGGTACAGAGTCAATGGCCCAGTGTCAGCGTGGTACAGAGTCTATGCCCCTTTGTCAGTGTGAGGCAGAGTCGATGGTCCAGTGTCAGCGTGGTACAAAGTCTATGGCCCAGTGTCAGTGTGGGACAGAGTCTATGGCCCAGTGTCATTGTGGGGCAGATTCTATGGCCCAGTGTCAGCATGGGGCAGAGTCTATGGCCCAGTGTCAGTGTCGGACAGAGTCTTTGGCAGAGTGTCCGCGTGGAACAATTTCTATGGCCCAGCATCAGCGTGGGACAGAGTCGATGGTCCATTGTCTGCGTGGGGCAGATGCTATAGGCCAGCCTCAGTGTGGGACAGAGTCTATGGCCCAGTGTCAGTGTGGGACAGAGTCTGTGGCCCAGTGTCAGTGTGGACAGAGTCTATGTCCCAGTGTCAGCGTGGGACAGATTCTATGGCCCAGTGTCCGCGTGGGGCAGAGTCTATGGCCCAGTGTCAGTGTGGTACAAAGTCTATGCCCCAGTGACCGTGTGGGGCAAATTCTACGGCCCAGTGTCAGTGTGGGGCAGATTCTATGGCCCAGTGTCAGTGTGGGGCAGAGTCTATGGCCCCGTGTCCGCATGGGGCAAAGTCTATGGACCAGTGACCGCGTGGGGCAGATTCTATGGCCTGGAGTCAGTGTGGGGCAGAGTCTGAGGCCCAGTGTCAGTGTGGGACAGAGTCTATGGCCCAGTGTCACCGTGGGGCAGAGTCGATGGCCCAGTGTCAACGTGGGGCGGTTCTATGGCCCAGTGTCAGCGCGGGGCAGAGTCAATGGCCCAGTGTCAGCATTGGGCAAAGTCTATGCCCTAATGTCAGCGTCGGGCAAAGTCTATGGCCCAGTGTCAGCGTGAGGCAAAGTCTAAGGCACAGTGTCAGTGTGGGGCAGAGGCTACAGCCCAGTGTCAGCATGGCGCAGAGTCTATGGCCCAGTGTCAGCGTGGGGCAAACTCTATCTCCTAGTCACTGCATGGGGCAAAGTCTATGGCCCAGTGTCAGCGTGGGACAGAGTCTATGGTCCAGTGTCAGTGTGGTACAGAGTCAATGGCCCAGTGTCAGCGTGGTAGATTCTATACCACTTTGTCAGTGTGGGTCAGATTCTATGGCCCAGTGTCAGCGCGGACAGATTCTATGACCCAGTGTCATCATGGGGCAGCTTCTATGACCCAGTGTCAGTGTGGCGCAGAGTTTATGGCCCAGTGTCATTTTGGGACAGAGTCTATGGTCAAGTGTCAGTGTGGTACAGAGTCAATAGCCCAGTGTCAGCGTGGTACAGAGTCTATGCCCCTTTGTCAGTGTGGGGCAGAGTCTAGGTTCCAATGTCAGCGTGATACAAAGTCTATGCCCAGTGTCAGTGTGGGACTGAGTCCACGGCCCAGTGTCAGTGTGGGGCAGATTCTATGGTCCAGTGTCAGCGTGGGGCAGAGTCATGGCCCAGTGTAAGCCTGCGGCGGAGTCTATAAACCAGTGTCAGCGTGGGGTGCAGTCTAAGGCCCAGCGTCAGCGTGGGATAGAGTTTATGGTCCAGTGTCAGCGTGGTACAGGGTCTATGGCCAGGCGTCAGCTTGGTACAGAGTCTATGGCCCAGCGTCAGTGTGGGATAGAGTCTATGGCCCAGTGTCAACGTGGGGCGGCGTCTATGGCCCAGTGTCTTCGTGGGGCAGAGTCTATGGCCCAGTGTCAGCGCGGGGCAGAGTCTATGGACCAGTGTCAGCATCGGGCAAAGTCTATGACCTAATGTCTGCGTGGGGCAAAGTCTATGGCCCAGTGTCAGTGTCGCGCAGAGTCTATGGCCCAGTGTCAGCGCGGGGCAGAGTCTATGGCCTAGTGTCAGCATCGGGCAAAGTCTATGATCAAATGTCTGCGTGGGGCAAAGTCTATGGCCCAGTGTCAGTATGGGACAGATACTATGGCCCAGTGTGAGTGTGGGGCAGAGTCTATGGTCCAGTGTCACTGTGGGGCAAAATCTATGGCTCAGTGTCAGCGTGGGGCAGAGTTTATGGCCCAGTGTGAGCGTGGTGCAGAGTCTATGTCCCAGTGTCAACATGGGGCGGGTCAATGGCCCAGTGTCAGCATGGGGCAGAGTCTATGGCCCAGTGTCAGCATGGGGCAGAGTCTATGGCCCAGTGTCAGCGCGGGGCAGAGTCTATGGCCCAGTGTCAGCATCGGGCAAATTCTATGCCCTAATGTCTGCGTCGGGCAAAGTCTATGGCCCAGTGTCAGCGTGGGGCAAAGTCTATGGCCCAGTGTCAGTGTGGTGCAGATTCTATGGCCCAGTGTCAGTGTGAGGCAGAGGCTATAGCCCAGTGTCAGCATGGCGCAGAGTCTATGGCCCAGTGTCAGCGTGGGGCAAACTCTATCTCCTTGTGTCTGCATGGGGCAGAGTCTATGGCCCAGTGTCAGCGTGGGACAGATTCTATGGTCCAGTGTCAGTGTGGTACAGAGTCAATGGCCCAGTGTCAGCGTGGGTCAGAGTCTCTGGCCCAGTGTCAACGTGGTACAGAGTCTATGGCCCAGTGTCAGTGTGGGACAGAGTCTATGGCCCACTGTCAGTGTTTGGTAGAGTCTCTGGCCATGTGTGCGCGTGGGGCAAAGTCTATGGCCCAGTGTCAGTATGGGACAGATACTATGGCCCAGTGTGAGTGTGGGGCAGAGTCTATGGCCCAGTGTCAGTGTGGGACAGAGTCTATGGCCCACTGTCAGTGTTTGGTAGAGTCTCTGGCCATGTGTGCGCGTGGGGCAAAGTCTATGGCCCAGTGTCAGTGTGGGGCACATTCTATGGCTGAGTGTCCGCGTGGGGCAAAGTCCATGGCCCAGCGTCAGTGTGGGGCAGATTCTATGGCCCAGTGTCCGCGTGGGGCAAAGTCTATGGCCCAGCGTCAGTGTGGGGCAGATTCTATGGCCCAGTGTCAGTGTGGGGCAGATTCTATGGCCCAGTGTCCACGTGGGGCAGTTGCTATGGCCCAGTGTCAGCGTGGGACAGAGTCTATGGTCCAGTTTCAGCGTGGGGCAGATTTTATTGCCCAGTGTCAGCGTGGTGCAGAGTCTATGGCCCAGTGTCAACGTGGAGCGGAGTCTAAGGCCCAGTGTCAGCGTGGGGCAGAGTCTATGGCCCAATGTCAGCATTGGGCAAAGTCTATGCCCTAATGTCTGCGTCGGGCAAAGTCTATGGCCCAGTGTCAGCGTGGGGCAAAGTCTATGGCCCAGTGTCAGTGTGCTGCAGATTCTATGGCCCAATGTCAGTGTGAGGCAGAGTCTATAGTGCAGTGTCAGCATGGCGCAGAGTCTATGGCCCAGTGTCAGCGTGGGGCAAACTCTATCTCCTAGTGTCTGCATGGGGCAAAGTCTAAGGCCCAGTGTCAGCGTGGGACAGAGTCTATGCCCCTTTGTCAGTGTGGGGCAGATTCTATGGTCCAGTGTCAGCCTGGTACAAAGTCTATGACCCAGTGTCAGTGTGGGACAGAGTCTATGGCCCACTGTCAGTGTGGGGCAGATTCTATGGCCCAGTGTCATCGTGGGGCGTAGTCTATGGCCCAGCGTCAGCGTCGGGTAGAGTCTATGGTCCAGTGTCCGCGCGGTGCAGATGCTATAGCCCAGCGTCATGTGGGACAGAGTCTATTGCTCAGTGTCAGTGTGGGACAGCGTCTGTGGCCCAGTGTCCGTGTGGGACAGAGTCTATGGCCCACTGTCAGTGTTTGGTAGAGTCTCTGGCCATGTGTGCACGTGGGGCAAAGTCTATGGCCCAGTGTCAGTATGGGACAGATTCTATGGCCCAGTGTCATTTTGGGACAGAGTCTATGGTCAAGTGTCAGTGTGGTGCAGAGTCAATAGTCCAGTGTCAGCGTGGTACAGATTCTATGCCCCTTTGTCAGTGTGGGGCAGAGTCTTTGTTCCAGTGTCAGCGTGGTACAAAGTCTATGGCCCAGTGTCCGCGTGGAGCAAAGTCTATGGCCCAGTGTCCGCGTGGGGCAGATGCTATGGCCCCGTGTCAGAGTGGGGCAGAGTCTGTGGCCCAGTGTCAGTGTGGGGCAGAGTCTGTGGCCCAGTGTCAGTGTGGGGCAGAGTCTATGGCCCAATGTCAGCATTGGGCAAAGTCTATGCCCTAATGTCTGCGTCGGGCAAAGTCTATGGCCCAGTGTCAGCGTGGGGCAAAGTCTATGGCCCAGTGTCAGTGTGGTGCAGATTCTATGGCCCAATGTCAGTGTGAGGCAGAGTCTATAGTGCAGTGTCAGCATGGCGCAGAGTCTATGGCCCAGTGTCAGCGTGGGGCAAACTCTATCTCCTAGTGTCTGCATGGGGCAAAGTCTAAGGCCCAGTGTCAGCGTGGGACAGAGTCTATGCCCCTTTGTCAGTGTGGGGCAGATTCTATGGTCCAGTGTCAGCCTGGTACAAAGTCTATGACCCAGTGTCAGTGTGGGACAGAGTCTATGGCCCACTGTCAGTGTGGGGCAGATTCTATGGCCCAGTGTCATCGTGGGGCGTAGTCTATGGCCCAGCGTCAGCGTCGGGTAGAGTCTATGGTCCAGTGTCCGCGCGGTGCAGATGCTATAGCCCAGCGTCATGTGGGACAGAGTCTATTGCTCAGTGTCAGTGTGGGACAGCGTCTGTGGCCCAGTGTCCGTGTGGGACAGAGTCTATGGCCCACTGTCAGTGTTTGGTAGAGTCTCTGGCCATGTGTGCACGTGGGGCAAAGTCTATGGCCCAGTGTCAGTATGGGACAGATTCTATGGCCCAGTGTCATTTTGGGACAGAGTCTATGGTCAAGTGTCAGTGTGGTGCAGAGTCAATAGTCCAGTGTCAGCGTGGTACAGATTCTATGCCCCTTTGTCAGTGTGGGGCAGAGTCTTTGTTCCAGTGTCAGCGTGGTACAAAGTCTATGGCCCAGTGTCCGCGTGGAGCAAAGTCTATGGCCCAGTGTCCGCGTGGGGCAGATGCTATGGCCCCGTGTCAGAGTGGGGCAGAGTCTGTGGCCCAGTGTCAGTGTGGGGCAGAGTCTGTGGCCCAGTGTCAGTGTGGGGCAGAGTCTATGGCCCAATGTCAGCATTGGGCAAAGTCTATGCCCTAATGTCTGCGTCGGGCAAAGTCTATGGCCCAGTGTCAGCGTGGGGCAAAGTCTATGGCCCAGTGTCAGTGTGGTGCAGATTCTATGGCCCAATGTCAGTGTGAGGCAGAGTCTATAGTGCAGTGTCAGCATGGCGCAGAGTCTATGGCCCAGTGTCAGCGTGGGGCAAACTCTATCTCCTAGTGTCTGCATGGGGCAAAGTCTAAGGCCCAGTGTCAGCGTGGGACAGAGTCTATGCCCCTTTGTCAGTGTGGGGCAGATTCTATGGTCCAGTGTCAGCCTGGTACAAAGTCTATGACCCAGTGTCAGTGTGGGACAGAGTCTATGGCCCACTGTCAGTGTGGGGCAGATTCTATGGCCCAGTGTCATCGTGGGGCGTAGTCTATGGCCCAGCGTCAGCGTCGGGTAGAGTCTATGGTCCAGTGTCCGCGCGGTGCAGATGCTATAGCCCAGCGTCATGTGGGACAGAGTCTATTGCTCAGTGTCAGTGTGGGACAGCGTCTGTGGCCCAGTGTCCGTGTGGGACAGAGTCTATGGCCCACTGTCAGTGTTTGGTAGAGTCTCTGGCCATGTGTGCGCGTGGGGCAAAGTCTATGGCCCAGTGTCAGTATGGGACAGATTCTATGGCCCAGTGTCATTTTGGGACAGAGTCTATGGTCAAGTGTCAGTGTGGTGCAGAGTCAATAGTCCAGTGTCAGCGTGGTACAGATTCTATGCCCCTTTGTCAGTGTGGGGCAGAGTCTTTGTTCCAGTGTCAGCGTGGTACAAAGTCTATGGCCCAGTGTCCGCGTGGAGCAAAGTCTATGGCCCAGTGTCCGCGTGGGGCAGATGCTATGGCCCCGTGTCAGAGTGGGGCAGAGTCTGTGGCCCAGTGTCAGTGTGGGGCAGAGTCTGTGGCCCAGTGTCAGTGTGGGGCAGAGTCTATGGCTCAGTGTCAGTGTGGGGCAGAGTCTATGGCCCAGTGTGTGCGTGGTGCAGAGTCTATGGCCCAGTGTCAAAGTGGGGCGGGTCAATGGCCCAGTGTCAGCGCGGGGCAGAGTCTATGGCCCAGTGTCAGTTTCGGGCAAAGTCTATGCCCTAATGTCTGCGTCGGGCAAAATCTATGGCCCAGTGTCAACGTGGGGCAGAGGCTATAGCCCAGTGTCAGCATGGGACAGGATCTATGATCCAGTGTCAGTTTGGTACAGAGTCAATGGCCCAGTGTCAACGTGGTACAGATTCTATACCCCTTTGTCAGTGTGGGGCAGAGTCTATGGTCCAGTGTCAGGGTGGTACAAAGTCTATGGACCAGTGTCATTGTGGGACAGAGTCTATGGCCCACTGTCAGTGTGGGGCAGATCTATGGCCCAGTGTCAGCGTGGGGCAGGGTCTATGACCCAGTGTTAGCGTGGGGCAGATTCTGTGGCCCAGTGTCAGTGTGGGACAGAGTAAACGGCCCAGTGTCAGTGTGGGGCAAAGTCTATGGCCCAGTGTCCGCGTGGGGCAGATGCTATGGCCCAGTGTCAGTGTGGGACAGAGTCTATGGTCCAGTGTCACCGGGGGGCATTGTCTATGGCCCAGTGTCAACTTGGGGCAGAGTCTATGGCCCAGTGTCAGCGTGGGATAGAGTCTCTTGTCCAGTGTCAGTGTGGTACAGAGTCTATGGCCCAGCGTCAGCATGGGGCAGATTCTATGGCCCAGTGTCAGCTTCGGGCAAAGTCTATGCCCTAATGTCTGCGTCGGGCAAAGTCTATGGCCCAGTGTCAGCGTGGGTTAGAGTCTATGGCCCAGTGTCAGCTTGGTACAGAGTCTATGCCCAGCGTCAGCTTGGTGCAGAGTCTATGGCCCAGTGTCAGTGTGGGATAGAGTTTATGGCCCAGTGTCAGCGTGGGGCAGAATCTATGGTCCATTGTCAGTGTGGTGCTGAGTCTATGGCCCAGTGTCAACGTGAGGCGGAGTCTATGGCCCATTGTCAGCATGGGGCAGAGTCTATGGCCCAGTGTCAGCATCGGGCAAAGTCTATGACCTAATGTCTGCGTCGTGCAAAGTCTATGGCCCAGTGTCAGCGTGGGGCAAATTCTATGGCCCAGTGTCAGTGTGGCGCAGATTCTATGGCCCAGTGTTTGCGTGGTGCAGAGTCTATGGCCCAGTGTCAGTGTGGGGCAGAGTCTATGGCCCAGTGTCAGCGTGGGGCAAATTCTATGGCCCAGTGTCAGTGTGGAACAGATTCTATGGCCCAGTGTTTGCGTGGTGCAGAGTCTATGGCCCAGTGTCAGTGTGCGGCAGAGTCTATGGCCCTGTGTCAGCATGGGGCAAACCCTATGTCCTAGTGTCTGTATGGGGCAAAGTCTATGGCCCAGTGTCAGCGTGGGACAGAGTCTATGGTGCAGTGTCAGTGTGGTACTGAGTCAAAGTCCCAGTGTCAGCGTGGTACAGAGTCTATGCCCCTTTGTCCGTGTGGGGCAGAGTCTATGGCCCAGTGTCAGTGTGGAACAGAGTCTACGGCCCAGTGTCAGTGTGGGGCAAAGTCTATGGCCCAGTGTCCGCGTGGGGCAGATGCTATGGCCCAGTGTCAGTGTGGGACAGAGTCTATGGTCCAGTGTCACCGGGGGGCATTGTCTATGGCCCAGTGTCAGCGTGGGGCAGGGTCTATGACCCAGTGTCAGCGTGGGGCAGATTCTGTGGCCCAGTGTCAGTGTGGGACAGAGTAAACGGCCCAGTGTCAGTGTGGGGCAAAGTCTATGGCCCAGTGTCCGCATGGGGCAGATGCTATGGCCCAGTGTCAGTGTGGGACAGAGTCTATGGTCCAGTGTCACCGGGGGGCATTGTCTATGGCCCAGTGTCAACTTGGGGCAGAGTCTATGGCCCAGTGTCAGCGTGGGATAGAATCTCTTGTCCAGTGTCAGTGTGGTACAGAGTCTATGGCCCAGCGTCAGCATGGGGCAGATTCTATGGCCCAGTGTCAGCTTCGGGCAAAGTCTATGCACTAATGTCTGCGTCGGGCAAAGTCTATGGCCCAGTGTCAGCGTGGGTTAGAGTCTATGGCCCAGTGTCAGCTTGGTACAGAGTCTATGCCCAGCGTCAGCTTGGTGCAGAGTCTATGGCCCAGTGTCAGTGTGGGATAGAGTTTATGGCCCAGTGTCAGCGTGGGGCAGAATCTATGGTCCATTGTCAGCGTGGTGCTGAGTCTATGGCCCAGTGTCAACGTGAGGCGGAGTCTATGGCCCATTGTCAGCATGGGGCAGAGTCTATGGCCCAGTGTCAGCATCGGGCAAAGTCTATGACCTAATGTCTGCGTCGTGCAAAGTCTATGGCCCAGTGTCAGCGTGGGGCAAATTCTATGGCCCAGTGTCAGTGTGGAACAGATTCTATGGCCCAGTGTTTGCGTGGTGCAGAGTCTATGGCCCAGTGTCAGTGTGCGGCAGAGTCTATGGCCCTGTGTCAGCATGGGGCAAACTCTATGTCCTAGTGTCTGTATGGGGCAAAGTCTATGGCCCAGTGTCAGCGTGGGACAGAGTCTATGGTGCAGTGTCAGTGTGGTACTGAGTCAAAGTCCCAGTGTCAGCGTGGTACAGAGTCTATGCCCCTTTGTCTGTGTGGGGCAGAGTCTATGTTCCAGTGTCAGCGTGGTACAAAGTCTATGGCCCAGTGTCAGTGTTGGACAGAGTCTATGGCCCACTGTCAGTGTGGGGCAGATTCTACGGCCCAGTGTCAGCGTGGGGCAGAGTCTATGGCAAAGTGTCAGTGTGGGACAGAGTCTATGGCCCAGTCTCCGCGTGGGGCAAAGTCTATGGCCCAGCGTCAGCGTGGAGTAGAGTCTATGGCCCCGTGTCAGTGTGGGATAGATTCTGTGGCCCAGTGTCAGTGTGGACAGAGTCTATGGCCCAGTTTCAGCGTGGGGCAGAGTCTATGGCCCAGTGTCATTTTGGAACAGATTCTATGGTCAAGTGTCAGTGTGGTACAGAGTCAATAGCCCAGTGTCTGCGTGGTACAGAGTCTATGGCCCACTGTCAGTGTGGGGCAGATTCTATGGCCCAGTGTCCGCTTGGGGCAGAGTCTATGACCCAGTGTCAGTGTGGGACAGAGTCTATGGCCCAGTGTCCGCGTGGGGCAAAGTCTATGGCCGAGTGTCCGCGTGGGGCTGATGATATGGTCCAGTGTCAGTGTTGGGCAGAGCCTGTGGCCCAGTGTCAGTGTGGGACAGTGTCTATGGTCCAGTGTCAGCGTGGCGCAGAGTCTATAGCCCAGTGACAACGTGGAGCGGAGTCTACGGCCCAGTGTCAGCATGGGGCAGAGTCTAAGGGCCAGTGTCAGCGTGGGGCAGAGTCTATGGCCCAGTGTCAGCATCGGGCAAAGTCTATGCCCGAATGTCTGCGTCGGGCAAAGTCTATGGCCCAGTGTCAGCGTGGGGCAAAGTCTATGGCCCAGTGTCAGTGTGGCGCAGAGTCTATGGCCCAGTGTTTGCGTGGTGCAGATTCTATGGCCCAGTGTCAGTGTGGGGCAGAGCCAATAGCCCAGTGTCAGCATGGCGCAGAGTCTATGGCCCAGTGTCAGCGTGGGATAGAGTCTATGGCCCCGTGTCTGCATGGTACAGTGTCTATGTCCCAGCGTCAGCTTGGTGCGGAGTCTAAGGCCCAGTTTCAGTGTGGGATAGAGTTTATGGCCCAGTGTCAGCGTGGGGCAGAATCTATGGTCCAGTGTCAGCGTGGTGCTGAGTCTATGGCCCAGTGTCAACGTGGGGCGGCGTCTATGGCCCAGTGTCAGCATGGGGCAGAGTCTATGGCCCAGTGTCAGCGCGGGGCAGAGTCTATGGCCCAGTGTCAGCATCGGGCAAAGTCTATGACCTAATGTCTGCGTCGGGCAAAGTCTATGGCCCAGTGTCAGCGTGGGGCAAAGTCTATGGCCCAGTGTCAGTGTGGCGCAGAGACTATGGCCCAGTGTCAGCGTGGGGCAAACTCTATGTCCTAGTGTCTGTATGGGGCAAAGTCTATGGCGCAGTGTCAGCGTGGGACAGAGTCTATGGTCCAGTGTCAGTGTGGTACTGAGTCGATGGCCCAGTGACAGCGTGGTACAGAGTCTATGCCCCTTTGTCAGTGTGGGGCAGAGTCTATGTTCCAGTGTCAGCGTGGTACAAAGTCTATGGCCCAGTGTCAGTGTTGGAAAGAGTCTATGGCCCACTGTCAGTGTGGGGCAGATTCTACGGCCCAGTGTCAGCGTGGGGCAGAGTCTATGGCCCAGTCTCCGCGTGGGGCAAAGTCTATGGCCCAGTGTCATTTTGGGACAGATTCTATGGTCAAGTGTCAGTGTGGACAGAGTCTATTGCCCAGTTTCAGCGTGGGGCAGAGTCTATGGCCCAGTGTCATTTTGGGACAGATTCTATGGTCAAGTGTCAGTGTGGTACAGAGTCAATAGCCGAGTGTCAGCGTGGTACAGAGTCTATGACCCACTGTCAGTGTGGGGCAGATTCTAAGGCCCAGTGTCCGCTTGGGGCAGAGTCTATGGCCCAGTGTCAGTGTGGGATAGAGTCTATGGCCCAGTGTCCGCGTGGGGCAAAGTCTATGGCCCAGTGTCCGCGTGGGGCAGTGTCTATGGTCCAGTGTCAGCGTGGCGCAGAGTCTATGGCCCAGTGACAACGTGGAGCGGAGTCTACGGCCCAGTGTCAGCATGGGGCAGAGTCTAAGGCCCAGTGTCAGCGTGGGGCAGAGTCTATGGCCCAGTGTCAGCATCGGGCAAAGTCTATGCCCGAATGTCTGCGTTGGGCAAAGTCTATGGCCCAGTGTCAGCGTGGGGCAAAGTCTCTGGCCCAGTGTCAGTGTGGCACAGAGTCTATGGCCCAGTGTTTGCGTGGTGCAGATTCTATGGCCCAGTGTCAGTGTGGGGCAGATCCAATAGCCCAGTGTCAGCATGGCGCAGAGTCTATTGCCCAGTGTCAGCGTGGGGCAAACTCTATCTCCTAGTGTCTGCATGGGGCAAAGTCTATGGCCCAGTGTCAGCGTGTGACGGAGTCTATGGTCCAATTTCAGTGTGGTACAGAGTCAATGACCCAGTGTCAGCGCGGTACAGTTTCTGTGCCCCTTTGTCAGTGTGGGACAGTGTCTATGACCCAGTGTCAGCGTGGGGCAGAGTCTATGACCCAGTGTCCGTGTGGGGCAGAGTCTATGGCCCCGTGTCAGTGTGGAACAGAGTCTACGGCCCAGTGTCAGTGTGGGGCAAAGTCTATGGCCCAGTGTCGGCATGGGGCAGATGCTATGGCCCAGTGTCAGCGTGTGACGGAGTCTATGGTCCAATTTCAGTGTGGTACAGAGTCAATGACCCAGTGTCAGCGCGGTACAGTTTCTGTGCCCCTTTGTCAGTGTGGGACAGTGTCTATGACCCAGTGTCAGCGTGGGGCAGAGTCTATGACCCAGTGTCCGTGTGGGGCAGAGTCTATGGCCCAGTGTCAGTGTGGAACAGAGTCTACGGCCCAGTGTCAGTGTGGGGCAAAGTCTATGGCCCAGTGTCGGCGTGGGGCAGATGCTATGGCCCAGTGTCAGTGTGGGACAGAGTCTATGGTCCAGTGTCACCGGGGGGCATTGTCTATGGCCCAGTGTCAGCGTGGGTCAGAGTCTAAGGCCCAGTGTTACCGGGGGGCATTGACTATGGCCCATTGTAAGCGTGGGGCAGAGTCTATGGCCCAGTGCCAGCCTGGGGCGGAGTCTATAGGCCAGTGTCAGTGTGGGGCAGAGTGTGTGGCCCAGTGTCAGTGTGGGACAGAGTCTATTGTCCAGTGTCAGCATGGGGCAGATTCTATGGCGCAGTGTCCGCGTGGGGAAATGTCTATGGTCTAGTGTCAGCTTGGTGCAGAGTGTATGGCGCAGTGTCAGCGTGGGGCAAACTCTGTGTCCTAGTGTCTGCATGGGGCAAAGTCTATGGCCCAGTGTCAGCCTGGGACATAGTCTATGGCCGAATGTCAGTGTGGCCCAGTGTCAGCGTGGCACAGATTCTATACCCCTTTGTCAGTGTGGGGCAGAGTCTATGGTCCAGTGTCAGCGTGGTACACAGTCTATGGCCCAGTGTCAGTGTGGGACAGAGTCTATAGCCCACTGTCAGTGTGGGGCAGAGTCTATGGCCCAGTGTCAACGTGGGGCAGAGTCTACGGCCCAGTGTCAGCATGGGGCAGAGTCTAAGGCCCAGTGTCAGCATCGGGCAAAGTCTATCCCCTAATGTCTGCGTCGGACAAAGTCTATGGCCCAGTGTCAGCGTGGGATAGAGTCTATGGCCCAGTGTCAGCATCGGGCAAAGTCTATGCCCTAATGTCTGCGTCGGACAAAGTCTATGGCCCAGTGTCAGCGTGGGATAGAGTCTATGGCCCAGTGTCAGCATGGTACAGTGTCTATGGCCCAGCGTCAGCTTGGTGCAGAGTCTATGGCCCAGTTTCAGTGTGGGATAGAGTTTATGGCCCAGTGTCAGCTTGGGGCAGAATCTATGGTCCAGTGTCAGCGTGGTGCTGAGTCTATGGCCCAGTGTCAACGTGGGGCGGCGTCTATGGCCCAGTGTCAGCATGGGGCAGAGTCTATGGCCCAGTGTCAGCGCGGGGCAGAGTCTATGGCCCAGTGTCAGCATCGGGCAAAGTCTATGACCTAATGTCTGCGTCGGGCAAATTCTATGGCCCAGTGTCAGCGTGGGGCAAAGTCTATGGCCCAGTGTCAGTGTGGCGCAGAGTCTATGGCCCAGTGTCAGTGTGGGACAGATTCTATGGCCCAGTGTCATTTTGGGACAGAGTCTATGGTCAAGTGTCAGTGTGGTGCAGAGTCAATAGTCCAGTGTCAGCGTGGTACAGATTCTATGCCCCTTTGTCAGTGTGGGGCAGAGTCTTTGTTCCAGTGTCAGCGTGGTACAAAGTCTATGGCCCAGTGTCCGCGTGGAGCAAAGTCTATGGCCCAGTGTCCGCGTGGGGCAGATGCTATGGCCCCGTGTCAGAGTGGGGCAGAGTCTGTGGCCCAGTGTCAGTGTGGGGCAGAGTCTGTGGCCCAGTGTCAGTGTGGGGCAGAGTCTATGGCCCAATGTCAGCATTGGGCAAAGTCTATGCCCTAATGTCTGCGTCGGGCAAAGTCTATGGCCCAGTGTCAGCGTGGGGCAAAGTCTATGGCCCAGTGTCAGTGTGGTGCAGATTCTATGGCCCAATGTCAGTGTGAGGCAGAGTCTATAGTGCAGTGTCAGCATGGCGCAGAGTCTATGGCCCAGTGTCAGCGTGGGGCAAACTCTATCTCCTAGTGTCTGCATGGGGCAAAGTCTAAGGCCCAGTGTCAGCGTGGGACAGAGTCTATGCCCCTTTGTCAGTGTGGGGCAGATTCTATGGTCCAGTGTCAGCCTGGTACAAAGTCTATGACCCAGTGTCAGTGTGGGACAGAGTCTATGGCCCACTGTCAGTGTGGGGCAGATTCTATGGCCCAGTGTCATCGTGGGGCGTAGTCTATGGCCCAGCGTCAGCGTCGGGTAGAGTCTATGGTCCAGTGTCCGCGCGGTGCAGATGCTATAGCCCAGCGTCATGTGGGACAGAGTCTATTGCTCAGTGTCAGTGTGGGACAGCGTCTGTGGCCCAGTGTCCGTGTGGGACAGAGTCTATGGCCCACTGTCAGTGTTTGGTAGAGTCTCTGGCCATGTGTGCGCGTGGGGCAAAGTCTATGGCCCAGTGTCAGTATGGGACAGATTCTATGGCCCAGTGTCATTTTGGGACAGAGTCTATGGTCAAGTGTCAGTGTGGTGCAGAGTCAATAGTCCAGTGTCAGCGTGGTACAGATTCTATGCCCCTTTGTCAGTGTGGGGCAGAGTCTTTGTTCCAGTGTCAGCGTGGTACAAAGTCTATGGCCCAGTGTCCGCGTGGAGCAAAGTCTATGGCCCAGTGTCCGCGTGGGGCAGATGCTATGGCCCCGTGTCAGAGTGGGGCAGAGTCTGTGGCCCAGTGTCAGTGTGGGGCAGAGTCTGTGGCCCAGTGTCAGTGTGGGGCAGAGTCTATGGCCCAATGTCAGCATTGGGCAAAGTCTATGCCCTAATGTCTGCGTCGGGCAAAGTCTATGGCCCAGTGTCAGCGTGGGTCAAAGTCTATGGCCCAGTGTCAGTGTGGTGCAGATTCTATGGCCCAATGTCAGTGTGAGGCAGAGTCTATAGTGCAGTGTCAGCATGGCGCAGAGTCTATGGCCCAGTGTCAGCGTGGGGCAAACTCTATCTCCTAGTGTCTGCATGGGGCAAAGTCTAAGGCCCAGTGTCAGCGTGGGACAGAGTCTATGCCCCTTTGTCAGTGTGGGGCAGATTCTATGGTCCAGTGTCAGCCTGGTACAAAGTCTATGACCCAGTGTCAGTGTGGGACAGAGTCTATGGCCCACTGTCAGTGTGGGGCAGATTCTATGGCCCAGTGTCATCGTGGGGCGTAGTCTATGGCCCAGCGTCAGCGTCGGGTAGAGTCTATGGTCCAGTGTCCGCGCGGTGCAGATGCTATAGCCCAGCGTCATGTGGGACAGAGTCTATTGCTCAGTGTCAGTGTGGGACAGCGTCTGTGGCCCAGTGTCCGTGTGGGACAGAGTCTATGGCCCACTGTCAGTGTTTGGTAGAGTCTCTGGCCATGTGTGCGCGTGGGGCAAAGTCTATGGCCCAGTGTCAGTATGGGACAGATTCTATGGCCCAGTGTCATTTTGGGACAGAGTCTATGGTCAAGTGTCAGTGTGGTGCAGAGTCAATAGTCCAGTGTCAGCGTGGTACAGATTCTATGCCCCTTTGTCAGTGTGGGGCAGAGTCTTTGTTCCAGTGTCAGCGTGGTACAAAGTCTATGGCCCAGTGTCCGCGTGGAGCAAAGTCTATGGCCCAGTGTCCGCGTGGGGCAGATGCTATGGCCCCGTGTCAGAGTGGGGCAGAGTCTGTGGCCCAGTGTCAGTGTGGGGCAGAGTCTGTGGCCCAGTGTCAGTGTGGGGCAGAGTCTATGGCTCAGTGTCAGTGTGGGGCAGAGTCTATGGCCCAGTGTGTGCGTGGTGCAGAGTCTATGGCCCAGTGTCAAAGTGGGGCGGGTCAATGGCCCAGTGTCAGCGCGGGGCAGAGTCTATGGCCCAGTGTCAGTTTCGGGCAAAGTCTATGCCCTAATGTCTGCGTCGGGCAAAATCTATGGCCCAGTGTCAACGTGGGGCAGAGGCTATAGCCCAGTGTCAGCATGGGACAGGATCTATGATCCAGTGTCAGTTTGGTACAGAGTCAATGGCCCAGTGTCAACGTGGTACAGATTCTATACCCCTTTGTCAGTGTGGGGCAGAGTCTATGGTCCAGTGTCAGGGTGGTACAAAGTCTATGGACCAGTGTCATTGTGGGACAGAGTCTATGGCCCACTGTCAGTGTGGGGCAGATCTATGGCCCAGTGTCAGCGTGGGGCAGGGTCTATGACCCAGTGTTAGCGTGGGGCAGATTCTGTGGCCCAGTGTCAGTGTGGGACAGAGTAAACGGCCCAGTGTCAGTGTGGGGCAAAGTCTATGGCCCAGTGTCCGCGTGGGGCAGATGCTATGGCCCAGTGTCAGTGTGGGACAGAGTCTATGGTCCAGTGTCACCGGGGGGCATTGTCTATGGCCCAGTGTCAACTTGGGGCAGAGTCTATGGCCCAGTGTCAGCGTGGGATAGAGTCTCTTGTCCAGTGTCAGTGTGGTACAGAGTCTATGGCCCAGCGTCAGCATGGGGCAGATTCTATGGCCCAGTGTCAGCTTCGGGCAAAGTCTATGCCCTAATGTCTGCGTCGGGCAAAGTCTATGGCCCAGTGTCAGCGTGGGTTAGAGTCTATGGCCCAGTGTCAGCTTGGTACAGAGTCTATGCCCAGCGTCAGCTTGGTGCAGAGTCTATGGCCCAGTGTCAGTGTGGGATAGAGTTTATGGCCCAGTGTCAGCGTGGGGCAGAATCTATGGTCCATTGTCAGTGTGGTGCTGAGTCTATGGCCCAGTGTCAACGTGAGGCGGAGTCTATGGCCCATTGTCAGCATGGGGCAGAGTCTATGGCCCAGTGTCAGCATCGGGCAAAGTCTATGACCTAATGTCTGCGTCGTGCAAAGTCTATGGCCCAGTGTCAGCGTGGGGCAAATTCTATGGCCCAGTGTCAGTGTGGCGCAGATTCTATGGCCCAGTGTTTGCGTGGTGCAGAGTCTATGGCCCAGTGTCAGTGTGGGGCAGAGTCTATGGCCCAGTGTCAGCGTGGGGCAAATTCTATGGCCCAGTGTCAGTGTGGAACAGATTCTATGGCCCAGTGTTTGCGTGGTGCAGAGTCTATGGCCCAGTGTCAGTGTGCGGCAGAGTCTATGGCCCTGTGTCAGCATGGGGCAAACCCTATGTCCTAGTGTCTGTATGGGGCAAAGTCTATGGCCCAGTGTCAGCGTGGGACAGAGTCTATGGTGCAGTGTCAGTGTGGTACTGAGTCAAAGTCCCAGTGTCAGCGTGGTACAGAGTCTATGCCCCTTTGTCCGTGTGGGGCAGAGTCTATGGCCCAGTGTCAGTGTGGAACAGAGTCTACGGCCCAGTGTCAGTGTGGGGCAAAGTCTATGGCCCAGTGTCCGCGTGGGGCAGATGCTATGGCCCAGTGTCAGTGTGGGACAGAGTCTATGGTCCAGTGTCACCGGGGGGCATTGTCTATGGCCCAGTGTCAGCGTGGGGCAGGGTCTATGACCCAGTGTCAGCGTGGGGCAGATTCTGTGGCCCAGTGTCAGTGTGGGACAGAGTAAACGGCCCAGTGTCAGTGTGGGGCAAAGTCTATGGCCCAGTGTCCGCATGGGGCAGATGCTATGGCCCAGTGTCAGTGTGGGACAGAGTCTATGGTCCAGTGTCACCGGGGGGCATTGTCTATGGCCCAGTGTCAACTTGGGGCAGAGTCTATGGCCCAGTGTCAGCGTGGGATAGAATCTCTTGTCCAGTGTCAGTGTGGTACAGAGTCTATGGCCCAGCGTCAGCATGGGGCAGATTCTATGGCCCAGTGTCAGCTTCGGGCAAAGTCTATGCACTAATGTCTGCGTCGGGCAAAGTCTATGGCCCAGTGTCAGCGTGGGTTAGAGTCTATGGCCCAGTGTCAGCTTGGTACAGAGTCTATGCCCAGCGTCAGCTTGGTGCAGAGTCTATGGCCCAGTGTCAGTGTGGGATAGAGTTTATGGCCCAGTGTCAGCGTGGGGCAGAATCTATGGTCCATTGTCAGCGTGGTGCTGAGTCTATGGCCCAGTGTCAACGTGAGGCGGAGTCTATGGCCCATTGTCAGCATGGGGCAGAGTCTATGGCCCAGTGTCAGCATCGGGCAAAGTCTATGACCTAATGTCTGCGTCGTGCAAAGTCTATGGCCCAGTGTCAGCGTGGGGCAAATTCTATGGCCCAGTGTCAGTGTGGAACAGATTCTATGGCCCAGTGTTTGCGTGGTGCAGAGTCTATGGCCCAGTGTCAGTGTGCGGCAGAGTCTATGGCCCTGTGTCAGCATGGGGCAAACTCTATGTCCTAGTGTCTGTATGGGGCAAAGTCTATGGCCCAGTGTCAGCGTGGGACAGAGTCTATGGTGCAGTGTCAGTGTGGTACTGAGTCAAAGTCCCAGTGTCAGCGTGGTACAGAGTCTATGCCCCTTTGTCTGTGTGGGGCAGAGTCTATGTTCCAGTGTCAGCGTGGTACAAAGTCTATGGCCCAGTGTCAGTGTTGGACAGAGTCTATGGCCCACTGTCAGTGTGGGGCAGATTCTACGGCCCAGTGTCAGCGTGGGGCAGAGTCTATGGCAAAGTGTCAGTGTGGGACAGAGTCTATGGCCCAGTCTCCGCGTGGGGCAAAGTCTATGGCCCAGCGTCAGCGTGGAGTAGAGTCTATGGCCCCGTGTCAGTGTGGGATAGATTCTGTGGCCCAGTGTCAGTGTGGACAGAGTCTATGGCCCAGTTTCAGCGTGGGGCAGAGTCTATGGCCCAGTGTCATTTTGGAACAGATTCTATGGTCAAGTGTCAGTGTGGTACAGAGTCAATAGCCCAGTGTCTGCGTGGTACAGAGTCTATGGCCCACTGTCAGTGTGGGGCAGATTCTATGGCCCAGTGTCCGCTTGGGGCAGAGTCTATGACCCAGTGTCAGTGTGGGACAGAGTCTATGGCCCAGTGTCCGCGTGGGGCAAAGTCTATGGCCGAGTGTCCGCGTGGGGCTGATGATATGGTCCAGTGTCAGTGTTGGGCAGAGCCTGTGGCCCAGTGTCAGTGTGGGACAGTGTCTATGGTCCAGTGTCAGCGTGGCGCAGAGTCTATAGCCCAGTGACAACGTGGAGCGGAGTCTACGGCCCAGTGTCAGCATGGGGCAGAGTCTAAGGGCCAGTGTCAGCGTGGGGCAGAGTCTATGGCCCAGTGTCAGCATCGGGCAAAGTCTATGCCCGAATGTCTGCGTCGGGCAAAGTCTATGGCCCAGTGTCAGCGTGGGGCAAAGTCTATGGCCCAGTGTCAGTGTGGGACAGAGTCTATGGTCCAGTGTCACCGGGGGGCATTGTCTATGGCCCAGTGTCAACTTGGGGCAGAGTCTATGGCCCAGTGTCAGCGTGGGATAGAATCTCTTGTCCAGTGTCAGTGTGGTACAGAGTCTATGGCCCAGCGTCAGCATGGGGCAGATTCTATGGCCCAGTGTCAGCTTCGGGCAAAGTCTATGCACTAATGTCTGCGTCGGGCAAAGTCTATGGCCCAGTGTCAGCGTGGGTTAGAGTCTATGGCCCAGTGTCAGCTTGGTACAGAGTCTATGCCCAGCGTCAGCTTGGTGCAGAGTCTATGGCCCAGTGTCAGTGTGGGATAGAGTTTATGGCCCAGTGTCAGCGTGGGGCAGAATCTATGGTCCATTGTCAGCGTGGTGCTGAGTCTATGGCCCAGTGTCAACGTGAGGCGGAGTCTATGGCCCATTGTCAGCATGGGGCAGAGTCTATGGCCCAGTGTCAGCATCGGGCAAAGTCTATGACCTAATGTCTGCGTCGTGCAAAGTCTATGGCCCAGTGTCAGCGTGGGGCAAATTCTATGGCCCAGTGTCAGTGTGGAACAGATTCTATGGCCCAGTGTTTGCGTGGTGCAGAGTCTATGGCCCAGTGTCAGTGTGCGGCAGAGTCTATGGCCCTGTGTCAGCATGGGGCAAACTCTATGTCCTAGTGTCTGTATGGGGCAAAGTCTATGGCCCAGTGTCAGCGTGGGACAGAGTCTATGGTGCAGTGTCAGTGTGGTACTGAGTCAAAGTCCCAGTGTCAGCGTGGTACAGAGTCTATGCCCCTTTGTCTGTGTGGGGCAGAGTCTATGTTCCAGTGTCAGCGTGGTACAAAGTCTATGGCCCAGTGTCAGTGTTGGACAGAGTCTATGGCCCACTGTCAGTGTGGGGCAGATTCTACGGCCCAGTGTCAGCGTGGGGCAGAGTCTATGGCAAAGTGTCAGTGTGGGACAGAGTCTATGGCCCAGTCTCCGCGTGGGGCAAAGTCTATGGCCCAGCGTCAGCGTGGAGTAGAGTCTATGGCCCCGTGTCAGTGTGGGATAGATTCTGTGGCCCAGTGTCAGTGTGGACAGAGTCTATGGCCCAGTTTCAGCGTGGGGCAGAGTCTATGGCACAGTGTCATTTTGGGACAGATTCTATGGTCAAGTGTCAGTGTGGTACAGAGTCAATAGCCCAGTGTCAGCGTGGTACAGAGTCTATGGCCCACTGTCGTGTGGGGCAGATTCTATGGCCCAGTGTCCGCTTGGGGCAGAGTCTATGGCCCAGTGTCAGTGTGGGACAGATTCTATGGCCCAGTGTCCGCGTGGGGCAAAGTCTATGGCCCAGTGTCCGCGTGGGGCAGTGTCTATGGTCCAGTGTCAGCGTGGCGCAGAGTCTATGGCCCAGTGACAACGTGGAGCGGAATCTACAGCCCAGTGTCAGCATGGGGCAGAGTCTAAGGCCCAGTGTCAGCGTGGGGCAGAGTCTATGGCCCAGTGTCAGCATCGGGCAAAGTCTATGCCCTAATGTCTGCGTCGGGCAAATTCTATGGCCCAGTGACAGTGTGGGGCAAAGTCTATGGCCCAGTGTTAGCGCGGGGCAGAGTCTATGGCCCAGTGACAGCATCGTGCAAAGTCTATGCCCGAATGTCTGCGTGGGGCAAAGTCTATGGCCCATTGTCAGCGTGGGGCAAACTCTATGGCCCAGTGTCAGTGTGGCGCAGAGTCTATGGCCCAGTGTTTGCGTGGTGCAGATTCTATGACCCAGTGTCAGTGTGGGGCACAGCCTATAGCCCAGTGTCAGCATGGCGCAGAGTCTATTGCCCAGTGTCAGCGTGGGGCAAACTCTATCTCCTAGTGTCTGCATGGGGCAAAGTCTATGGCCCAGTGTCAGCGTGGGACAGAGTCTATGGTCCAGTGTCAGTGTGGTACAGAGTCAATGGCCCAGTGTCAGCGCGGTACAGATTCTATGGCCCTTTGTCAGTGTGGGACAGAGTCTATGGCCCCGTGTCAGTGTGGGATAGATTCTGTGGCCCAGTGTCAGTGTGGACAGAGTCTATGGCCCAGTTTCAGCGTGGGGCAGAGTCTATGGCCCAGTGTCATTTTGGGACAGATTCTATGGTCAAGTGTCAGTGTGGTACAGAGTCAATAGCCCAGTGTCAGCGTGGTACAGAGTCTATGGCCCACTGTCAGTGTGGGGCAGATTCTATGGCCCAGTGTCCGCTTGGGGCAGATTCTATGGCCCAGTGTTAGCATGGGACAGAGTCTATGGCCCAGTGTCCGCGTGGGGCAAAGTCTATGGCCCAGTGTCCGCGTGGGGCAGATGATATGGCCCAGTGTCAGTGTTGGGCAGAGTCTGTGGCCCAGTGTCAGTATGGGATGGTGTCTATGGTCCAGTGTCAGCGTGGCGCAGAGTCTATTGCCCAGTGACAACGTGGGGCAAACTCTATCTCCTAGTGTCTGCATGGGTCAAAGTCTATGGCCCAGTGTTAGCGTGGGACGGAGTCTATGCTCCAGTGTCAGTGTGGTACAGAGTCAATGGCCCAGTGTTAGCGCGGTACAGATTCTGTGCCCCTTTGTCAGTGTGGGACAGTGTCTATGACCCAGTGTCAGCGTGGGGCAGAGTCTATGACCCAGTGTCCGTGTGGGGCAGAGTCTATGGCCCAGTGTCAGTGTGGAACAGAGTCTACGGCCCAGTGTCAGTGTGGGGCAAAGTCTATGGCCCAGTGTCCGCGTGGGGCAGATGCTATGGCCCAGTGTCAGTGTGGGACAGAGTCTATGGTCCAGTGTCACCGGGGGGCATTGTCTATGGCCCAGTGTCAGCGTGGGGCAGAGTCTATGGCCCAGTGTTACCGGGGGGCATTGTCTATGGCCCAGTGTCAGCGTTGGGCAGAGTCTATGGCCCAGTGCCAGCCTGGGGCGGAGTCTATAGGCCAGTGTCAGTGTGGGGCAGAGTGTGTGGCCCAGTGTCAGTGTGGGACAGAGTCTATGGTCCAGAGTCAGCATGGGGCAGATTCTATGGCGCAGTGTCCGCGTGGGGAAATGTCTATGGTCTAGTGTCAGCTTGGTGCAGAGTGTATGGCGCAGTGTCAGCGTGGGGCAAACTCAATGTCCTAGTGTCTGCATGGGGCAAAGTCTATGGCCCAGTGTCAGTGTAGCGCAGAATCTATGGCCCAGTGTCAGCGTGGAGCAAACTCTATCTCCTAGTGTCTGCATGGGGCAAAGTCTATGGCCCAGTGTCAGCCTGGGACAGAGTCTATGGCCCAGTGTCAGTGTGGTACAGAGTCAATGGCCCAGTGTCAGCGTGGCACAGATTCTATACCTCTTTGTCAGTGTGGGGCAGAGTCTATGGTCCAGTGTCAGCGTGGTACAAAGTCTATGGCCCAGTGTCAGTGTGGGACAGAGTCTATAGCCCACTGTCAGTGTGGGGCAGAGTCTATGGCCCAGTGTCAACGTGGGGCAGAGTCTACGGCCCAGTGTCAGCATGGGGCAGAGTCTAAGGCCCAGGGTCAGCGCAGGGCAGAGTCTATGGCCCAGTGTCAGCGTCGGGCAAAGTCTATGCCCTAATGTCTGCGTCGGGCAAAGTCTATGGCCCAGTGTCAGCGTGGGATAGAGTCTATGGCCCAGTGTCAGCATGGTACAGTGTCTATGGCCCAGCGTCAGCTTGGTGCAGAGTCTATGGCCCAGTTTCAGTGTGGGATAGAGTTTATGGCCCAGTGTCAGCTTGGGGCAGAATCTATGGTCAAGTGTCAGCGTGGTGCTGAGTCTATGGCCCAGTGTCAACGTGGGGCGGCGTCTATGGCCCAGTGTCAGCATGGGGCAGAGTCTATGGCCCAGTGTCAGCGCGGGGCAGAGACTATGGCCCAGTGTCAGCATCGGGCAAAGTCTATGACCTAATGTCTGCGTCGGGCAAAGTCTATGGCCCAGTGTCAGCGTGGGGCAAAGTCTATGGCCCAGTGTCAGCGTGGGGCAAACTCTATGTCCTACTGTCTGTATGGGGCAAAGTCTATGGCGCAGTGTCAGCGTGGGACAGAGTCTATGGTCCAGGGTCAGTGTGGTACTGAGTCAATGGCCCAGTTTCAGCGTGGTACAGAGTCTATGCCCCTTTGTCAGTGTGGGGCAGAGTCTATGTTCCAGTGTCAGCGTGGTACCAAGTCTAGGGCCCAGTGTCAGTGTTGGACAGAGTCTATGGCCCACTGTCAGTGTGGGGCAGATTCTACGGCCCAGTGTCAGCGTGGGGCAGAGTCTATGGCCCAGTCTCCGCGTGGGGCAAAGTCTATGGCCCAGCATCAGCGTGGAGTAGAGTCTATGGCCCAGTGTCAGCGTGGGACAGAGTCTATGGTCCAGTGTCAGTGTGGTACAGAGTCAATGGCCCAGTGTCAGCGCGGTACAGATTCTATGCCTCTTTGTCAGTGTGGGACAGAGTCTATGGCCCAGTGTCAGTGTGGGGCAGATTCTATGACCCAGTGTCAGTGTGGGGCAGATTCTATGACCCAGTGTCTGCGTGGGGCAGAGTCTATGGCCCAGTGTCAGTGTGGGGCAGCGTCTATGGCCCAGTGTCATTTTGGGACAGAGTCTATGATCAAGTGTCAGTGTGATACAGAGTCAATAGCCCAGTGTCAGTGTGGTACAGAGTCTACGCCCCTTTGTCAGTGTGGGGCAGAGTCTATGTTCCAGTGTCAGCATGGTACAATGTCTACGGCCCAGTGTCAATGTGGGACCGAGTCTACGGCCCAGTGTCAGTGGGGGACAGATACTATGGCCCAGTGTGAGTGTGGGGCAGAGTCTGTTGCTAGTGTCAGAGTGGGACAGAGTCTATGGTCCAGTGTCACTGTGGGGCAAAGTCTATGGCTCAGTGTCAGCGTGAGGCAGAGTCTATGGCCCAGTGTGAGCATGGTGCAGAGTCTATGTCCCAGTGTCAACGTGGGGCGGGTCAATGGCCCAGTGTCAGCATGGGGCAGAGTCTATGGCCCAGTGTCAGCGCGGGGCAGAATCTATGGCCCAGTGTCAGCATCGGGCAAATTCTATGCCCTATGTCTGCGTCGGGCAAAGTCTATGGCCCAGTGTTTGCGTGGTGCAGTTTCTATGGCCCAGTGTCAGTGTGGGGCAGAGGCTATAGCCCAGTGTCAGCATGGCGCAGAGTCTATGGCCCAGTGTCAGCGTGGGGCAAACTCTATCTCCTTGTGTCTGCATGGGGCAGAGTCTATGGCCCAGTGTCAGCGTGGGACAGATTCAATGGTCCAGTGTCAGTTTGGTACAGAGTCAATGGCCCAGTGTCAGGGTGGTACAGAGTCTATGGCCCAGTGTCAGTGTGGGACAGAGTCTATGGCCCACTGTCAGTGTTTGGCAGAGTCTAAGGCCCAGTGTGCGCGTGGGGCAAAGTCTATGGCCCAGCGTCAGTGTGGGGCAGATTCTATGGCCCAGTGTCAGTGTGGGACAGAGTCTATGGTCCAGTGTGAGCGTGGGGCAGATTTTATGGCCCAGTGTCAGCGTGGAGCGGAGTCTACGCCCCAGTGTCAGTGTGGGGCAGAGTCTAAGGCCCAGTGTCAGCGTGGGGCAAAGTCTATGGCCCAGTGTCAGTGTGGCGCAGAGTCTATGGCCCAGTGTCAGTGTGGGGCAGAGTCTATGACTCAGTGTCAGTGTGGGGCAGAGTCTATGGCCCAGTGTGAGCGTGGTGCAGAGTCTATGGCCCAGTGTCAACGTGGGGCGGGTCAATGGCCCAGTGTCAGCGCGTGGCAGAGTCTATGGCCCAGTGTCAGCATCGGGCAAAGTCTATGCCCTAATGTCTGCGTCGGGAAAATTCTATGGCCCACTGTCAGCGTGGGGCAAAGTCTATGTCCCAGTGTCAGTGTGGCGCAGAGTCTATGACCCAGTGTTTGCGTGGTGCAGATTCTATGGCCCAGTGTCAGTGTGGGGCAGAGGCTATAGCCCAGTCTCATCATGGCGCAGAGTCTATGGCCCAGTGTCAGCGTGGGGCAAACTCTATCTCCTAGTGTCTGCATGGGGCAAAGTCTATGGCCCAGTGTCAGCATGGGACAGAATCTATGATCCAGTGTCAGTGTGGTACAGAGTCAATGGTCCAGTGTCAACGTGGTACAGATTCTATACCCCTTTGTCAGTGTGGGGCAGAGTCTATGGTCCAGTGTCAGCGTGGGGCAGAGTCTATAGGCCAGTGTAAGCGTGGGGCAGAGTCTATGGCCCAGGGTCAGCGTGGGATAGAGTCTCTTGTCCAGTGTCAATGTGGTACAGAGTCTATGGCCCAGCGTCAGCATGGGGCAGATTCTATGGCCCAGTGTCAGCGTGAGGCAAAGTCTATGGCCCAGTGTCAGTGTAGCGCAGAGTCTATGGCCCAGTGTTTGCATGGTGCAGAGTCTATGGCCCAGTGTCAGTGTGGGGCAGAGGCTATAGCCCAGTGTCAGCTTGGCGCAGAGTCTATGGCCCAGTGTCAGCGTGGGGCAAACTCTATCTCCTAGTGTCTGCATGGGGCAAAGTCTATGGCCCAGTGTCAGCCTGGGACAGAGTCTATGGCCCAGTGTCAGTGTGGTACAGAGTCAATGGACCAGTGTCAGCGTGGCACAGATTCTATACCACTTTGTCAGTGTGGGGCAGAGTCTATGGTCCAGTGTCAGCGTGGTACAAAGTCTATGGCCCAGTGTCAGTGTTGGACAGAGTCTATAGCCCACTGTCAGTGTGGGGCAGAGTCTATGGCCCAGTGTCAACGTGGGGCGGATTCTACGGCCCAGTGTCAGCATGGGGCAGAGTCTAAGGCCCATTGTCAACGCAGGGCAGAGTCTATGGCCCAGTGTCAGCAACGGGCAAAGTCTATGCCCTAATGTCTGTGTCGGGCAAAGTCTATGGCCCAGTGTCAGCGTGGGATAGAGTCTATGGCCCAGTGTCAGCATGGTACAGAGTCTATGGCCCAGCGTCAGCTTGGTGTAGAGTCTATGGCCTAGTGTCAGTGTGGGATAGAGTTTATGGCCCAGTGTCAGCGTGGGGCAGAGTCTATGGTCCAGTGTCAGCATGGTGCTGAGTCTATGGACCAGTGTCAACGTGGGGCGGCGTCTATGGCCCAGTGTCAGCATGGTACAGAGTCTATGGCCCAGTGTCAGCGCGGGGCAGGGTCTATGGCCCAGTTTCAGCATCGGACAAAGTCTATGACCTAATGTCTGCATCGGGCAAAGTCTATGGCCCAGTGTCAGCGTGGGGCAAAGTCTATGGCCCAGTGTCAGTGTGGCGCAGAGTCTATGGCCCAGTGTTTGCGTGGTGCAGACTCTATGGCCCAGGGTCAGCGTGGGGCAAACTCTATGTCCTAGTGTCTGTATGGGGCAAATTCTATGGCCCAGTGTCAGCGTGGGACAGAGTCTATGCCCCTTGGTCAGTGTGGGGCAGAGTCTATGTTCCAATGTCAGCGTGGTACAAAGTATATGGCCCAGTGTCAGTGTTGGACAGAGTCTATGGCCAAATATCAGTGTGGGGCAGATTCTACGGCCCAGTGTCAGCGTGGGGCCGAGTCTATGGCAAAGTGTCAGTGTGGGACAGAGTCTATGGACCAGTGTCAGTGTGGGGCAGATTCTATGGCCCAGTGTCTCCGTGGTGCAGATGCTATGGCCCAGTGTCAGTGTGGGACAGAGTCTATGGTCCAGTGTCACCGGGGGGCATTGTCTATGGCCCAGTGTCACCGTGGGGCAGAGTCTATAGGACAGTGTCACCGGGAGGGCATTTTCTATTGCCCAGTTTCAGCGTGGGACAGAGTCTCTTGTCCAGTGTCAGTGTGGTATAGAGTCTATGGCCCAGCGTCAGCATGGGGCAGATTCTATGGCGCAGTGTCCGCGTGACGAAATGTCTATGGTCTAGTGTCAGCTTGGTGCAGAGTGTATGGCGCAGTGTCAGCGTGGGGCAAAGTCTATGGCCCAGCGTCAGTGTGGCGCAGAGTCTATGGCCCAGTGTTTGCGTGGCGCAGAGCCTATGGCCCACTGTCAGTGTGGGGCAGAGGCTATAGCCCAGTGTCAGCATGGCGCAGAGTCTATGGCGCAGTGTCAGCGGGGGGCAAACTCTATCTCCTAGTGTCTGCATGGGGCAAAGTCTATGGCCCAGTGTCAGCGTGGGACAGAGTCTATGGTCCAGTGTCAGTGTGGTACAGAGTCAATGGCCCAGTGTCAGCGCGGTACAGATTCTATGGCCCTTTGTCAGTGTGGGACAGAGTCTATGGCCCCGTGTCAGTGTGGGATAGATTCTGTGGCCCAGTGTCAGTGTGGACAGAGTCTATGGCCCAGTTTCAGCGTGGGGCAAATTCTATTGCCCAGTGTCAGGGTGGCGCAGATTCTATGGCCCAGTGTTTGCGTGGTGCAGAGTCTATGGCCCAGTGTCAGTGTGGGGCAGAGTCTATAGCCCAGTGTCAGCATGGCGCAGAGTGTATGGCCCAGTGTCAGCATGGGGAAAACTCTATGTCCTACTGTCTGCATGGGCCAAAGTATATGGCCCAGTATCAGCGTGGGACAGAGTCTATGGTCCAGTCTCAGAGTGGTACAGAGTCAATGGCCCAGTGTCAGCGTGGTACAGAGTCTATGCCCCTTTGTCAGTGTGGGGCAGAGTCTATGATCCAGTGTCAGCGTGGTACAAAGTCTAAGGCCCAGTGTCAGTGTGGGACAGAGTCTATGGCCCACTGTCAGTGTGGGGCAGATTCTATGGCCCAGTGTCAGCGTGGGGCAGAATCTATGGCCCAGTGTCAGTGTGGGACAGATTCCAAAAACGAGTGTCCGCGTGGGGCAAAGTCTATGGCCCAGCGTCATTGTGGGGCAGAATCTATGGTCCAGTGTCCACGTGGGGCAGATGATATAGCCCAGCTTCAGTGTGGGACAGAGTCTATGGCCCAGTGTCAGTGTGGGACAGCCTCTGTGGCCCAGTGTCAGTGTGGGGCAAACTCTATCTCCTAGTGTCTGCATGGGGCAAAGACTATAGCCCAGTATCAGCATGGCGCAGAGTCTATGGCCCAGTGTCAGCGTGGGGCAAACTCTATCTCCCACTGTCTGCATGGGGCAAAGTCTATGGCCCAGTGTCAGCGTGGGACAGAGTCTATTGTCCAGTGTCGGTGAGGTACAGAGTCAAAAGCCCAGTGTCAGCTTGGTACAGATTCTACACCCCTTTGTCAGTGTGGGGCAGAGTCTATGGTCCAGTGTCAGCGTGGTACAAACTCTATGGCCCATGTCAGAGTGGGACAGAGTCTATGGCCCACTGTCATTGTTGAGCAGATTCTATGGCCCAGTGTCATCGTGGGGCAGAGTCTATGACCCAGTGTCAGCGTGGGGCAGAGTCTATGGCCCAGTGTCAGTGTGGGGCACATTCTATGGCCCAGTGTCCGCGTGGGGCAGAGTCTATGCCCCTTTGTCAGTGTGGGGCAGAGTCTATGGCCCAGTGTCAGTGTGGGGCAGATTCTATGGCCCAGTGTCAGCGTGGGGCAGAGTCTATGACCCAGTGTCAGCATGGGGCAGAGTCTATGGCCCTGTGTCAGCGTGGGGCAGAGTCTATGGCCCAGTGTCAGTGTGAGACACAGTCCATGACCCAGTGTCAGCGTGGGGCAGAGTCTATGGCCCAGTGTCACCGTGGGGCAGAGTCTGTGACCCAGTGTCAGCTTGGGGCAGAGTCTATGGCCCAGTGTCAGCGTGGGGCAAAGTCTATGGCCCAGTGTCATTGTGGCGCAGAGTCTATGGCCCAGTGTTTGCATGGTGCAGAGTCTATGGCCCAGTGTCAGTGTGGGGCAGAGGCTGTAGCCCAGTGTCAGCATGGCGCAGAGTCTATGGCCCAGTGTCAGCGTGGGGCAAACTCTATCTCCTAGTGCCTGCATGGGGCAAAGTCTATGGCCCAGTGTCAGCGTGGGACAGAGTCTATGGTCCAGTGTCAGTGTGGTACAGAGTCAATGGCCCAGTGTCAGCTTGGTACAGATTCTACACCCCTTTGTCAGTGTGGGGCAGAGTCTATGGTCCAGTGTCAGAGTGGGACAGAGTCTATGGCCCACTGTCATTGTTGAGCAGATTCTATGGCCCAGTGTCATCTTGGGGCAGAGTCTATGACCCAGTGTCAGCGTGGGGCAGAGTCTATGGCCCAGTGTCAGTGTGGGGCACATTCTATGGCCCAGTGTCCGCGTGGGGCAGAGTCTATGCCCCTTTGTCAGTGTGGGGCAGAGTCTATGGCCCAGTGTCAGTGTGGGGCAGATTCTATGGCCCAGTGTCAGCGTGGGGCAGAGTCTATGGCCCTGTGTCAGCGTGGGGCAGAGTCTATGGCCCAGTGTCAGTGTGAGACACAGTCCATGACCCAGTGTCAGCGTGGGGCAGAGTCTATGGCCCAGTGTCACCGTGGGGCAGAGTCTGTGACCCAGTGTCAGCTTGGGGCAGAGTCTATGGCCCAGTGTCAGCGTGGGGCAAAGTCTATGGCCCAGTGTCAGTGTGGGGCAGATTCTATGGCCAAGTGTCAGCGTGGGGCAGAGTCTATGACCCAGTGTCAGCATGGGGCAGAGTCTATGGCCCAGTGTCAGTGTGGGACAGAGTCTATGACCCAGTGTCAGCGTGGGGCAGAGTCTATGGCCCAGTGTCAGCGTGGGGCAGTGTCTGTGACCCAGTGTCAGCTTGGGGCAGAGTCTATGGCCCAGTGTCAGCGTGGGGCAAACTCTATCTCCTAGTGTCTGCATGGGGCAAAGTCTATGGCCCAGTGTCAGCGTTGGGCAAAGTCTATGGCCCAGTGTCAGTGTGGGATAGAGTCTATGCCCCTTTGTCAGCGTGGTACAGAGTCTATGGCCCAGCATCAGCATGGTGCAGAGTCTATGGCTCGGTTTCAGCGTGGGGCAAACTCTATCTCCTAGTGCCTGCATGAGGCAAAGTCTATGGCCCAGTGTCAGCGTGGGACAGAGTCTATGGTCCAGTGTCAGTGTGGTACAGAGTCAATGGCCCTGTGTCAGCGTGGCACAGATTCTATACCCGTTTGTCAGTGTGGGGCAGAGTCTATGGCCCAGTGTCAGTGTGGGGCAGAGTCTATGGCCCAGTGTCATTTTGGGACAGAGTCTATGGTCAAGTGGCAGTGTGGTACAGAGTCAATAGCCCAGTGTCAGCGTGGTACAGAGTCTATGCCCCTTTGAAAGTGTGGGGCCGAGTCTATGTTCCAGTGTCAGCGTGGTACAATGTCGATGGCCCAGTGTCAGTGTGGGACAGAGTCTATGGCCCATCGTCTGCGTCGGGCAAAGTCTATGGCCCAGTGTCCGCGTGGGGAAGTGTCTATGGTCCAGTGTCAGCTTGGTGCAGAGTCTATGGCCCAGTGTCAGTGTGGGACAGAGTCTACGGCCCAGTGTCTGTTTGGGGCAGAGTCTATGATCCATTGTCAGTGTGGGGCAGAGTCTATGGCCCAGTGTCAGAGTGGGGCAGAGTCTATGGCCCAGTGTCATTTTGGGACAGAGTCTATGGTCAAGTGTCAGTGTGGTACAGAGTCAATAGCCCAGTGTCAGCGTGGTACAGAGTCTATGCCCCTTTGAAAGTGTGGGGCCGAGTCTATGTTCCAGTGTCAGCGTGGTACAAAGTCGATGGCCCAGTGTCAGTGTGGGACAGAGTCTATGGCCCAGTGTCTGCGTCGGGCAAAGTCTATGGCCCAGTGTCAGCGTGGGGCAGAGTCTATGGCCCAGTGTCTGCGTGTGGCAGGGTCTTTGGCCCAATGTCAGCCTGGGGCGGAGTCTATAGGCCAGTGTCAGCGTGGCGCGGAGTCTGAGGCCCAGCGTCAGCGTGGGGCAAAGTCTATGGCCCAGTGTCAGCGTGGGATAGCGTCTATGGTCCAGTGTCAGCGTGGTACAGAGTCTATGCCCCTTTGTCAGCGTGGGGCAGATTCTATGGTCGAGTGTCAGCGTGGGGCAGATTCTATGGCCCAGTGTCAGCGTGGGGCAGAGTCTATGGCCCAGTGTCAGCATCGGGCAAAGTCTATGCCATAATGTCTGCGTCGGGCAAAGTCTATGGCCCAGTGTCAGTGTGGCGCAGAGTCTATGGCCCAGTGTTTGCATGGTGCAGAGTCTATGGCCCAGTGTCAGCGTGGGGCAAACTCTATCTCCTAGTGTCTGCATGGGGCAAAGTCTATGGCCCAGTGTCAGCGTGGGACAGAGTCTATGGTCCAGTGTCAGTGTGGTACAGAGTCAATGGCCCAGTGTCAGCGTGGTACAGATTCTATACCCCTTTGTCAGTGTGGGGCAGAGTCTATGGCCCAGTGTCAGTGTGGGGCACATTCTATGGCCCAGTGTCCGCGTGGGGTAGAGTCTATGCCGCTTTGTCAGTGTGGGGCAGAGTCTATGGCCCAGTGTCAGTGTGGGGCAGATTCTATGACCCAGTGTCAGCGTGGGGCAGAGGCTATAGCCCAGTGTCAGCATGGCGCAGAGTCTATGGCCCAGTGTCAGCGTGGGGCAAACTCTATCTCCTAGTGTCTGCATGGGGCAAAGTCTATGGCCCAGTGTCAGCGTGGGACAGAGTCTATGGTCCAATGTCAGTGTGGTACAGAGTCAATGGCCCAGTGTCAGCTTGGTACAGATTCTACACCCCTTTGTCAGTGTGGGGCAGAGTCTATGGTCCAGTGTCAGCGTGGTACAAAGTCTACGGCCCATTTTCAGAGTGGGACAGAGTCTATAGCCCAGTGTCAATGTGGGGCAGATTCTATGGCCCAGTGTCAGCGTGGGGCAGAGTCTCTGACCCAGTGACAGTTTGGGGCAGGGTCTATGGCCCAGTGTCATTTTGGAACAGATTCTATGGTCAAGTGTCAGTGTGGTACAGAGTCAATAGCCCAGTGTCAGCGTGGGACAGAGTCTACGGCCTAGTGTCAGTGTGGGGCACATTCTATGGCCCAGTGTCCGCGTGGGGCAGGGTCTATGACCAAGTGTCAGCGTGGGGCAGAGTCTATGGCCCAGTGTCAGTGTGGGACAGAGTCTATGGCCCAGTCTCAGTGTGGGACAGAGTCTATGGCCCAGTGTCAGTGTGGGGCAGAGGCTATAGCCCAGTGTCAGCATGGGGCAAACTCTATCTCCTAGTGTCTGCATGGGGCAAAGTCTATGGCCCAGTGTCAGCATGGGACAGAGTCTATGGTCCAGTGTCAGTGTGGTACCTAGTCAATGGCCCAGTGACAGCGTGGTACAAAGTCTATGGCCCAGTGTCAGTGTGGGACTGAGTCTATGGCCCACTGTCAGTGTGGGGCAGGTTCTATGGTTCAGTGTCAGCGTGGGGCAGAGTCTATGACCATGTGTCAGTGTGGTACAGAGTCAATAGCCCACTGTCAGCGTGGTACAGAGTCTATGCCCCTTTGAAAGTGTGGGGCCGTGTCTATGTTCCAGTGTCAGTGTGGTACAAAGTCTATGGTCCAGTGTCAGTGTGGGACAGAGTCTACGGCCCAGTGTCAGTGTGGGGCAGATTCTATGGCCCATTGTCCGCGTGGGGCAGAATCGATGGCCCAGTGTCAGTGTGGGACAGAGTCTATGCCACAGTGTCCGCATGGTGCAGAGTCTATGGCCCAGTGTCAGCGTTGGGCAAAGTCTATGGCCCAGTGTCAGTGTGGGATAGAGTCTATGCCCCTTTGTCAGCGTGGTACAGAGTCTATGGCCCAGCATCAGCATGGTGCAGAGTCTATGGCTCGGTTTCAGCGTGGGGCAAACTCTATCTCCTAGTGCCTGCATGAGGCAAAGTCTATGGCCCAGTGTCAGCGTGGGACAGAGTCTATGGTCCAGTGTCAGTGTGGTACAGAGTCAATGGCCCTGTGTCAGCGTGGCACAGATTCTATACCCGTTTGTCAGTGTGGGGCAGAGTCTATGGCCCAGTGTCAGTGTGGGGCAGAGTCTATGGCCCAGTGTCATTTTGGGACAGAGTCTATGGTCAAGTGGCAGTGTGGTACAGAGTCAATAGCCCAGTGTCAGCGTGGTACAGAGTCTATGCCCCTTTGAAAGTGTGGGGCCGAGTCTATGTTCCAGTGTCAGCGTGGTACAATGTCGATGGCCCAGTGTCAGTGTGGGACAGAGTCTATGGCCCATCGTCTGCGTCGGGCAAAGTCTATGGCCCAGTGTCCGCGTGGGGAAGTGTCTATGGTCCAGTGTCAGCTTGGTGCAGAGTCTATGGCCCAGTGTCAGTGTGGGACAGAGTCTACGGCCCAGTGTCTGTTTGGGGCAGAGTCTATGATCCATTGTCAGTGTGGGGCAGAGTCTATGGCCCAGTGTCAGAGTGGGGCAGAGTCTATGGCCCAGTGTCATTTTGGGACAGAGTCTATGGTCAAGTGTCAGTGTGGTACAGAGTCAATAGCCCAGTGTCAGCGTGGTACAGAGTCTATGCCCCTTTGAAAGTGTGGGGCCGAGTCTATGTTCCAGTGTCAGCGTGGTACAAAGTCGATGGCCCAGTGTCAGTGTGGGACAGAGTCTATGGCCCAGTGTCTGCGTCGGGCAAAGTCTATGGCCCAGTGTCAGCATGGGGCAGAGTCTATGGCCCAGTGTCAGCGTGGGGCAGAGTCTATGGCCCAGTGTCAGCATCGGGCAAAGTCTATGCCATAATGTCTGCGTCGGGCAAAGTCTATGGCCCAGTGTCAGTGTGGCGCAGAGTCTATGGCCCAGTGTTTGCGTGGTGCAGAGTCTATGGCCCAGTGTCAGCGTGGGGCAAACTCTATGTCCGAGTGTCTGCATGGGGCAAAGTCTATGGCCCAGTGTCAGCGTGGGACAGAGTCTATGGTCCAGTGTCAGTGTGGTACAGAGTCAATGGCCCAGTGTCAGCGTGGTACAGATTCTATACCCCTTTGTCAGTGTGGGGCAGAGTCTATGGCCCAGTGTCAGTGTGGGGCACATTCTATGGCCCAGTGTCCGCGTGGGGTAGAGTCTATGCCGCTTTGTCAGTGTGGGGCAGAGTCTATGGCCCAGTGTCAGTGTGGGGCAGATTCTATGACCCAGTGTCAGCGTGGGGCAGAGGCTATAGCCCAGCGTCAGCATGGCGCAGAGTCTATGGCCCAGTGTCAGCGTGGGGCAAACTCTATCTCCTAGTGTCTGCATGGGGCAAAGTCTATGGCCCAGTGTCAGCGTTGGGCAAAGTCTATGGCCCAGTGTCAGTGTGGGATAGAGTCTATGCCCCTTTGTCAGCCTGGTACAGAGTCTATGGCCCAGCATCAGCATGGTGCAGAGTCTATGGCTCGGTTTCAGCGTGGGGCAAACTCTATCTCCTAGTGCCTGCATGAGGCAAAGTCTATGGCCCAGTGTCAGCGTGGGACAGAGTCTATGGTCCAGTGTCAGTGTGGTACAGAGTCAATGGCCCTGTGTCAGCGTGGCACAGATTCTATACCCGTTTGTCAGTGTGGGGCAGAGTCTATGGCCCAGTGTCAGTGTGGGGCAGAGTCTATGGCCCAGTGTCATTTTGGGACAGAGTCTATGGTCAAGTGGCAGTGTGGTACAGAGTCAATAGCCCAGTGTCAGCGTGGTACAGAGTCTATGCCCCTTTGAAAGTGTGGGGCCGAGTCTATGTTCCAGTGTCAGCGTGGTACAATGTCGATGGCCCAGTGTCAGTGTGGGACAGAGTCTATGGCCCATCGTCTGCGTCGGGCAAAGTCTATGGCCCAGTGTCCGCGTGGGGAAGTGTCTATGGTCCAGTGTCAGCTTGGTGCAGAGTCTATGGCCCAGTGTCAGTGTGGGACAGAGTCTACGGCCCAGTGTCTGTTTGGGGCAGAGTCTATGATCCATTGTCAGTGTGGGGCAGAGTCTATGGCCCAGTGTCAGAGTGGGGCAGAGTCTATGGCCCAGTGTCATTTTGGGACAGAGTCTATGGTCAAGTGTCAGTGTGGTACAGAGTCAATAGCCCAGTGTCAGCGTGGTACAGAGTCTATGCCCCTTTGAAAGTGTGGGGCCGAGTCTATGTTCCAGTGTCAGCGTGGTACAAAGTCGATGGCCCAGTGTCAGTGTGGGACAGAGTCTATGGCCCAGTGTCTGCGTCGGGCAAAGTCTATGGCCCAGTGTCAGCGTGGGGCAGAGTCTATGGCCCAGTGTCTGCGTGTGGCAGGGTCTTTGGCCCAATGTCAGCCTGGGGCGGAGTCTATAGGCCAGTGTCAGCGTGGCGCGGAGTCTGAGGCCCAGCGTCAGCGTGGGACAAAGTCTATGGCCCAGTGTCAGCGTGGGATAGCGTCTATGGTCCAGTGTCAGCGTGGTACAGAGTCTAAGCCCCTTTGTCAGCGTGGGGCAGATTCTATGGTCGAGTGTCAGCGTGGGGCAGATTCTATGGCCCAGTGTCAGCGTGGGGCAGAGTCTATGGCCCAGTGTCAGCATCGGGCAAAGTCTATGCCATAATGTCCGCGTCGGGCAAAGTCTATGGCCCAGTGTCAGTGTGGCGCAGAGTCTATGGCCCAGTGTTTGCGTGGTGCAGAGTCTATGGCCCAGTGTCAGCGTGGGGCAAACTCTATGTCCGAGTGTCTGCATGGGGCAAAGTCTATGGCCCAGTGTCAGCGTGGGACAGAGTCTATGGTCCAGTGTCAGTGTGGTACAGAGTCAATGGCCCAGTGTCAGCGTGGTACAGATTCTATACCCCTTTGTCAGTGTGGGGCAGAGTCTATGGCCCAGTGTCAGTGTGGGGCACATTCTATGGCCCAGTGTCCGCGTGGGGTAGAGTCTATGCCGCTTTGTCAGTGTGGGGCAGAGTCTATGGCCCAGTGTCAGTGTGGGGCAGATTCTATGACCCAGTGTCAGCGTGGGGCAGAGGCTATAGCCCAGTGTCAGCATGGCGCAGAGTCTATGGCCCAGTGTCAGCGTGGGGCAAACTCTATCTCCTAGTGTCTGCATGGGGCAAAGTCTATGGCCCAGTGTCAGCGTTGGGCAAAGTCTATGGCCCAGTGTCAGTGTGGGATAGAGTCTATGCCCCTTTGTCAGCGTGGTACAGAGTCTATGGCCCAGCATCAGCATGGTGCAGAGTCTATGGCTCGGTTTCAGCGTGGGGCAAACTCTATCTCCTAGTGCCTGCATGAGGCAAAGTCTATGGCCCAGTGTCAGCGTGGGACAGAGTCTATGGTCCAGTGTCAGTGTGGTACAGAGTCAATGGCCCTGTGCCAGCGTGGCACAGATTCTATACCCGTTTGTCAGTGTGGGGCAGAGTCTATGGCCCAGTGTCAGTGTGGGGCAGAGTCTATGGCCCAGTGTCATTTTGGGACAGAGTCTATGGTCAAGTGGCAGTGTGGTACAGAGTCAATAGCCCAGTGTCAGCGTGGTACAGAGTCTATGCCCCTTTGAAAGTGTGGGGCCGAGTCTATGTTCCAGTGTCAGCGTGGTACAATGTCGATGGCCCAGTGTCAGTGTGGGACAGAGTCTATGGCCCATCGTCTGCGTCGGGCAAAGTCTATGGCCCAGTGTCCGCGTGGGGAAGTGTCTATGGTCCAGTGTCAGCTTGGTGCAGAGTCTATGGCCCAGTGTCAGTGTGGGACGGAGTCTACGGCCCAGTGTCTGTTTGGGGCAGAGTCTATGATCCATTGTCAGTGTGGGGCAGAGTCTATGGCCCAGTGTCAGAGTGGGGCAGAGTCTATGGCCCAGTGTCATTTTGGGACAGAGTCTATGGTCAAGTGTCAGTGTGGTACAGAGTCAATAGCCCAGTGTCAGCGTGGTACAGAGTCTATGCCCCTTTGAAAGTGTGGGGCCGAGTCTATGTTCCAGTGTCAGCGTGGTACAAAGTCGATGGCCCAGTGTCAGTGTGGGACAGAGTCTATGGCCCAGTGTCTGCGTCGGGCAAAGTCTATGGCCCAGTGTCAGCGTGGGGCAGAGTCTATGGCCCAGTGTCTGCGTGTGGCAGGGTCTTTGGCCCAATGTCAGCCTGGGGCGGAGTCTATAGGCCAGTGTCAGCGTGGCGCGGAGTCTGAGGCCCAGCGTCAGCGTGGGGCAAAGTCTATGGCCCAGTGTCAGCGTGGGATAGCGTCTATGGTCCAGTGTCAGCGTGGTACAGAGTCTATGCCCCTTTGTCAGCGTGGGGCAGATTCTATGGTCGAGTGTCAGCGTGGGGCAGATTCTATGGCCCAGTGTCAGCGTGGGGCAGAGTCTATGGCCCAGTGTCAGCATCGGGCAAAGTCTATGCCATAATGTCTGCGTCGGGCAAAGTCTATGGCCCAGTGTCAGTGTGGCGCAGAGTCTATGGCCCAGTGTTTGCATGGTGCAGAGTCTATGGCCCAGTGTCAGCGTGGGGCAAACTCTGTCTCCTAGTGTCTGCATGGGGCAAAGTCTATGGCCCAGTGTCAGCGTGGGACAGAGTCTATGGTCCAGTGTCAGTGTGGTACAGAGTCAATGGCCCAGTGTCAGCGTGGTACAGATTCTATACCCCTTTGTCAGTGTGGGGCAGAGTCTATGGCCCAGTGTCAGTGTGGGGCACATTCTATGGCCCAGTGTCCGCGTGGGGTAGAGTCTATGCCGCTTTGTCAGTGTGGGGCAGAGTCTATGGCCCAGTGTCAGTGTGGGGCAGATTCTATGACCCAGTGTCAGCGTGGGGCAGAGGCTATAGCCCAGTGTCAGCATGGCGCAGAGTCTATGGCCCAGTGTCAGCGTGGGGCAAACTCTATCTCCTAGTGTCTGCATGGGGCAAAGTCTATGGCCCAGTGTCAGCGTGGGACAGAGTCTATGGTCCAATGTCAGTGTGGTACAGAGTCAATGACCCAGTGTCAGCTTGGTACAGATTCTACACCCCTTTGTCAGTGTGGGGCAGAGTCTATGGTCCAGTGTCAGCGTGGTACAAAGTCTACGGCCCATTTTCAGAGTGGGACAGAGTCTATAGCCCAGTGTCAATGTGGGGCAGATTCTATGGCCCAGTGTCAGCGTGGGGCAGAGTCTCTGACCCAGTGACAGTTTGGGGCAGGGTCTATGGCCCAGTGTCATTTTGGAACAGATTCTATGGTCAAGTGTCAGTGTGGTACAGAGTCAATAGCCCAGTGTCAGCGTGGGACAGAGTCTACGGCCTAGTGTCAGTGTGGGGCACATTCTATGGCCCAGTGTCCGCGTGGGGCAGGGTCTATGACCAAGTGTCAGCGTGGGGCAGAGTCTATGGCCCAGTGTCAGTGTGGGACAGAGTCTATGGCCCAGTCTCAGTGTGGGACAGAGTCTATGGCCCAGTGTCAGTGTGGGGCAGAAGCTATAGCCCAGTGTCAGCATGGGGCAAACTCTATCTCCTAGTGTCTGCATGGGGCAAAGTCTATGGCCCAGTGTCAGCATGGGACAGAGTCTATGGTCCAGTGTCAGTGTGGTACCTAGTCAATGGCCCAGTGACAGCGTGGTACAAAGTCTATGGCCCAGTGTCAGTGTGGGACTGAGTCTATGGCCCACTGTCAGTGTGGGGCAGGTTCTATGGTTCAGTGTCAGCGTGGGGCAGAGTCTATGACCATGTGTCAGTGTGGTACAGAGTCAATAGCCCACTGTCAGCGTGGTACAGAGTCTATGCCCCTTTGAAAGTGTGGGGCCGTGTCTATGTTCCAGTGTCAGTGTGGTACAAAGTCTATGGTCCAGTGTCAGTGTGGGACAGAGTCTACGGCCCAGTGTCAGTGTGGGGCAGATTCTATGGCCCATTGTCCGCGTGGGGCAGAATCGATGGCCCAGTGTCAGTGTGGGACAGAGTCTATGCCACAGTGTCCGCATGGTGCAGAGTCTATGGCCCAGTGTCAGCGTTGGGCAAAGTCTATGGCCCAGTGTCAGTGTGGGATAGAGTCTATGCCCCTTTGTCAGCGTGGTACAGAGTCTATGGCCCAGCATCAGCATGGTGCAGAGTCTATGGCTCGGTTTCAGCGTGGGGCAAACTCTATCTCCTAGTGCCTGCATGAGGCAAAGTCTATGGCCCAGTGTCAGCGTGGGACAGAGTCTATGGTCCAGTGTCAGTGTGGTACAGAGTCAATGGCCCTGTGTCAGCGTGGCACAGATTCTATACCCGTTTGTCAGTGTGGGGCAGAGTCTATGGCCCAGTGTCAGTGTGGGGCAGAGTCTATGGCCCAGTGTCATTTTGGGACAGAGTCTATGGTCAAGTGGCAGTGTGGTACAGAGTCAATAGCCCAGTGTCAGCGTGGTACAGAGTCTATGCCCCTTTGAAAGTGTGGGGCCGAGTCTATGTTCCAGTGTCAGCGTGGTACAATGTCGATGGCCCAGTGTCAGTGTGGGACAGAGTCTATGGCCCATCGTCTGCGTCGGGCAAAGTCTATGGCCCAGTGTCCGCGTGGGGAAGTGTCTATGGTCCAGTGTCAGCTTGGTGCAGAGTCTATGGCCCAGTGTCAGTGTGGGACAGAGTCTACGGCCCAGTGTCTGTTTGGGGCAGAGTCTATGATCCATTGTCAGTGTGGGGCAGAGTCTATGGCCCAGTGTCAGAGTGGGGCAGAGTCTATGGCCCAGTGTCATTTTGGGACAGAGTCTATGGTCAAGTGTCAGTGTGGTACAGAGTCAATAGCCCAGTGTCAGCGTGGTACAGAGTCTATGCCCCTTTGAAAGTGTGGGGCCGAGTCTATGTTCCAGTGTCAGCGTGGTACAAAGTCGATGGCCCAGTGTCAGTGTGGGACAGAGTCTATGGCCCAGTGTCTGCGTCGGGCAAAGTCTATGGCCCAGTGTCAGCATGGGGCAGAGTCTATGGCCCAGTGTCAGCGTGGGGCAGAGTCTATGGCCCAGTGTCAGCATCGGGCAAAGTCTATGCCATAATGTCTGCGTCGGGCAAAGTCTATGGCCCAGTGTCAGTGTGGCGCAGAGTCTATGGCCCAGTGTTTGCGTGGTGCAGAGTCTATGGCCCAGTGTCAGCGTGGGGCAAACTCTATGTCCGAGTGTCTGCATGGGGCAAAGTCTATGGCCCAGTGTCAGCGTGGGACAGAGTCTATGGTCCAGTGTCAGTGTGGTACAGAGTCAATGGCCCAGTGTCAGCGTGGTACAGATTCTATACCCCTTTGTCAGTGTGGGGCAGAGTCTATGGCCCAGTGTCAGTGTGGGGCACATTCTATGGCCCAGTGTCCGCGTGGGGTAGAGTCTATGCCGCTTTGTCAGTGTGGGGCAGAGTCTATGGCCCAGTGTCAGTGTGGGGCAGATTCTATGACCCAGTGTCAGCGTGGGGCAGAGGCTATAGCCCAGCGTCAGCATGGCGCAGAGTCTATGGCCCAGTGTCAGCGTGGGGCAAACTCTATCTCCTAGTGTCTGCATGGGGCAAAGTCTATGGCCCAGTGTCAGCGTTGGGCAAAGTCTATGGCCCAGTGTCAGTGTGGGATAGAGTCTATGCCCCTTTGTCAGCGTGGTACAGAGTCTATGGCCCAGCATCAGCATGGTGCAGAGTCTATGGCTCGGTTTCAGCGTGGGGCAAACTCTATCTCCTAGTGCCTGCATGAGGCAAAGTCTATGGCCCAGTGTCAGCGTGGGACAGAGTCTATGGTCCAGTGTCAGTGTGGTACAGAGTCAATGGCCCTGTGTCAGCGTGGCACAGATTCTATACCCGTTTGTCAGTGTGGGGCAGAGTCTATGGCCCAGTGTCAGTGTGGGGCAGAGTCTATGGCCCAGTGTCATTTTGGGACAGAGTCTATGGTCAAGTGGCAGTGTGGTACAGAGTCAATAGCCCAGTGTCAGCGTGGTACAGAGTCTATGCCCCTTTGAAAGTGTGGGGCCGAGTCTATGTTCCAGTGTCAGCGTGGTACAATGTCGATGGCCCAGTGTCAGTGTGGGACAGAGTCTATGGCCCATCGTCTGCGTCGGGCAAAGTCTATGGCCCAGTGTCCGCGTGGGGAAGTGTCTATGGTCCAGTGTCAGCTTGGTGCAGAGTCTATGGCCCAGTGTCAGTGTGGGACAGAGTCTACGGCCCAGTGTCTGTTTGGGGCAGAGTCTATGATCCATTGTCAGTGTGGGGCAGAGTCTATGGCCCAGTGTCAGAGTGGGGCAGAGTCTATGGCCCAGTGTCATTTTGGGACAGAGTCTATGGTCAAGTGTCAGTGTGGTACAGAGTCAATAGCCCAGTGTCAGCGTGGTACAGAGTCTATGCCCCTTTGAAAGTGTGGGGCCGAGTCTATGTTCCAGTGTCAGCGTGGTACAAAGTCGATGGCCCAGTGTCAGTGTGGGACAGAGTCTATGGCCCAGTGTCTGCGTCGGGCAAAGTCTATGGCCCAGTGTCAGCGTGGGGCAGAGTCTATGGCCCAGTGTCTGCGTGTGGCAGGGTCTTTGGCCCAATGTCAGCCTGGGGCGGAGTCTATAGGCCAGTGTCAGCGTGGCGCGGAGTCTGAGGCCCAGCGTCAGCGTGGGGCAAAGTCTATGGCCCAGTGTCAGCGTGGGATAGCGTCTATGGTCCAGTGTCAGCGTGGTACAGAGTCTATGCCCCTTTGTCAGCGTGGGGCAGATTCTATGGTCGAGTGTCAGCGTGGGGCAGATTCTATGGCCCAGTGTCAGCGTGGGGCAGAGTCTATGGCCCAGTGTCAGCATCGGGCAAAGTCTATGCCATAATGTCTGCGTCGGGCAAAGTCTATGGCCCAGTGTCAGTGTGGCGCAGAGTCTATGGCCCAGTGTTTGCATGGTGCAGAGTCTATGGCCCAGTGTCAGCGTGGGGCAAACTCTATCTCCTAGTGTCTGCATGGGGCAAAGTCTATGGCCCAGTGTCAGCGTGGGACAGAGTCTATGGTCCAGTGTCAGTGTGGTACAGAGTCAATGGCCCAGTGTCAGCGTGGTACAGATTCTATACCCCTTTGTCAGTGTGGGGCAGAGTCTATGGCCCAGTGTCAGTGTGGGGCACATTCTATGGCCCAGTGTCCGCGTGGGGTAGAGTCTATGCCGCTTTGTCAGTGTGGGGCAGAGTCTATGGCCCAGTGTCAGTGTGGGGCACATTCTATGGCCCAGTGTCCGCGTGGGGTAGAGTCTATGCCGCTTTGTCAGTGTGGGACAGAGTCTATGGCCCAGTGTCTGCGTCGGGCAAAGTCTATGGCCCAGTGTCAGCATGGGGCAGAGTCTATGGCCCAGTGTCAGCGTGGTACAGAGTCTATGCCCCTTTGAAAGTGTGGGGCCGAGTCTATGTTCCAGTGTCAGCGTGGTACAAAGTCGATGGCCCAGTGTCAGTGTGGGACAGAGTCTATGGCCCAGTGTCTGCGTCGGGCAAAGTCTATGGCCCAGTGTCAGCGTGGGGCAGAGTCTATGGCCCAGTGTCTGCGTGTGGCAGGGTCTTTGGCCCAATGTCAGCCTGGGGCGGAGTCTATAGGCCAGTGTCAGCGTGGCGCGGAGTCTGAGGCCCAGCGTCAGCGTGGGGCAAAGTCTATGGCCCAGTGTCAGCGTGGGATAGCGTCTATGGTCCAGTGTCAGCGTGGTACAGAGTCTATGCCCCTTTGTCAGCGTGGGGCAGATTCTATGGTCGAGTGTCAGCGTGGGGCAGATTCTATGGCCCAGTGTCAGCGTGGGGCAGAGTCTATGGCCCAGTGTCAGCATCGGGCAAAGTCTATGCCATAATGTCTGCGTCGGGCAAAGTCTATGGCCCAGTGTCAGTGTGGCGCAGAGTCTATGGCCCAGTGTTTGCATGGTGCAGAGTCTATGGCCCAGTGTCAGCGTGGGGCAAACTCTATCTCCTAGTGTCTGCATGGGGCAAAGTCTATGGCCCAGTGTCAGCGTGGGACAGAGTCTATGGTCCAGTGTCAGTGTGGTACAGAGTCAATGGCCCAGTGTCAGCGTGGTACAGATTCTATACCCCTTTGTCAGTGTGGGGCAGAGTCTATGGCCCAGTGTCAGTGTGGGGCACATTCTATGGCCCAGTGTCCGCGTGGGGTAGAGTCTATGCCGCTTTGTCAGTGTGGGGCAGAGTCTATGGCCCAGTGTCAGTGTGGGGCAGATTCTATGACCCAGTGTCAGCGTGGGGCAGAGGCTATAGCCCAGTGTCAGCATGGCGCAGAGTCTATGGCCCAGTGTCAGCGTGGGGCAAACTCTATCTCCTAGTGTCTGCATGGGGCAAAGTCTATGGCCCAGTGTCAGCGTGGGACAGAGTCTATGGTCCAATGTCAGTGTGGTACAGAGTCAATGGCCCAGTGTCAGCTTGGTACAGATTCTACACCCCTTTGTCAGTGTGGGGCAGAGTCTATGGTCCAGTGTCAGCGTGGTACAAAGTCTACGGCCCATTTTCAGAGTGGGACAGAGTCTATAGCCCAGTGTCAATGTGGGGCAGATTCTATGGCCCAGTGTCAGCGTGGGGCAGAGTCTCTGACCCAGTGACAGTTTGGGGCAGGGTCTATGGCCCAGTGTCATTTTGGAACAGATTCTATGGTCAAGTGTCAGTGTGGTACAGAGTCAATAGCCCAGTGTCAGCGTGGGACAGAGTCTACGGCCTAGTGTCAGTGTGGGGCACATTCTATGGCCCAGTGTCCGCGTGGGGCAGGGTCTATGACCAAGTGTCAGCGTGGGGCAGAGTCTATGGCCCAGTGTCAGTGTGGGACAGAGTCTATGGCCCAGTCTCAGTGTGGGACAGAGTCTATGGCCCAGTGTCAGTGTGGGGCAGAGGCTATAGCCCAGTGTCAGCATGGGGCAAACTCTATCTCCTAGTGTCTGCATGGGGCAAAGTCTATGGCCCAGTGTCAGCATGGGACAGAGTCTATGGTCCAGTGTCAGTGTGGTACCTAGTCAATGGCCCAGTGACAGCGTGGTACAAAGTCTATGGCCCAGTGTCAGTGTGGGACTGAGTCTATGGCCCACTGTCAGTGTGGGGCAGGTTCTATGGTTCAGTGTCAGCGTGGGGCAGAGTCTATGACCATGTGTCAGTGTGGTACAGAGTCAATAGCCCACTGTCAGCGTGGTACAGAGTCTATGCCCCTTTGAAAGTGTGGGGCCGTGTCTATGTTCCAGTGTCAGTGTGGTACAAAGTCTATGGTCCAGTGTCAGTGTGGGACAGAGTCTACGGCCCAGTGTCAGTGTGGGGCAGATTCTATGGCCCATTGTCCGCGTGGGGCAGAATCGATGGCCCAGTGTCAGTGTGGGACAGAGTCTATGCCACAGTGTCCGCATGGTGCAGAGTCTATGGCCCAGTGTCAGCGTTGGGCAAAGTCTATGGCCCAGTGTCAGTGTGGGATAGAGTCTATGCCCCTTTGTCAGCGTGGTACAGAGTCTATGGCCCAGCATCAGCATGGTGCAGAGTCTATGGCTCGGTTTCAGCGTGGGGCAAACTCTATCTCCTAGTGCCTGCATGAGGCAAAGTCTATGGCCCAGTGTCAGCGTGGGACAGAGTCTATGGTCCAGTGTCAGTGTGGTACAGAGTCAATGGCCCTGTGTCAGCGTGGCACAGATTCTATACCCGTTTGTCAGTGTGGGGCAGAGTCTATGGCCCAGTGTCAGTGTGGGGCAGAGTCTATGGCCCAGTGTCATTTTGGGACAGAGTCTATGGTCAAGTGGCAGTGTGGTACAGAGTCAATAGCCCAGTGTCAGCGTGGTACAGAGTCTATGCCCCTTTGAAAGTGTGGGGCCGAGTCTATGTTCCAGTGTCAGCGTGGTACAATGTCGATGGCCCAGTGTCAGTGTGGGACAGAGTCTATGGCCCATCGTCTGCGTCGGGCAAAGTCTATGGCCCAGTGTCCGCGTGGGGAAGTGTCTATGGTCCAGTGTCAGCTTGGTGCAGAGTCTATGGCCCAGTGTCAGTGTGGGACAGAGTCTACGGCCCAGTGTCTGTTTGGGGCAGAGTCTATGATCCATTGTCAGTGTGGGGCAGAGTCTATGGCCCAGTGTCAGAGTGGGGCAGAGTCTATGGCCCAGTGTCATTTTGGGACAGAGTCTATGGTCAAGTGTCAGTGTGGTACAGAGTCAATAGCCCAGTGTCAGCGTGGTACAGAGTCTATGCCCCTTTGAAAGTGTGGGGCCGAGTCTATGTTCCAGTGTCAGCGTGGTACAAAGTCGATGGCCCAGTGTCAGTGTGGGACAGAGTCTATGGCCCAGTGTCTGCGTCGGGCAAAGTCTATGGCCCAGTGTCAGCGTGGGGCAGAGTCTATGGCCCAGTGTCTGCGTGTGGCAGGGTCTTTGGCCCAATGTCAGCCTGGGGCGGAGTCTATAGGCCAGTGTCAGCGTGGCGCGGAGTCTGAGGCCCAGCGTCAGCGTGGGACAAAGTCTATGGCCCAGTGTCAGCGTGGGATAGCGTCTATGGTCCAGTGTCAGCGTGGTACAGAGTCTATGCCCCTTTGTCAGCGTGGGGCAGATTCTATGGTCGAGTGTCAGCGTGGGGCAGATTCTATGGCCCAGTGTCAGCGTGGGGCAGAGTCTATGGCCCAGTGTCAGCATCGGGCAAAGTCTATGCCATAATGTCCGCGTCGGGCAAAGTCTATGGCCCAGTGTCAGTGTGGCGCAGAGTCTATGGCCCAGTGTTTGCGTGGTGCAGAGTCTATGGCCCAGTGTCAGCGTGGGGCAAACTCTATGTCCGAGTGTCTGCATGGGGCAAAGTCTATGGCCCAGTGTCAGCGTGGGATAGCGTCTATGGTCCAGTGTCAGCGTGGTACAGAGTCTATGCCCCTTTGTCAGCGTGGGGCAGATTCTATGGTCGAGTGTCAGCGTGGGGCAGATTCTATGGCCCAGTGTCAGCGTGGGGCAGAGTCTATGGCCCAGTGTCAGCATCGGGCAAAGTCTATGCCATAATGTCTGCGTCGGGCAAAGTCTATGGCCCAGTGTCAGTGTGGCGCAGAGTCTATGGCCCAGTGTTTGCGTGGTGCAGAGTCTATGGCCCAGTGTCAACGTGGGGCAAACTCTATGTCCGAGTGTCTGCATGGGGCAAAGTCTATGGCCCAGTGTCAGCGTGGGACAGAGTCTATGGTCCAGTGTCAGTGTGGTACAGAATCAAAGGCCCAGTGACAGCATGGTACAGAGTCTATGCCCCTTTGTCAGTGTGGGGCAGAGTCCATGGTCCAGTGTCAGCGTGGTACAGAGTCTATGGCCCAGTGTCCGTGTGGGGCATAGACTGTGGCCCAGTGTCAGTGTGGGACAGAGTATATGATCCAGTGTCAGCGTGGGGCAGATTTTATGGCCAGTGTCAACGTGGGGCGGAGTCTATGGTCAAGTGTCAGTGTGGTACAGAGTCAATAGCCCAGTGTCAGCGTGGTACAGAGTCTATGCCCCTTTGAAAGTGTGGGGCCGAGTCTATGTTCCAGTGTCAGCGTAGTACAATGTCGATGGCCCAGTGTCAGTGTGGGACAGAGTCTATGGCCCATCGTCTGTGTCGGGCAAAGTCTATGGCCCAGTGTCCGCGTGGGGAAGTGTCTATGGTCCAGTGTCAGCTTGGTGCAGTGTCTATGGCCCAGTGTCAGTGTGGGACAGAGTCTACGGCCCAGTGTCTGTTTGGGCAGAGTCTATGATCCATTGTCAGTGTGGGGCAGAGTCTATGGCCCAGTGTCAGAGTGGGGCAGAGTCTATGGCCCAGTGTCATTTTGGGACAGAGTCTATGGTCAAGTGTCAGTGTGGTACAGAGTCAATAGCCCAGTGTCAGCGTGGTACAGAGTCTATGCCCCTTTGAAAGTGTGGGGCCGAGTCTATGTTCCAGTGTCAGCGTGGTACAAAGTCGATGGCCCAGTGTCAGTGTGGGACAGAGTCTATGGCCCAGTGTCTGCGTCGGGCAAAGTCTATGGCCCAGTGTCAGCGTGGGGCAGAGTCTATGGCCCAGTGTCTGCGTGTGGCAGGGTCTTTGGCCCAATGTCAGCCTGGGGCGGAGTCTATAGGCCAGTGTCAGCGTGGCGCGGAGTCTGAGGCCCAGCGTCAGCGTGGGGCAAAGTCTATGGCCCAGTGTCAGCGTGGGATAGCGTCTATGGTCCAGTGTCAGCGTGGTACAGAGTCTATGCCCCTTTGTCAGCGTGGGGCAGATTCTATGGTCGAGTATCAGCGTGGGGCAGATTCTATGGCCCAGTGTCCGCGTGGGGAAGTGTCTATGGTCCAGTGTCAGCTTGGTTCAGAGTCTATGGCCCAGTGTCAGCGTGGGGCAGAGTCTATGGCCCAGTGTCAGCATCGGGCAAAGTCTATGCCATAATGTCTGCGTCGGGCAAAGTCTATGGCCCAGTGTCAGTGTGGCGCAGAGTCTATGGCCCAGTGTTTGCGTGGTGCAGAGTCTATGGCCCAGTGTCAGCGTGGGGCAAACTCTATGTCCGAGTGTCTGCATGGGGCAAAGTCTATGGCCCAGTGTCAGCGTGGGACAGAGTCTATGGTCCAGTGTCAGTGTGGTACAGAGTCAAAGGCCCAGTGACAGCGTGGTACAGAGTCTATGCCCCTTTGTCAGTGTGAGGCAGAGTCCATGGTCCAGTGTCAGCGTGGTACAGAGTCTATGGCCCAGTGTCCGTGTGGGGCATAGACTGTGGCCCAGTGTCAGTGTGGGACAGAGTATATGATCCAGTGTCAGCGTGGGGCAGATTTTATGGCCCAGTGTCAGCGCAGGGCAGAGTCTATGGCCCAGCGTCAGCATCGGGCAAAGTCTATGCCCTAATGTCTGCGTCGGACAAAGTCTATTGCCCAGTGTCAGTGTGGGACAGAGTCTATACCCCTTTGTCAGTGTGGGGCAGAGGCTATAGCCCAGTGTCAGCATGGCGCAGATTCTATGGCCCAGTGTCAGCGTGGGGCAAACTCTATCTCCTAGTGTCTGCATGGGGCAAAGTCTATGGCCCAGTGTCAGCGTGGTACAGATTCTATAACCCTTTGTCAGTGTGGGGCAGAGTCTATGGTCCAGTGTCAGCGTGGTACAAAGTCTATGGCCCAGTGTCAGTGTGGGGCATTTCTATGGCCCAGTGTCAGCGTGGGGCAGAGTCTATGACCCAGTGTCAGCGTGGGGCAGATTCTATGGCCCAGTGTCCTCGTGGGGAAGTGTCTATGGTCCAGTGTCAGCTTGGTGCAGAGTCTATGGCCCAGTGTCAGCGAGGGGCAGAGTCTATGGCCCAGTGTCAGCATCGGGCAAAGTCTATGCCATAATGTCTGCGTCGGGCAAAGTCTATGGCCCAGTGTCAGTGTGGCGCAGAGTCTATGGCCCAGTGTTTGCGTGGTGCAGAGTCTATGGCCCAGTGTCAGCGTGGGGCAAACTCTATGTCCGAGTGTCTGCATGGGGCAAAGTCTATGGCCCAGTGTCAGCGTGGGACAGAGTCTATGGTCCAGTGTCAGTGTGGTACAGAGTCAAAGGCCCAGTGACAGCATGGTACTGAGTCTATGCCCCTTTGTCAGTGTGGGGCAGAGTCCATGGTCCAGTGTCAGCGTGGTACAGAGTCTATGGCCCAGTGTCCGTGTGGGGCATAGACTGTGGCCCAGTGTCAGTGTGGGACAGAGTATATGATCCAGTGTCAGCGTGGGGCAGATTTTATGGCCCAGTGTCAGCGTGGTGCAGAGTCTATGGCCCAGTGTCAACGTGGGGCGGAGTCTATGGTCAAGTGTCAGTGTGGTACAGAGTCAATAGCCCAGTGTCAGCGTGGTACAGAGTCTATGCCCCTTTGAAAGTGTGGGGCCGAGTCTATGTTCCAGTGTCAGCGTGGTACAATGTCGATGGCCCAGTGTCAGTGTGGGACAGAGTCTATGGCCCATCGTCTGCGTCGGGCAAAGTCTATGGCCCAGTGTCCGCGTGGGGAAGTGTCTATGGTCCAGTGTCAGCTTGGTGCAGAGTCTATGGCCCAGTGTCAGTGTGGGACAGAGTCTACGGCCCAGTGTCTGTTTGGGGCAGAGTCTATGATCCATTGTCAGTGTGGGGCAGAGTCTATGGCCCAGTGTCAGAGTGGGGCAGAGTCTATGGCCCAGTGTCATTTTGGGACAGAGTCTATGGTCAAGTGTCAGTGTGGTACAGAGTCAATAGCCCAGTGTCAGCGTGGTACAGAGTCTATGCCCCTTTGAAAGTGTGGGGCCGAGTCTATGTTCCAGTGTCAGCGTGGTACAAAGTCGATGGCCCAGTGTCAGTGTGGGACAGAGTCTATGGCCCAGTGTCTGCGTCGGGCAAAGTCTATGGCCCAGTGTCAGCGTGGGGCAGAGTCTATGGCCCAGTGTCTGCGTGTGGCAGGGTCTTTGGCCCAATGTCAGCCTGGGGCGGAGTCTATAGGCCAGTGTCAGCGTGGCGCGGAGTCTGAGGCCCAGCGTCAGCGTGGGGCAAAGTCTATGGCCCAGTGTCAGCGTGGGATAGCGTCTATGGTCCAGTGTCAGCGTGGTACAGAGTCTATGCCCCTTTGTCAGCGTGGGGCAGATTCTATGGTCGAGTATCAGCGTGGGGCAGATTCTATGGCCCAGTGTCCGCGTGGGGAAGTGTCTATGGTCCAGTGTCAGCTTGGTTCAGAGTCTATGGCCCAGTGTCAGCGTGGGGCAGAGTCTATGGCCCAGTGTCAGCATCGGGCAAAGTCTATGCCATAATGTCTGCGTCGGGCAAAGTCTATGGCCCAGTGTCAGTGTGGCGCAGAGTCTATGGCCCAGTGTTTGCGTGGTGCAGAGTCTATGGCCCAGTGTCAGCGTGGGGCAAACTCTATGTCCGAGTGTCTGCATGGGGCAAAGTCTATGGCCCAGTGTCAGCGTGGGACAGAGTCTATGGTCCAGTGTCAGTGTGGTACAGAGTCAAAGGCCCAGTGACAGCGTGGTACAGAGTCTATGCCCCTTTGTCAGTGTGGGGCAGAGTCCATGGTCCAGTGTCAGCGTGGTACAGAGTCTATGGCCCAGTGTCCGTGTGGGGCATAGACTGTGGCCCAGTGTCAGTGTGGGACAGAGTATATGATCCAGTGTCAGCGTGGGGCAGATTTTATGGCCCAGTGTCAGCGCAGGGCAGAGTCTATGGCCCAGCGTCAGCATCAGGCAAAGTCTATGCCCTAATGTCTGCGTCGGACATGTCTATTGCCCAGTGTCAGTGTGGGACAGAGTCTATACCCCTTTGTCAGTGTGGGGCAGAGTCTATGGTCCAGTGTCAGTGTGGGACAGAGTCTATGGCCCAGTGTCAGTGTGGCGCAGAGTTATGGCCCACTGTTTGCGTGGTGCAGAGTCTATGGCCCAGTGTCAGTGTGGCGCAGAGTTATGGCCCAGTGTTTGCGTGGTGCAGAGTCTATGGCCCAGTGTCAGTGTGGGGCAGAGGCTATAGCCCAGTGTCAGCATGGCGCAGAGTCTATGGCCCAGTGTCAGCGTGGGGCAAACTCTATCTCCTAGTGTCTGCATGGGGCAAAGTCTATGGCCCAGTGTCAGCGTGGTACAGATTCTATAACCCTTTGTCAGTGTGGGGCAGAGTCTATGGTCCAGTGTCAGCGTGGTACAAAGTCTATGGCCCAGTGTCAGTGTGGGGCATTTCTATGGCCCAGTGTCAGCGTGGGGCAGAGTCTATGACCCAGTGTCAGCGTGGGGCAGATTCTATGGCCCAGTGTCCTCGTGGGGAAGTGTCTATGGTCCAGTGTCAGCTTGGTGCAGAGTCTATGGTCCAGTGTCAGCGAGGGGCAGAGTCTATGGCCCAGTGTCAGCGCGGGGCAGAGTCTATGGCCCAGTGTCAGAATCGGGCAAAGTCTATGCCCTAATGTCTGCGTCGGGCAAAGTCTATGGCCCAGTATCAGCGTGGCGCAGAGTCTATGGCCCAGTGTTTGCGTGGTGCAGAGTCTATGGCCCAGTGTCAGTGTGGGGCAGAGGCTATAGCCCAGTGTCAGCATGGCGCAGAATCTATGGCCCAGTGTTATCGTGGGGCAAACTCTATCTCCTAGTGTCTGCATGTGGCAAAGTCTATGGCCCAGTGTCAGCGTGGGACAGAGTCTATGGTCCAGTGTCAGTGTGGTACAGAGTCAATGGCCCAGTGTCAGCGTGGGACAGATTCTATACCCCTTTGTCAGTGTGGGGCAGAGTCTATGGCCCAGTGTCAGCGTGCGGCAGAGTCTATGGCCCAGTGTAAGTGTGGGGCAGGCTCTATGGCCCAGTGTCATTTTGGGACAGATTCTATGGTCAAGTGTCAGTGTGGTACAGAGTCAATAGCCGAGTGTCAGCGTGGTACAGAGTCTATGCGCATTTGTCAGTGTGGTACAGATTCTTCGGCCCAGTGTCAGTGTGGGACAGAGACTATGTCCCAGTGTCAGTGTGGACAGAGTCTATGGCCCAGTGTCAGCGTGGGGCAGGGTCTATGGCCCAGTGTCATTTTGGGACATATTCTATGGTCAAGTGTCAGTGTGGTACAGATTCAATAGCCCAGTGTCAGCTTGGTACAGAGTCTATGCCCATTTGTCAGTGTGGGGCAGAGTCTATATTCCAGTGTCAGCGTGGTACAAAGTCTATGGCCCAGTGTTTGCGTGGTGCAGAGTCTATGGCCCAGTGTCAGTGTGGGGCAGAGTCTATGTCCTAGTGTCTGCATGGGGCACAGTCTATGGCCCAGTGACAGCATGGGACAGAGTCTATGGTCCAGTCTCAGAGTGGTACAGAGTCAATGGCCCAGTTTCAACGTGGTACAGAGTCTATGCCCCTTTGTCAGTGTGGGGCAGATTGTATGGTCCAGTGTCAGCGTGGTACAAAGTTTATGGCCCAGTGTCAGTGTGGGACAGAGTCTATGGCCCACTGTCAGTGTGGGGCAGAATCTATGGCCCAGTGTCAGCATGGGGCAGAATCTATGGCGCAGTGTCAGTGTGGGACAGAGTCTATGGTCCAGCGTCATCGTGGGGCAGAGTCTCTGGTCCAGTGTCCGCGTGGGGCAGACTCTATGGCCCAGTGTAAGTGTGGGGCATGGTCTATGGCCCAGTGTCATTTTGGGACAGGTTCTATAGTCAAGTGTCAGTGTGGTACAGAGTCAATTGCCCAGTGTCAGCGTGGGACAGAGTCTACGGCCTAGTGTCAGTGTGGGGCACATTCTATGGCCCAGTGTCCGCGTGGGGCAGAGTCTATGACCCAGTGTCAGCGTGGGGCAGAGTCTATGGCCCAGTGTCAGTGTGTGACAGAGTCTATGGCCCAGTCTCAGTGTGGCGCAGAGTCTATGGCCCAGTGTTTGCGTGGTGCAGAGTCTATGGCCCAGTGTCAGTGTGGGGCAAACTCTATCTCCTAGTGTCTGCATGGGGCAAAGTCTATGGCCCAGTGTCAGCATGGGACAGAGTCTATGGACCAGTGTCAGTGTGGTACAGAGTCAATGGCCCAGTGACAGCGTGGTACACAGTCTATGGCCCAGTGTCAGTGTGGGACAGAGTCTATGGCCCACTGTCAGTGTGGGGCAGATTCTATGGTTCAGTGTCAGCGTGGGGCAGAGTCTATGACCCAGTGTCAGTGTGGTACAGAGTCAATAGCCCACTGTCAGCGTGGTACAGAGTCTATGCCCCTTTGAAAGTGTGGGGCCGTGTCTATGTTCCAGTGTCAGCATGGTACAAAGTCTATGGCCAAGTGTCAGCGTGGGACAGAGTCTATGGCCCATTGTCCGCGTGGGGCAGAATCGATGGCCCAGTTTCAGCCTGGGGCGGAGTCTATAGGCCAGTGTCAGCGTGGCGCGTAGTCTGAGGCCCAGCGTCAGCGTTGGGCAAAGTCTATGGCCCAGTGTCAGTGTGGGATAGAGTCTATGGTCCAGTGTCAGTGTGGTACAGAGTCAATGGCCCAGTGTCAGCGTGGCACAGATTCTATACCCCTTTGTCAGTGTGGGGCAGAGTCTATGGTCCAGTGACAGCGTGGGACAGAGTTTATGGTCCAGTGTCAGTGTGGTACAGAGTCAATGGCCCAGTGTCAGCGTGGCACAGATTCTATACCCCTTTGTCAGTGTGGGGCAGAGTCTATGGTCCAGTGTCAGTGTGGTACAGAGTCAATGGCCCAGTGTCAGCGTGGCACAGCTTCTAAATCCCTTTGTCAGTGTGGGGCAGAGTCTATGGCCCAGTGTCAGTGTGGGGCAGAGTCTATGGCCCAGTGTCATTTTGGGACAGAGTCTATGGTCAAGTGTCAGTGTGGTACAGAGTCAATAGCCCAGTGTCAGCGTGGTACAGAGTCTATGCCCCTTTGAAAATGTGGGGCCGAGTCTATGTTCCAGTGTCAGCGTGGTACAAAGTCTATGGCCCAATGTCTGCGTCGGGCAAAGTCTATGGCCCAGTGTCAGCGTGTGGCAGAGTCTTTAGCCCAATGTCAGCCTGGGGCGGAGTCTATAGGCCAGTGTCAGCGTGGCGCGGAGTCTGAGGCCCAGCATCAGCGTGGGGCAAAGTCTATGGCCCAGTGTCAGCTTGGGATAAAGTCTATGGTCCAGTGTCAGCGTGGTACAGATTCTATGCCCCTTTGTCAGCGTGGGGCAGATTCTATGGTCGAGTGTCAGCATGGTACAGAGTCTATGGCCCAGCGTCAGTGTGGGGCAGATTCTATGGCCCAGTGTCCGCGTGGGGAAGTGTCTATGGTCCAGTGTCAGCTTGGTGCAGAGTCTATGGCCCAGTGTCAGTGTGGGACAGAGTCTACGGCCCAGTGTCTGTGTGGGGCAGAGTCTGTGGCCCAGTGTCAGTGTGGGACAGAGTCTATGGTCCAGTGTCAGCGTGGGGCAGAGTCTATGATCCATTGTCAGTGTGGGGCAGAGTCTATGGCCCAGTGTCAGAGTGGGGCAGAGTCTATGGCCCAGTGTTATTTTGGGACAGAGTCTATGGTCAAGTGTCAGTGTGGTACAGAGTCAATAGTCCAGTGTCAGCGTGGTACAGAGTCTATGCCCCTTTGAAAGTGTGGGGCCGAGTCTATGTTCCAGTGTCAGCGTGGTACAAAGTCGATGGCCCAGTGTCAGTGTGGGACAGAGTCTATGGCCCAGTGTCTGCGTCGGGCAAAGTCTATGGCCCAGTGTCAGCGTGGGGCAGAGTCTATGGCCCAGTGTCAGCGTGTGGCAGGGTCTTTGGCCCAATGTCAGCCTGGGGCGGAGTCTATAGGCCAGTGTCAGCGTGGCACGGAGACTGAGGCCCAGCGTCAGCGTGGGGCAAAGTCTATGGCCCAGTGTCAGCGTGGGATAGAGTCTATGGTCCAGTGTCAGCGTGGTACAGAGTCTATGACCCTTTGTCAGCGTGGGACAGATTCTATGGTCGAGTGTCAGCGTGGGGCAGATTCTATGGCCCAGTGTCCGCGTGGGGAAGTGTCTATGGTCCAGTGTCAGCTTGGTGCAGAGTCTATGGCCCAGTGTCAGCGAGGGGCAGAGTCTATGGCCCAGTGTCAGCGCGGGGCAGAGTCTATGGCCCAGTGTCAGCATCGGGCAAAGTCTATGCCCTAATGTCTGCATCGGGCAAAGTCAATGGCCCAGTGTCAGTGTGGCGCAGAGTCTATGGCCCAGTGTTGGCGTGGTGCAGAGTCTATGGCCCAGTGTCAGCATGGGGCAAACTCTATGTCCGAGTGTCTGCATGGGGCAAAGTCTATGGCCCAGTGACAGCGTGGTACAGAGTCTATGCCCCTTTGTCAGTGTGGGGCAGAGTCTATGGTCCAGTGTCAGCGTGGGACAGAGTCTATGGCCCAGTGTCCGTGTGGGGCATAGACTGTGGCCCAGTGTCAGTGTGGGACAGAGTATATGATCCAGTGTCGGCGTGGGGCAGATTTTATGGCCCAGTGTCAGCGTGGTGCAGAGTCTATGGCCCAGTGTCAACGTGGGGCGGAGTCTAGGCCCAGTGTCAGCGCAGGGCAGAGTCTCTGGCCCAGCGTCAGCATCGGGCAAAGTCTATGCCCTAATGTCTGCGTCGGGCAAAGTCTATTGCCCAGTGTCAGTGTGGGACAGAGTCTATACCCCTTTGTCAGTGTGGGGCAGAGTCTATGGTCCAGTGTCAGTGTGGGACAGAGTCTGTGGCCCAGTGTCAATGTGGGACAGAGTCTATGGCCCAGTGTCAGTGTGGGACAGAGTCTATGGCCCAGTGTCAGTGTGGGACAGAGTCTATGGCCCATTGTCATTGCGGGTCAGATTCTATGGCCCAGTGTCAGCGTGGGGCAGAGTCTATGGCCCAGTGTCAGTGTGGGCCAGAGCCTGTGTGCCAGTGTCAGTGTGGACAGAGTCTATGGCCCAGTGTCAGCGTGGGGTAGGGTCTATGGCCCAGTGTCATTTTGGGACAGATTCTATGGTCAAGTGTCAGTGTGGTACAGATTCAATAGCCCAGTGTCAGCTTGGTACAGAGTCTATTCCCATTTGTCAGTGTGGGGCAGAGTCTATATTCCAGTGTCAGCGTGGTACAAAGTCTATGGCCCAGTGTCAGTGTGGGGCAAATTCTATGGCCCAGTGTCAGCATGGCGCAGAGTCTATGCCCAGTGTCTGCATGGGGCAAACTCTATGTCCTAGTGTCTGCATGGGGCACAGTCTATGGCCCAGTGTCAGCAGGGGACAGAGTCTATGGTCCAGTCTCAGAGTGGTACAGAGTCAATGGCCCAGTGTTAACGTGGTACAGAGTCTATGCCCCTTTGTCAGTGTGGGGCAGATTCTATGGTCCAGTGTCAGCGTGGTACAAAGTCTATGGCCCACTGTCAGTGTGGAACAGAGTCTATGGCTCACTGTCAGTGTGGGGCAGATTCTATGGCCCAGTGTCAGCGTGGGGCAGAATCTATGGCGCAGTGTCAGTGTGGGACAGAGTCTATGGCCCAGCGTCATCGTGGGGCAGAGTCTCTGGTCCAGTGTTCGCGTGGGGCAGATGCTATAGCCCAGCGTCAGTGTGGGACAGAGTCTATGGCCCGGTGTCAGTGTGGGACAGCATCTGTGTCCCAGTGTCAGTGTGGTACAGAGTCTATGCCCCTTTGTCAGTGTGGGGCAGAGTCTATGTGCCAGTGTCAGCGTGGTACAAAGTCTATGGCCCAGTGTCAACGTGGGGCGGAGTCTATAGCCCAGTGTCAGCATCTGGCAGTGTCTATGGCCCAGTGTAAGCGCGGGGCAGAGTCTATGGCCCAGTGTCAGCATCGGGCAAAGTCTATGCCCTAATGCCTGCGTCAGGCAAAGTCTATGGCCCAGTGTCAGCATGGCGCAGGTTCTATGGCCCAGTGTCAGCGTGGGGCAAACTCCATGTCCTAGTGTCTGCAAGGGGTCAAATTCTATGGTCCAGTGTCAGCGTGGGACAGAGTCTAAGGTCCAGTGTCAGCATGGTACAGAGTCAATGGCCCAGTGTCAGCGTGGTACAGAGTCTATGCCCCTTTGTCGATGTGGGGCAGAGTCTATGCCCCTTTGTCGATGTGGGGCAGAGTCTCTGGCCAAGTGTCCGCGTGGGACAGATGCTATGGCCCAGTGTCAGCGTGGGGCAGAGTCTATGGCCCAGTGTAAGTGTGGGGCAGGGTCTATGGCCCAGTGTCATTTTGGGACAGATTCTATGGTCAAGTGTCAGTGTGGTACAGAGTCAATAGCCCAGTGTCAGCGTGGTACAGAGTCTACGGCCCAGTGTCAGTGTGGGGCACATTCTATGGCCCAGTGTCCGCGTGGGGCAGAGTCTATGACCCAGTGTCAGCGTGGGGCAGAGTCTATGGCCCAGTGTCAATGTGGGACAGAGACTGTGGTCCAGTGTCAGCGTGGGGCAGAGTCCATGGCCCAGTGTTTGCGTGGTGCAGTCTATGGCCCAGTGTCAGCATGGGGCAAACTCTATCTCCTAGTGTCTGCATGGAGCAAAGTCTATGGCCCAGTGTCAGCATGGGACAGAGTCTATGGTCCAGTGTCAGTGTGGTACAGAGTCAATGGCCCAGTGTCAGCGTGGTACAGATTCTATACCCCTTTGTCAGTGTGGGGCAGAGTCTATGGCCCAGTGTTTGCGTGGTGCAGAGTCTATGGCCCAGTGTCAGTGTGGGGCAGAGTCTATAGCCCAGTGTCAGCATGGCGCAGAGTCTATGGCCCAGTGTCAGCATCGGGCAAAGTCTATGCCCTAATGCCTGCGTCAGGCAAAGTCTATGGCCCAGTGTCAGCATGGCGCAGGTTCTATGGCCCAGTGTCAGCGTGGGGCAAACTCCATGTCCTAGTGTCTGCAAGGGGTCAAATTCTATGGTCCAGTGTCAGCGTGGGACAGAGTCTAAGGTCCAGTGTCAGCATGGTACAGAGTCAATGGCCCAGTGTCAGCGTGGTACAGAGTCTATGCCCCTTTGTCGATGTGGGGCAGAGTCTATGCCCCTTTGTCGATGTGGGGCAGAGTCTCTGGCCAAGTGTCCGCGTGGGACAGATGCTATGGCCCAGTGTCAGCGTGGGGCAGAGTCTATGGCCCAGTGTAAGTGTGGGGCAGGGTCTATGGCCCAGTGTCATTTTGGGACAGATTCTATGGTCAAGTGTCAGTGTGGTACAGAGTCAATAGACAAGTGTCAGCGTGGTACAGAGTCTACGGCCCAGTGTCAGTGTGGGGCACATTCTATGGCCCAGTGTCCGCGTGGGGCAGAGTCTATGACCCAGTGTCAGCGTGGGGCAGAGTCTATGGCCCAGTGTCAATGTGGGACAGAGACTGTGGTCCAGTGTCAGCGTGGGGCAGAGTCCATGGCCCAGTGTTTGCGTGGTGCAGAGTCTATGGCCCAGTGTCAGCATGGGGCAAACTCTATCTCCTAGTGTCTGCATGGAGCAAAGTCTATGGCCCAGTGTCAGCATGGGACAGAGTCTATGGTCCAGTGTCAGTGTGGTACAGAGTCAATGGCCCAGTGTCAGCGTGGTACAGATTCTATACCCCTTTGTCAGTGTGGGGCAGAGTCTATGGCCCAGTGTTTGCGTGGTGCAGAGTCTATGGCCCAGTGTCAGTGTGGGGCAGAGTCTATAGCCCAGTGTCAGCATGGCGCAGAGTCTATGCCCAGTGTCAGCATGGGGCAAAATCTATGTCCTAGTGTCTGCATGGGGCAAAGTCTATGGCCCAGTGTCAGCATGGGACAGAGTCTATGGTCCAGTCTCAGAGTGGTACAGAGTCAATGGCCCAGTGTCAACGTGGTACAGAGTCTATGCCCCTTTGTCAGTGTGGGGCAAAGTCTATTGTCCAGTGTCCGTGTGGTACAATATCAATGGCCCAGTGTCAGCGTGGGACAGAGTCTATGGCCCACTGTCAGTGTGGGGCAGAGTCTATGGCCCAGTGTTTGCGTGGTGCAGAGTCTATGGCCCAGTGTCAGTGTGGGGCAGAGGCTATAGCCCAGTGTCAGCATGGCGCAGAGTCTATGGCCCAGTGTCAGAGTGGGGCAAACTCTATTTCCTAGTGTCTGCATGGGGCAAAGTCTATGGCCCAGTGTCAGCGTGGGACAGAGTCTATGGCCCACTGTCAGTGTGGGGCAGATTCTATGGCCCAGTGCCAGCGTGGGGCAGAGTCTAAGACCCAGCGTCAGTGTGGCGCAGAGTCTATGGCACAGTGTTTGCGTGGCGCAGAGTCTATGGCCCAGTGTTTGCGTGGTGCAGAGTCTATGGCCCAGTGTCAGTGTGGGGCAGAGGCTATAGCCCAGTGTCAGCATGGCGCAGAGTCTATGGCCCAGTGTTATCGTGGGGCAAACTCTATCTCCTAGTGTCTGCATGGGGCAAAGTCTATTGTCCAGTGTCAGTGTGGTACAGAGTCAATGGCCCAGTGTCAGCGTGGTACAGATTCTATACCCCTTTGTCAGTGTGGGGCAGAGTCTATGGTCCAGTGTCAGCGTGGTACAAAGTCTATGGCCCAGTGTCAGTGTGGGGCAGATTCTATGGCCCAGTGCCAGCGTGGGGCAGAGTCTATGACCCAGCGTCAGTGTGGCGCAGAGTCTATGGCCCAGTGTTTGCGTGGCGCAGAGTCTATGGCCCAGTGTTTGCGTGGTGCAGAGTCTATGGCCCAGTGTCAGTGTGGGGCAGAGGCTATAGCCCAGTGTCAGCATGGCGCAGAGTCTATGGCCCAGTGTTATCGTGGGGCAAACTCTATCTCCTAGTGTCTGCATGGGGCAAAGTCTATTGTCCAGTGTCAGTGTGGTACAGAGTCAATGGCCCAGTGTCAGCGTGGTACAGATTCTATACCCCTTTGTCAGTGTGGGGCAGAGTCTATGGTCCAGTGTCAGCGTGGTACAAAGTCTATGGCCCAGTGTCAGTGTGGGACAGATTCTATGGCCCAGTGTCCGCGTGGGGCAAAGTCTATGGCCCAGCGTCATCGTGGGGCAGAATCTCTGGTCCAGTGTCCGTGTGGGGCAGATGCTATTGCCCAGAGTCAGTGTGGGACAGAGTCTATGGCCCAGTGTCAGTGTGGGACAGCCTCTGTTGCCCAGTGTCAGTGTGGACAGAGTCTATGGCCCATTGTCAGCGTGGGGCAGAGTATATGGCCCAGTGTCAGTGTGGGGCAGAGTCTATCGTCCAGTATCATTTTGGGCAGAGTCTATGGTCAAGTGTCAGTGTGGTACAAAGTCAATAGCCCAGTGTCAGCGTGGTGCAGAGACTATGCCCCTTTGTCAGTCTGGGGCAGAGTCTATGTTCCAGTGTCAGCGTGGTTCAAAGTCTATGGCCCAGTGTCAACGTGCGGCCGTGTCTATGGCCCATTGTCAGCATGGGGCAGTGTCTATGGCCCAGTGTCAGCGCGGGGCAGAGTCTATGGCCCAGTTTCAGCATCGGGCAAAGTCTATGCCCTAATGCCTGCGTCAGGCAAATCTATAGCCCAGTGTCAGCATGGCGCAGAGTCTATGCCCAGTGTCAGCATGGGGCAAACTCTATGTCCTAGTGTCTGCATGGGGCAAAGTCTATGGCCCAGTGTCAGCATGGGACAGAGTCTATGGTCCAGTCTCAGAGTGGTACAGAGTCAATGGCCCAGTGTCAACGTGGTACAGAGTCTATGACCCTTTGTCAGTGTGGGGCAAAGTCTATTGTCCAGTGTCAGTGTGGTACAGAGTCAATGGCCCAGTGTCAGCGTGGGACAGAGTCTATGGCCCACTGTCAGTGTGGGGCAGAGTCTATGGCCCAGTGTTTGCGTGGTGCAGAGTCTATGGCCCAGTGTCAGTGTGGGGCAGAGGCTATAGCCCAGTGTCAGCATGGCGCAGAGTCTATGGCCCAGTTTCAGAGTGGGGCAAACTCTATCTCCTAGTGTCTGCATGGGGCAAAATCTATGGTCCAGTGTCAGCGTGGTACAAAGTCTATGGCCCAGTGTCAGCGTGGGACAGAGTCTATGGCCCACTGTCAGTGTGGGGCAGATTCTATGGCCCAGTGCCAGCGTGGGGCAGAGTCTATGACCCAGCGTCAGTGTGGCGCAGAGTCTATGGCCCAGTGTTTGCGTGGCGCAGAGTCTATGGCCCAGTGTTTGCGTGGTGCAGAGTCTATGGCCCAGTGTCAGTGTGGGGCAGAGTCTATAGCCCAGTGTCAGCATCGGGCAAAGTCTATGCCCTAATGCCTGCGTCAGGCAAAGTCTATGGCCCAGTGTCAGCATGGCGCAGATTCTATGGCCCAGTGTCAGCGTGGGGCAAAATCCATGTCCTAGTGTCTGCAAGGGGTCAAATTCTATGGTCCAGTGTCAGCGTGGGACAGAGTCTATGGTCCAGTGTCAGCATGGGACAGAGTCTATGGTCCAGTGTCAGAGTGGTACAGAGTCAATGGCCCAGTGTCAGCGTGGTACAGAGTCTATGCCCCTTTGTCGATGTGGGGCAGAGTCTATGCCCCTTTGTCGATGTGGGGCAGAGTCTCTGGCCAAGTAACCGCGTGGGACAGATGCTATGGCCCAGTGTAAGTGTGGGGCAGGGTCTATGGCCCAGTGTCATTTTGGGACAGATTCTATGGTCAAGTGTCAGTGTGGTACAGAGTCAATAGCCCAGTGTCAGCGTGGTACAGAGTCTACGGCCCAGTGTCAGTGTGGGGCACATTCTATGGCCCAGTGTCCGCGTGGGGCAGAGTCTATGACCCAGTGTCAGCGTGGGGCAGAGTCTATGGCCCAGTGTCAATGTGGGACAGAGTCTATGGCCCAGTGTCAGCATGGGACAGAGTCTATGGTCCAGTGTCAGAGTGGTACAGAGTCAATAGCCCAGTGTCAGCGTGGTACAGAGTCTACGGCCCAGTGTCAGTGTGGGGCACATTCTATGGCCCAGTGTCCGCGTGGGGCAGAGTCTATGACCCAGTGTCAGCGTGGGGCAGAGTCTATGGCCCAGTGTCAATGTGGGACAGAGTCTATGGCCCAGTGTCAGCATGGGACAGAGTCTATGGTCCAGTGTCAGAGTGGTACAGAGTCAATGGCCCAGTGTCAGCGTGGTACAGAGTCTATGCCCCTTTGTCGATGTGGGGCAGAGTCTATGCCCCTTTGTCGATGTGGGGCAGAGTCTCTGGCCAAGTGTCCGCTTGGGACAGATGCTATGGCCCAGTGTAAGTGTGGGGCAGGGTCTATGGCCCAGTGTCATTTTGGGACAGATTCTATGGTCAAGTGTCAGCGTGGTACAGAGTCTACGGCCCAGTGTCAGTGTGGGGCACATTCTATGGCCCAGTGTCCGTTTGGGGCAGAGTCTATGACCCAGTGTCAGCGTGGGGCAGAGTCTATGGCCCAGTGTCAATGTGGGACAGAGTCTATGGCCCAGTGTCAGCGTGGGGCAAAGTCTAGGCCCCAGTGTCAGCGTGGGACAGAGTCTATGGTCCAGTGCCAGTGTGGTACAGAGTCAAAGGCCCAGTGACAGCGTGGTACAGAGTCTATGCCCCTTTGTCAGTGTGGGGCAGAGTCTATGGTCCAGTGTCAGCGTGGGACAGAGTCTATGGCCCAGTGTCCGTGTGGGGCATAGACTGTGGCCCAGTGTCAGTGTGGGACAGAGTATATGATCCAGTGTCAGCGTGGGGCAGATTTTATGGCCCAGTGTCAGCGTGGTGCAGAGTCTATGGCCCAGTGTCAACGTGGGGCGGAGTCTAGGCCCAGTGTCAGCGCAGGGCAGAGTCTCTGACCCAGCGTCAGCATCGGGCAAAGTCTATGCCCTAATGTCTGCGTCAGGCAAAGTCTATTGCCCAGTGTCAGTGTGGGACAGAGTCTATACCCCTTTGTCAGTGTGGGGCAGAGTCTATGGTCCAGTGTCAGTGTGGGACAGAGTCTGTGGCCCAGTGTCAATGTGGGACAGAGTCTATGGCCCAGTGTCAGTGTGGGACAGAGTCTATGGCCCAGTGTCAGTGTGGGAAAGAGTCTATGGCCCATTGTCAGTGCGGGTCAGATTCTATGGCCCAGTGTCAGCGTGGGGCAGAGTCTATGGCCCAGTGTCAGTGTGGGTCAAAGTCTGTGTCCCAGTGTCAGTGTGGACAGAGTCTATGGCCCAGTGTCAGCGTGGGGCAGGGTCTATGGCCCAGTGTCAGTGTGGGGCAGGGTCTATGGCCCAGTGTCATTTTGGGACAGATTCTATGGTCAAGTGTCAGTGTGGTACAGAGTCAATAGCCCAGTGTCAGCGTGGTACAGAGTCTACGGCCCAGTGTCAGTGTGGGGCAGAGTCTGTAGCCCAGTGTCCGCGTGGGGCAGAGTCTATGGCCCAGTGTCAATGTGGGGCAGAGACTGTGGCCCAGTGTCAGTGGCCCAGTGTCAGTGTGGGACAGAGTCTATGGCCCAGTGTCAGCATGGGGCAGGGTCTATGATCCAGTGTCAGCGTGGGGCAGATTTTATGGCCCAGTGTCAGCGTGGTGCATAGTCTATGGCCCAGTGTCAACGTGGGGTGGAGTCTATGGCCCAGTGTCAGCATCGGGCAAAGTCTATGCCCTAATGCCTGCATCAGGCAAAGTCTATGGCCCAGTGTCAGCATGGCGCAGAGTCAATGGCCCAGTGTCAGCGTGGGGCAAACTCCATGTCCTAGTTTCTGCAAGGGTTCAAATTCTATGGTCCAGTGTCAGCGTGGGACAGAGTCTATGGTCCAGTGTCAGCATGGGACAGAGTCTATGGTCCAGTGTCAGAGTGGTACAGAATCAATGGCCCAGTGTCAGCGTGGTACAGAGTCAATGCCCCTTTGTCGATGTGGGGCAGAGTCTCTGGCCCAGTGTCCGCGTGGGACAGATGCTATGGCCCAGTGTCAGCGTGGTGCAGAGTCTATGGCCCAGTGTAAGTGTGGGGCAGGGTCTATGGCCCAGTGTCATTTTGGGACAGATTCTATGGTCAAGTTTCAGTGTGGTACAGAGTTAATAGCCCAGTGTCAGCGTGGTACAGAGTCTACGGCCCAGTGTCAGTGTGGGGCAGAATCTATGGCCCAGTGTCCACGTGTGGCAGAGTCTATGGCCCAGTGTCATTGTGGGACAGAGTCTATGGCCCAGTGTCCGCGTGAGGCAGAGACTGTGGCCCAGTGTCAGTGTGGGACAGAGTCTATGGTACAGTGTCAGCGTGGGGCAGAGTCTATGGCCCAGTGTCAGCGTGGTGCAGAGTCTATGGCCCAGTGTCAACGTGGGGCGGAGTCTACGGCCCAGTGTCAGCATGGGGCAGAGTCTAAGGCCCAGTGTCAGCGCAGGGCAGACTCTACGGCCCAGTGTCAGCATGGGGCAGAGTCTATGGCCCAGTGTCATTTTGGGACAGATTCTATGGTCAAGTGTCAGTGTGGTACAGAGTCAATAGCCCAGTGTCAGCGTGGTACAGAGTCTACGGCCCAGTGTCAGTGTGGGGCAGATTCTGTAGCCCAGTGTCCGCGTGGGGCAGAGTCTAAGGCCCAGTGTCAATGTGGGGCAGAGACTGTGGCCCAGTGTCAGTGGCCCAGTGTCAGTGTGGGACAGATTCTATGGCCCAGTGTCAGCATGGGGCAGAGTCTATGATCCAGTGTCAGCGTGGGGCAGATTTTATGGCCCAGTGTCAGCGTGGTGCAGAGTCTATGGCCCAGTGTCAACGTGGGGTGGAGTCTATGGCCCAGTGTCAGCATCGGGCAAAGTCTATGCCCTAATGCCTGCATCAGGCAAAGTCTATGGCCCAGTGTCAGCATGGCGCAGAGTCAATGGCCCAGTGTCAGCGTGGGGCAAACTCCATGTCCTAGTTTCTGCAAGGGTTCAAATTCTATGGTCCAGTGTCAGCGTGGGACAGAGTCTATGGTCCAGTGTCAGCATGGGACAGAGTCTATGGTCCAGTGTCAGAGTGGTACAGAATCAATGGCCCAGTGTCAGCGTGGTACAGAGTCAATGCCCCTTTGTCGATGTGGGGCAGAGTCTCTGGCCCAGTGTCCGCGTGGGACAGATGCTATGGCCCAGTGTCAGCGTGGTGCAGAGTCTATGGCCCAGTGTAAGTGTGGGGCAGGGTCTATGGCCCAGTGTCATTTTGGGACAGATTCTATGGTCAAGTTTCAGTGTGGTACAGAGTTAATAGCCCAGTGTCAGCGTGGTACAGAGTCTACGGCCCAGTGTCAGTGTGGGGCAGAATCTATGGCCCAGTGTCCACGTGTGGCAGAGTCTATGGCCCAGTGTCATTGTGGGACAGAGTCTATGGCCCAGTGTCCGCGTGAGGCAGAGACTGTGGCCCAGTGTCAGTGTGGGACAGAGTCTATGGTACAGTGTCAGCGTGGGGCAGAGTCTATGGCCCAGTGTCAGCGTGGTGCAGAGTCTATGGCCCAGTGTCAACGTGGGGCGGAGTCTACGGCCCAGTGTCAGCATGGGGCAGAGTCTAAGGCCCAGTGTCAGCGCAGGGCAGACTCTACGGCCCAGTGTCAGCATTGGGCAAAGTCTATGCCCTAATGTCTGCGTCGGGCAAAGTCTATGGCCCAGTGTCAGAGTGGGACAGAGTCTATGGCCCAGTGTCAGTGTGGGACAGAGTCTACGGCCCAGTGTCAGTGTGGGGCAGATTCTATAGCCCAGTGTCCGCGTGGGGCAGAGTCTATGGCCCAGTGTCAATGTGGGGCAGAGACTGTGGCCCAGTGTCAGTGGCCCAGTGTCAGAGTGGGACAGAGTCTATGGCCCAGTGTCAGCATGGGGCAGAGTCTATGATCCAGTGTCAGCGTGGGGCAGATTTTATGGCCCAGTGTCAGCGTGGTGCATAGTCTATGGCCCAGTGTCAACGTGGGGCGGAGTCTATGGCCCAGTGTCAGCATCGGGCAAAGTCTATGCCCTAATGCCTGCATCAGGCAAAGTCTATGGCCCAGTGTCAGCATGGCGCAGAGTCAATGGCCAAGTGTCAGCGTGGGGCAAACTCCATGTCCTAGTTTCTGCAAGGGTTCAAATTCTATGGTCCAGTGTCAGCGTGGGACAGAGTCTATGGTCCAGTGTCAGCATGGGACAGAGTCTATGGTCCAGTGTCAGAGTGGTACAGAATCAATGGCCCAGTGTCAGCGTGGTACAGAGTCAATGCCCCTTTGTCGATGTGGGGCAGAGTCTCTGGCCCAGTGTCCGCGTGGGACAGATGCTATGGCCCAGTGTCAGCGTGGTGCAGAGTCTATGGCCCAGTGTAAGTGTGGGGCAGGGTCTATGGCCCAGTGTCATTTTGGGACAGATTCTATGGTCAAGTTTCAGTGTGGTACAGAGTTAATAGCCCAGTGTCAGCGTGGTACAGAGTCTACGGCCCAGTGTCAGTGTGGGGCACATTCTATGGCCCAGTGTCCACGTGGGGCAGAGTCTATGACCCAGTGTCAGCGTGGGGCAGAGTCTATGGCCCAGTGTCAATGGGGGACAGAGTCTATGGCCCAGTGTCAGCGTGGGGCAAAGTCTAGGGCCCAGTGTCAGCGTGGGGCAGAGTCTATGGCCCAGTGTTTGCGTGGTGCAGAGTCTATGGCCCAGTGTCAGTGTGGGGCAGGGTCTATGGCCCAGTGTCATTTTGGGACAGATTCTATGGTCAAGTTTCAGTGTGGTACAGAGTTAATAGCCCAGTGTCAGCGTGGTACAGAGTCTACGGCCCAGTGTCAGTGTGGGGCACATTCTATGGCCCAGTGTCCGCGTGGGGCAGAGTCTATGACCCAGTGTCAGCGTGGGGCAGAGTCTATGGCCCAGTGTCAATGGGGGACAGAGTCTATGGCCCAGTGTCAGCGTGGGGCAAAGTCTAGGGCCCAGTGTCAGCGTGGGGCAGAGTCTATGGCCCAGTGTTTGCGTGGTGCAGAGTCTATGGCCCAGTGTCAGTGTGGGGCAGAGGCTATAGCCCAGTGTCAGCATGGGGCAAACTCTATCTCCTAGTGTCTGCATGGGGCAAAGTCTATGGCCCAGTGTCAGCATGGGACAGAGTGTATGGTCCAGTGTCAGTGTGGTACAGAGTCAATGGCCCATTGTCAGCGTGGTACAGATTCTATACCCCTTTGTCAGTGTGGGGCAGAGTCTATGGCCCAGTGTTTGCGTGGTGCAGAATCTATGGCCCAGTGTCAGTGTGGGACAGAGTCTATCGCCCACTGTCAGTGTGGGGCAGGTTCTATGGCCCAGTGTCAGTGTGGGACAGAGTCTATGGCCCAGCGTCATCGTGGGGCAGAGTCTCTGGTCCAGTGTCCACGTGGGGCAGATGCTGTAGCCCAGCGTCAGTGTGCGACAGAGTCTATGGCCCAGTGCCAGTGTGGGACAGCGTCTGTGGCCCAGTGTCAGTGTGGACAGAGTCTATGGCCCAGTGTCACTGTGGGGCAGATTCTATGGCCCAGTGTCATTTTGGGCAGAGTCTATGGTCAAGTGTCAGTGTGGTAGAGAGTCAATAGCCCAGTGTCAGCGTGGTACAGAGTCTATGCCCCTTTGTCAGTGTGGGGCAGAGTCTATGTGCCAGTGTCAGCGTGGTACAAAGTCTATGGCCCAGTGTCAACGTGGGGCTGAGTCTATAGCCCAGTGTCAGCATGGGGCAGTGTCTATGGCCCAGAGTCAGCGCGGGGCAGAGTCTATGGCCCAGTGTCAGCATTGGGCTAAGTCTGTGCCTTAATGCCAGCGTCAGGCAAAGTCTATGGCCCAGTGTCAGCATGGCGCTGAGTCAATGGCCAAGTGTCAGCGTGGGGCAAACTCCATGTCCTAGTGTCTGCATGGGGCAAAGTCTATGGTCCAGTGTCAGTGTGGTACAGTGTCAATGGCCCAGTGTCAGCGTGGTACAGAGTCTATGCCCCTTTGTCGATGTGGGGCAGAGTCTATGGCCCAGTGTCCGCGTGGGACAGATGCTATGGCCCAGTTTAAGTGTGGGGCAGGTTCTATGGCCCAGTGTCATTTTGGGACAGATTCTATGGTCAAGTGTCAGTGCGGTACAGAGTCAATAGCCCAGTGTCAGCGTGGTACAGAGTCTACGGCCCAGTGTCAGTGTGGGGCATATTCTATGGCCCAGTGTCCGCGTGGTGCAGAGTCTATGACCCAGTGTCAGCGTGGGGCAGAGTCTATGGCCCAGTGTCAATGTGGGACAGAGTCTATGGCCCAGTGTCAGTGTGGCGCAGAGACTATGGCCCTGTGTTTGCGTGGGGCAAAGTCTATGGCCCAGTGTCATTGTGGGGCAGAGTCTATGGCCCAGTGTCAGTGTGGGGCAGAGTCTATAGCCAAGTGTCTGCATGGGGCAAACTCTTTGTCCCAGTGTCTGCATCGGGCAAAGTCTATGGCCCAGTGTCCACGTGTGGCAGAGTCTATGGCCCAGTGTCATTGTGGGACAGAGTCTATGGCCCAGTGTCCGCGTGAGGCAGAGACTGTGGCCCAGTGTCAGTGTGGGACAGAGTCTATGGTACAGTGTCAGCGTGGGGCAGAGTCTATGGCCCAGTGTCAGCGTGGTGCAGAGTCTATGGCCCAGTGTCAACGTGGGGCGGAGTCTACGGCCCAGTGTCAGCATGGGGCAGAGTCTAAGGCCCAGTGTCAGCGCAGGGCAGACTCTACGGCCCAGTGTCAGCATCGGGCAAAGTCTATGCCCTAATGTCTGCGTCGGGCAAAGTCTATGGCCCAGTGTCAGCGTGAGACAGAGTCTATGGCCCAGTGTCAGCATGGGGCAGAGTCTATGATCCAGTGTCAGCGTGGGGCAGATTTTATGGCCCAGTGTCAGCGTGGTGCAGAGTCTATGGCCCAGTGTCAACGTGGGGTGGAGTCTATGGCCCAGTGTCAGCATCGGGCAAAGTCTATGCCCTAATGCCTGCATCAGGCAAAGTCTATGGCCCAGTGTCAGCATGGCGCAGAGTCAATGGCCCAGTGTCAGCGTGGGGCAAACTCCATGTCCTAGTTTCTGCAAGGGTTCAAATTCTATGGTCCAGTGTCAGCGTGGGACAGAGTCTATGGTCCAGTGTCAGCATGGGACAGAGTCTATGGTCCAGTGTCAGAGTGGTACAGAATCAATGGCCCAGTGTCAGCGTGGTACAGAGTCAATGCCCCTTTGTCGATGTGGGGCAGAGTCTCTGGCCCAGTGTCCGCGTGGGACAGATGCTATGGCCCAGTGTCAGCGTGGTGCAGAGTCTATGGCCCAGTGTAAGTGTGGGGCAGGGTCTATGGCCCAGTGTCATTTTGGGACAGATTCTATGGTCAAGTTTCAGTGTGGTACAGAGTTAATAGCCCAGTGTCAGCGTGGTACAGAGTCTACGGCCCAGTGTCAGTGTGGGGCAGAATCTATGGCCCAGTGTCCACGTGTGGCAGAGTCTATGGCCCAGTGTCATTGTGGGACAGAGTCTATGGCCCAGTGTCCGCGTGAGGCAGAGACTGTGGCCCAGTGTCAGTGTGGGACAGAGTCTATGGTACAGTGTCAGCGTGGGGCAGAGTCTATGGCCCAGTGTCAGCGTGGTGCAGAGTCTATGGCCCAGTGTCAACGTGGGGCGGAGTCTACGGCCCAGTGTCAGCATGGGGCAGAGTCTAAGGCCCAGTGTCAGCGCAGGGCAGACTCCACGGCCCAGTGTCAGCATTGGGCAAAGTCTATGCCCTAATGTCTGCGTCGGGCAAAGTCTATGGCCCAGTGTCAGAGTGGGACAGAGTCTATGGCCCAGTGTCAGTGTGGGACAGAGTCTACGGCCCAGTGTCAGTGTGGGGCAGATTCTATAGCCCAGTGTCCGCGTGGGGCAGAGTCTATGGCCCAGTGTCAATGTGGGGCAGAGACTGTGGCCCAGTGTCAGTGGCCCAGTGTCAGAGTGGGACAGAGTCTATGGCCCAGTGTCAGCATGGGGCAGAGTCTATGATCCAGTGTCAGCGTGGGGCAGATTTTATGGCCCAGTGTCAGCGTGGTGCATAGTCTATGGCCCAGTGTCAACGTGGGGCGGAGTCTATGGCCCAGTGTCAGCATCGGGCAAAGTCTATGCCCTAATGCCTGCATCAGGCAAAGTCTATGGCCCAGTGTCAGCATGGCGCAGAGTCAATGGCCTAGTGTCAGCGTGGGGCAAACTCCATGTCCTAGTTTCTGCAAGGGTTCAAATTCTATGGTCCAGTGTCAGCGTGGGACAGAGTCTATGGTCCAGTGTCAGCATGGGACAGAGTCTATGGTCCAGTGTCAGAGTGGTACAGAATCAATGGCCCAGTGTCAGCGTGGTACAGAGTCAATGCCCCTTTGTCGATGTGGGGCAGAGTCTCTGGCCCAGTGTCCGCGTGGGACAGATGCTATGGCCCAGTGTCAGCGTGGTGCAGAGTCTATGGCCCAGTGTAAGTGTGGGGCAGGGTCTATGGCCCAGTGTCATTTTGGGACAGATTCTATGGTCAAGTTTCAGTGTGGTACAGAGTTAATAGCCCAGTGTCAGCGTGGTACAGAGTCTACGGCCCAGTGTCAGTGTGGGGCAGAATCTATGGCCCAGTGTCCACGTGTGGCAGAGTCTATGGCCCAGTGTCATTGTGGGACAGAGTCTATGGCCCAGTGTCAACGTGGGGCGGAGTATACGGCCCAGTGTCAGCATGGGGCAGAGTCTATGGTACAGTGTCAGCGTGGGGCAGAGTCTATGGCCCAGTGTCAGCGTGGTGCAGAGTCTATGGCCCAGTGTCAATGTGGGGCAGAGACTGTTGCCCAGTGTCAGTGGCCCAGTGTCAGTGTGGGACAGAGTCTATGGCCCAGTGTCAGCATGGAGCAGAGTCTATGATGCAGTGTCAGCGTGGGGCAGATTTTATGGCCCAGTGTCAGCGTGGTGCAGAGTCTATGGCCCAGTGTCAACGTGGGGCAGAGTCTAAGGCCCAGTGTCAGCGCGGGGCAGAGTCTATGGCCCAGTGTCACCATCGGGCAAATTCTATGCCCTAATGTCTGCTTCAGGCAAAGTCTATGGCCCAGTGTCAGTGTGGGGCAAAGTCTATGGCCCAGTGTCAGAGCGGGGCAGAGTCTATGGCCCAGTGTCAGCATCGTGCAAAGTCTATGCCCTAATGTCTGCGTCGGGCAAATTCTAAGGCCCAGCATCAGTGTGGGACAGAGTCTACGGCCCAGTGTCCGTGTGTGGCAAAATCTAAAGCCCAGTGTCAGTGTGGGGCAGAGTCTATGTCCCAGTGTCAGCGTGTGGCAGAGTCTTTGGCCCAGTGTCAGCCTGGGGCGGAGTCTATAGTCCAGTGTCAGCGTGGTATAGAGTCTATGCCCCTTTATCAGTGTGGGGCAGAGTCTATGGCCCAGTGTCAACATGGGGCGGTGTCAATGGCCCAGTGTCAGTGTGGGACAGAGTCTATGGCCCAGTGTCAGTGTGGGACAGAGTCTATGGCCCAGTGTCCACGTGGGGCCAAGTCTATGGCTCAGTTTCAGTGTGGGACAGATGCTATGGCCCCACGTCAGTGTGGGACAGAGTCTATGGCCCAGTGTCAGCGTGGGACAGAGTCTATGGCCCAGTGTCAGCGTGGGACAGATGCTATGGCCCCACGTCATTGTGGGACAGAGTCTATGGCCCAGTGTCAGCGTGGGACATAGTCTATGGCCCAGTGTCAGCGTGGGGCAGAGTCTGTGGCCCAGTGTCAGTGTTGGACAGAGTCTATGGCCCAGTGTCAGCGTGGGGCAGAGTCTATGGCCCAGTGTCAGTGTGGGGCAGAGTCTATGGCCCAGTGTCAACATGGGGCGGTATCAATGGCCCAGTGTCAGTGTGGGACAGAGTCTATGGCCCAGTGTCAGCGTGGGACAGATGCTATGGCCCCACGTCAGTGTGGGACAGAGTCTATGGCCCAGTGTCAGCGTGGGACAGAGTCTATGGCCCAGTGTCAGCGTGGGGCAGAGTCTCTGGCCCAGTGTCAGTGTGGGACAGAGTCTATGGCCCAGTGTCAGCGTGGGGCAGAGTCTATGGCCCAGTGTCAGTGTGGGGCAGAGTCTATGGCCCAGTGTCATTTTGGGACAGATTCTATGGTCAAGTGTCAGTGTGGTACAGAGTCTATTCCCATTTGTCAGAGTGGTACAGAGTCTACGGCCCAGTGTCAGTGTGGAGCAGATTCTATGGCCCAGTGTCCGCGTGTTGCAGAGTCTATGGCCCAGTGTCCGAGTGGGGCAGAGACTGTGGCCCAGTGTCAGTGTGGGACATAGTCTTTGGTCCAGTGTCAGCGTGGTGCAGAGTCTAAGGCCCAGTGTCAACGTGGGGCGGAGTCTACGACCCAGTGTCAGCATGGGGCAGAGTCTAAGGCCCAGTGTCAGCGCAGGTCAGAGTCTATGGCCCAGTGTCAGCGTGGGGCAGAGTCTAAGGCCCAGTGTCAGCGCAGAGCAAAGTCTATGGCGCAGTGTCAGTGTGGCGCAGAGTCTATGGCCCAGTGTTTGCGTGGTGCAGAGTCTATTGCCCAGTGTCAGTGTGGGGCAGAGTCTATAGACCAGTGTCAGCATGGGGCAAACTCTATGTCCTAGTGTCTGCATGGGGCAAAGTCTATGGCCCAGTGTCAGCGTGGGACAGAGTCTATGGTCCAGTCTCAGAGTGGTACAGAGTCAATGGCCCAGTGTCAGCGTGATACAGAGTCTATGTCCCTTTGTCAGTTTGGGGCAGAGTCTATGGTCCAGTGTCAGCGTGATACAAAGTCAATGGCCCAGAGTCAGTGTGGGACAGAGTCTATGGCCTACTGCCAGTGTGGGGCAGAGTCTATAGCCCAGTGTCAGCATGGCGCAGAGTCTATGGCCCAGTGTCAGCATGGGGCAAACTCTATGTCCTAGTGTCTGCATGGGGCAAAGTCTATGGCCCAGTGTCAGCGTGGGACAGAGTCTATGGTCCAGTCTCAGAGTGGTACAGAGTCATTGGCCCAGTGTCAGCGTGATACAGAGTCGATGTCCCTTTGTCAGTGTGGGGCAGTGTCTATGGTCCAGTGTCAGCATGTTACAAAGTCAATGGCCCAGCGTCATCGTGGGGCGGAGTCTCTGGTCCAGTGTCCGCGTGGGGCAGATGCTATAGCCCAGCGTCGGTGTGGGACAGAGTCTATGGCCCAGTTTCAGTGTGGGACAGCGTCTGTGGCCCAGTGTCAGTGTGGGGCAGAGAAAATGGCCCAGTGTCAGTGTGGGGCAGAGTCTATGGCCCAGTGTCTTTCTGGGTAGAGTCTATGGTCAATTGTCAGTGTGGTACAGAGTCAATAGCCCAGTGTCAGCGTGGTACAGAGTCTATGCCCCTTTGTCAGTGTGGGGCAGAGTCTATGGCCCAGTGTCAACGTGGGGCGGAGTCTATGGCCCAGTGTCAGCGTGGGGCAGAGAAAATGGCCCAGTGTCAGTGTGGGGCAGAGTCTATGGCCCAGTGTCTTTCTGGGTAGAGTCTATGGTCAATTGTCAGTGTGGTACAGAGTCAATAGCCCAGTGTCAGCGTGGTACAGAGTCTATGCCCCTTTGTCAGTGTGGGGCAGAGTCTATGGCCCAGTGTCAACGTGGGGCGGAGTCTATGGCCCAGTGTCAGCATGGGTCAGTGTCTATGGCCCAGTGTCAGCGCGGGGCAGAGTCTATGGCCCAGTGTCAGCATCGGGCAAAGTCTATGCCCTAATGTCTGCGTAGGGCAAAGTCTATGGCCCAGTGTCAGCGTGGGACAGAGTCTACAGCCCAGTGTCAGTGTGGGGCAGATTCTATAGCCCGGTGTCCGCGTGGGGCAGAGACTGTGGCCCAGTGTCAGTGGCCCAGTGTCAGTGTGGGACAGAGTCTATGGCCCAGTGTCAGCGTGGTGCAGAGTCTATGGCCCAGTGTCAACGTGGGGCGGTTTCAATGGCCCAGTGTCAGTGTGGGACAGAGTCTATGGCCCAGTGTCATTGTGGGACAGAGTCTATGGCCCAGTGTCCGCGTGGGACAGAGTCTATGGTCCAGTCTCAGAGTGGTACAGAGTCATTGGCCCAGTGTCAGCGTGATACAGAGTCGATGTCCCTTTGTCAGTGTGGGGCAGTGTCTATGGTCCAGTGTCAGCGTGTTACAAAGTCAATGGCCCAGCGTCATCGTGGGGCGGAGTCTCTGGTCCAGTGTCCGCGTGGGGCAGATGCTATAGCCCAGCGTCGGTGTGGGACAGAGTCTATGGCCCAGTTTCAGTGTGGGACAGCGTCTGTGGCCCAGTGTCAGTGTGGGCAGAGTCTATGGCCCAGTGTCAGCGTGGGGCAGAGAAAATGGCCCAGTGTCAGTGTGGGGCAGAGTCTATGGCCCAGTGTCTTTCTGGGTAGAGTCTATGGTCAATTGTCAGTGTGGTACAGAGTCAATAGCCCAGTGTCAGCGTGGTACAGAGTCTATGCCCCTTTGTCAGTGTGGGGCTGAGTCTATGGCCCAGTGTCAACGTGGGGCGGAGTCTATGGCCCAGTGTCAGCATGGGTCAGTGTCTATGGCCCAGTGTCAGCGCGGGGCAGAGTCTATGGCCCAGTGTCAGCATCGGGCAAAGTCTATGCCCTAATGTCTGCGTAGGGCAAAGTCTATGGCCCAGTGTCAGCGTGGGACAGAGTCTACAGCCCAGTGTCAGTGTGGGGCAGATTCTATAGCCCAGTGTCCGCGTGGGGCAGAGACTGTGGCCCAGTGTCAGTGGCCCAGTGTCAGTGTGGGACAGAGTCTATGGCCCAGTGTCAGCGTGGTGCAGAGTCTATGGCCCAGTGTCAACGTGGGGCGGTTTCAATGGCCCAGTGTCAGTGTGGGACAGAGTCTATGGCCCAGTGTCATTGTGGGACAGAGTCTATGGCCCAGTGTCCGCGTGGGGCCAAGTCTATGGCTCAGTGTCAGTGTGGGATAGCGTCTGTGGCCCAGTGTCAGTGTGGGACAGATGCTATGGCCCAGTGTCCGCGTGGGGCCAAGTCTATGGCTCAGTGTCAGTGTGGGACAGATACTATGGCCTCACGTCAGTGTGGGACAGAGTCTATGGTCCAGTGTCAGTGTGGGACACAGTCTACGGCCCAGTGTCAGTGTGGGGCAGATTCTATGGCCCAGTGTCCGCGTGGGGCAGAGTCTATGGCCCAGTGTCAATGTGGTGCAGAGACTGTTGCCCAGTGTCAGTGGCCCAGTGTCAGTGTGGGACAGAGTCTATGGCCCAGTGTCAGCATGGAGCAGAGTCTATGATGCAGTGTCAGCGTGGGGCAGATTTTATGGCCCAGTGTCAGCGTGGTGCAGAGTCTAAGGCCCAGTGTCAGCGCAGGGCAGACTCTACGGCCCAGTGTCAGCATCGGGCAAAGTCTATGCCCTAATGTCTGCGTCGGGCAAAGTCTATGGCCCAGTGTCAGCGTGGGACAGAGTCTATGGCCCAGTGTCAGTGTGGGACAGAGTCTACGGCCCAGTGTCAGTGTGGGGCAGATTCTATAGCCCAGTGTCCGCGTGGGGCAGAGTCTATGGCCCAGTGTCAATGTGGGGCAGAGACTGTGGCCCAGTGCCAGTGACCCAGTGTCAGTGTGGGACAGAGTCTATGGCCCAGTGTCAGCATGGGGCAGAGTCTATGATCCAGTGTCAGCGTGGTGCATAGTCTATGGCCCAGTGTCAACGTGGGGCGGAGTCTACGGCCCAGTGTCAGCATGGGGCAGAGTCTAAGGCCCAGTGTCAGCGCGGGGCAGAGTCTATGGCCCAGTGTCACCATCGGGCAAATTCTATGCCTTAATGTCTGCGTCGGGCAAAGTCTATGGCCCAGTGTCAGTGTGGGGCAAAGTCTATGGCCCAGTGTCAGAGCGGGGCAGAGTCTATGGCCCAGTGTCAGCATCGTGCAAAGTCTATGCCCTAATGTCTGCGTTGGGCAAAGTCTATGGCCCAGCGTCAGTGTGGGACAGAGTATACGGCCCAGTGTCCGTGTGTGGCAAAGTCTATGGCCCAGTGTCAGCGTGGGGCAGAGTCTATGTCCCAGTGTCAGCGTGTGGCAGAGTCTTTGGCCCAGTGTCAGCCTGGGGCGGAGTCTATAGGCCAGTTTCAGCGTGGCGCGGAGTCTAAGGCCCAGCATCAGCGTGGGGAAAAATCTATGGCCCAGTGTCAGCATGGGATAGAGTCTATGGTCCAGTGTCAGTGTGGTACAGAGTCTATGCCCCTTTATCAGCGTGGGGCAGAGTCTATGGCCCAGCGTCAGCGTGCGGCAGATTCTATGGCCCAGTGTCCGCGTGGGGCAGTGTCTATGGTCCAGTGTCAGTGTGGGATAGAGTGTATGGCTCAGTGTCAGCGTGGGACAGAGTCTATGGTCCAATGTCAGCGTGGTGCTGAGTCTATGGCCCAGTATCAACATGGGGCGGTGTCAATGGCCCAGTGTCAGTGTGGGACAGAGTCTATGGCCCAGTGTCAGTGTGGGACAGAGTAAATGGCCCAGTGTCCGCGTGGGGCCAAGTCTATGGCTCAGTGTCAGTGTGGGACAGATAATATGGCCCCACGTCAGTGTGGGACAGAGTCTATGGTCCAGTGTCAGTGTGGGACACAGTCTACGGCCCAGTGTCAGTGTGGGGCAGAGTCTGTGGCCCAGTGTCAGTGTGGGACAGAGTCTATGGCCCAGTGTCCGCGTGGGGCCAAGTCTATGGCCCAGCGTCAGCGTGGGGTAGAGTCTATTGCCCAGTGTCCGCGTGGGGCAGATGCTATGGCCCCGCGTCAGTGTGGGACAGAGTCTATGGCCCAGTGTCAGTGTGGGACAGAGTCCGTGGCCCAGTTTCAGTGTGGGGCAAAGTCTATGGCCCAGTGTCAGTTTGGGACAGATTCTATGGTCAAGTGTCATTGTGGTACAGAGTCAATAGCCCAGTGTCAGCGTGGTACAGAGTCTATGCCCAATTGTCAGTGTGGGGCAGAGTCTATGTTCCAGTGTCAGCGTGGTACAAAGTCGACGGCCCAGTGTCAGTGTGGGGCAGAATCTATGGCCCAGTGTCCGCGTGAGGCAGAGACTGTGGCCCAGTGTCAGTGTGGGACAGAGTCTATGGTACAGTGTCAGCGTGGGGCAGAGTCTATGGCCCAGTGTCAGCGTGGTGCAGAGTCTATGGCCCAGTGTCAACGTGGGGCGGAGTATACGGCCCAGTGTCAGCATGGGGCAGAGTCTATGGTACAGTGTCAGCGTGGGGCAGAGTCTATGGCCCAGTGTCAGCGTGGTGCAGAGTCTATGGCCCAGTGTCAATGTGGGGCAGAGACTGTTGCCCAGTGTCAGTGGCCCAGTGTCAGTGTGGGACAGAGTCTATGGCCCAGTGTCAGCATGGAGCAGAGTCTATGATGCAGTGTCAGCGTGGGGCAGATTTTATGGCCCAGTGTCAGCGTGGTGCAGAGTCTATGGCCCAGTGTCAACGTGGGGCAGAGTCTAAGGCCCAGTGTCAGCGCGGGGCAGAGTCTATGGCCCAGTGTCAGCGCGGGGCAGAGTCTATGGCCCAGTGTCAGCATCGGGCAAAGTCTATGCCCTAATGTCTGCGTAGGGCAAAGTCTATGGCCCAGTGTCAGCGTGGGACAGAGTCTACAGCCCAGTGTCAGTGTGGGGCAGATTCTATAGCCCAGTGTCCGCGTGGGGCAGAGACTGTGGCCCAGTGTCAGAGGCCCAGTGTCAGTGTGGGACAGAGTCTATGGCCCAGTGTCAGCGTGGTGCAGAGTCTATGGCCCAGTGTCAACGTGGGGCGGTTTCAATGGCCCAGTGTCAGTGTGGGACAGAGTCTATTGTCCAGTGTCAGTGTGGGACAGAGTCTATGGCCCAGTGTCCGCGTGGGTCCAAGTCTATGGCTCAGTGTCAGTGTGGGATAGCGTCTGTGGCCCAGTGTCAGTGTGGGACAGATGCTATGGCCCCACGTCAGTGTGGGACAGAGTCTATGGCCCAGTGTCAGCGTGGGGCAGAGTCTGTGGCCCAGTGTCAGTGTGGGACAGAGTCTATGGCCCAGTGTCCGCGTGGGGCCAAGTCTATGGCCCAGCGTCAGCGTGGGGTAGAGTCTATTGCCCAGTGTCCGCGTGGGGCAGATGCTATGGCCCCGCGTCAGTGTGGGACAGAGTCTATGGCCCAGTGTCAGTGTGGGACAGAGTCCGTGGCCCAGTTTCAGTGTGGGGCAAAGTCTATGGCCCGTTGTCAGTTTGGGACAGATTCTATGGTCAAGTGTCATTGTGGTACAGAGTCAATAGCCCAGTGTCAGCGTGGTACAGAGTCTATGCCCATTTGTCAGTGTGGGGCAGAGTCTATGTTCCAGTGTCAGCGTGGTACAAAGTCGACGGCCCAGTGTCAGTGTGGGGCAGAATCTATGGCCCAGTGTCCGCGTGAGGCAGAGACTGTGGCCCAGTGTCAGTGTGGGACAGAGTCTATGGTACAGTGTCAGCGTGGGGCAGAGTCTATGGCCCAGTGTCAGCGTGGTGCAGAGTCTATGGCCCAGTGTCAACGTGGGGCGGAGTATACGGCCCAGTGTCAGCATGGGGCAGAGTCTATGGTACAGTGTCAGCGTGGGGCAGAGTCTATGGCCCAGTGTCAGCGTGGTGCAGAGTCTATGGCCCAGTGTCAATGTGGGGCAGAGACTGTTGCCCAGTGTCAGTGGCCCAGTGTCAGTGTGGGACAGAGTCTATGGCCCAGTGTCAGCATGGAGCAGAGTCTATGATGCAGTGTCAGCGTGGGGCAGATTTTATGGCCCAGTGTCAGCGTGGTGCAGAGTCTATGGCCCAGTGTCAACGTGGGGCAGAGTCTAAGGCCCAGTGTCAGCGCGGGGCAGAGTCTATGGCCCAGTGTCACCATCGGGCAAATTCTATGCCCTAATGTCTGCTTCAGGCAAAGTCTATGGCCCAGTGTCAGTGTGGGGCATAGTCTATGGCCCAGTGTCAGAGCGGGGCAGAGTCTATGGCCCAGTGTCAGCATCGTGCAAAGTCTATGCCCTAATGTCTGCGTCGGGCAAATTCTAAGGCCCAGCATCAGTGTGGGACAGAGTCTACGGCCCAGTGTCCGTGTGTGGCAAAATCTAAAGCCCAGTGTCAGTGTGGGGCAGAGTCTATGTCCCAGTGTCAGCGTGTGGCAGAGTCTTTGGCCCAGTGTCAGCCTGGGGCGGAGTCTATAGTCCAGTGTCAGCGTGGTATAGAGTCTATGCCCCTTTATCAGTGTGGGGCAGAGTCTATGGCCCAGTGTCAACATGGGGCGGTGTCAATGGCCCAGTGTCAGTGTGGGACAGAGTCTATGGCCCAGTGTCAGTGTGGGACAGAGTCTATGGCCCAGTGTCCACGTGGGGCCAAGTCTATGGCTCAGTTTCAGTGTGGGACAGATGCTATGGCCCCACGTCAGTGTGGGACAGAGTCTATGGCCCAGTGTCAGCGTGGGACAGATGCTATGGCCCCACGTCATTGTGGGACAGAGTCTATGGCCCAGTGTCAGCGTGGGACATAGTCTATGGCCCAGTGTCAGCGTGGGGCAGAGTCTGTGGCCCAGTGTCAGTGTTGGACAGAGTCTATGGCCCAGTGTCAGCGTGGGGCAGAGTCTATGGCCCAGTGTCAGTGTGGGGCAGAGTCTATGGCCCAGTGTCAACATGGGGCGGTATCAATGGCCCAGTGTCAGTGTGGGACAGAGTCTATGGCCCAGTGTCAGCGTGGGACAGATGCTATGGCCCCACGTCAGTGTGGGACAGAGTCTATGGCCCAGTGTCAGCGTGGGACAGAGTCTATGGCCCAGTGTCAGCGTGGGGCAGAGTCTGTGGCCCAGTGTCAGTGTGGGACAGAGTCTATGGCCCAGTGTCAGCGTGGGGCAGAGTCTATGGCCCAGTGTCAGTGTGGGGCAGAGTCTATGGCCCAGTGTCATTTTGGGACAGATTCTATGGTCAAGTGTCAGTGTGGTACAGAGTCTATTCCCATTTGTCAGAGTGGTACAGAGTCTACGGCCCAGTGTCAGTGTGGAGCAGATTCTATGGCCCAGTGTCCGCGTGTTGCAGAGTCTATGGCCCAGTGTCCGAGTGGGGCAGAGACTGTGGCCCAGTGTCAGTGTGGGACATAGTCTTTGGTCCAGTGTCAGCGTGGTGCAGAGTCTAAGGCCCAGTGTCAACGTGGGGCGGAGTCTACGACCCAGTGTCAGCATGGGGCAGAGTCTAAGGCCCAGTGTCAGCGCAGGTCAGAGTCTATGGCCCAGTGTCAGCGTGGGGCAGAGTCTAAGGCCCAGTGTCAGCGCAGAGCAAAGTCTATGGCGCAGTGTCAGTGTGGCGCAGAGTCTATGGCCCAGTGTTTGCGTGGTGCAGAGTCTATTGCCCAGTGTCAGTGTGGGGCAGAGTCTATAGACCAGTGTCAGCATGGGGCAAACTCTATGTCCTAGTGTCTGCATGGGGCAAAGTCTATGGCCCAGTGTCAGCGTGGGACAGAGTCTATGGTCCAGTCTCAGAGTGGTACAGAGTCAATGGCCCAGTGTCAGCGTGATACAGAGTCTATGTCCCTTTGTCAGTTTGGGGCAGAGTCTATGGTCCAGTGTCAGCGTGATACAAAGTCAATGGCCCAGAGTCAGTGTGGGACAGAGTCTATGGCCTACTGCCAGTGTGGGGCAGAGTCTATAGCCCAGTGTCAGCATGGCGCAGAGTCTATGGCCCAGTGTCAGCATGGGGCAAACTCTATGTCCTAGTGTCTGCATGGGGCAAAGTCTATGGCCCAGTGTCAGCGTGGGACAGAGTCTATGGTCCAGTCTCAGAGTGGTACAGAGTCATTGGCCCAGTGTCAGCGTGATACAGAGTCGATGTCCCTTTGTCAGTGTGGGGCAGTGTCTATGGTCCAGTGTCAGCGTGTTACAAAGTCAATGGCCCAGCGTCATCGTGGGGCGGAGTCTCTGGTCCAGTGTCCGCGTGGGGCAGATGCTATAGCCCAGCGTCGGTGTGGGACAGAGTCTATGGCCCAGTTTCAGTGTGGGACAGCGTCTGTGGCCCAGTGTCAGTGTGGGGCAGAGAAAATGGCCCAGTGTCAGTGTGGGGCAGAGTCTATGGCCCAGTGTCTTTCTGGGTAGAGTCTATGGTCAATTGTCAGTGTGGTACAGAGTCAATAGCCCAGTGTCAGCGTGGTACAGAGTCTATGCCCCTTTGTCAGTGTGGGGCAGAGTCTATGGCCCAGTGTCAACGTGGGGCGGAGTCTATGGCCCAGTGTCAGCGTGGGGCAGAGAAAATGGCCCAGTGTCAGTGTGGGGCAGAGTCTATGGCCCAGTGTCTTTCTGGGTAGAGTCTATGGTCAATTGTCAGTGTGGTACAGAGTCAATAGCCCAGTGTCAGCGTGGTACAGAGTCTATGCCCCTTTGTCAGTGTGGGGCAGAGTCTATGGCCCAGTGTCAACGTGGGGCGGAGTCTATGGCCCAGTGTCAGCATGGGTCAGTGTCTATGGCCCAGTGTCAGCGCGGGGCAGAGTCTATGGCCCAGTGTCAGCATCGGGCAAAGTCTATGCCCTAATGTCTGCGTAGGGCAAAGTCTATGGCCCAGTGTCAGCGTGGGACAGAGTCTACAGCCCAGTGTCAGTGTGGGGCAGATTCTATAGCCCGGTGTCCGCGTGGGGCAGAGACTGTGGCCCAGTGTCAGTGGCCCAGTGTCAGTGTGGGACAGAGTCTATGGCCCAGTGTCAGCGTGGTGCAGAGTCTATGGCCCAGTGTCAACGTGGGGCGGTTTCAATGGCCCAGTGTCAGTGTGGGACAGAGTCTATGGCCCAGTGTCATTGTGGGACAGAGTCTATGGCCCAGTGTCCGCGTGGGGCCAAGTCTATGGCTCAGTGTCAGTGTGGGATAGCGTCTGTGGCCCAGTGTCAGTGTGGGACAGATGCTATGGCCCAGTGTCCGCGTGGGGCCAAGTCTATGGCTCAGTGTCAGTGTGGGACAGATACTATGGCCTCACGTCAGTGTGGGACAGAGTCTATGATGCAGTGTCAGCGTGGGGCAGATTTTATGGCCCAGTGTCAGCGTGGTGCAGAGTCTAAGGCCCAGTGTCAGCGCAGGGCAGACTCTACGGCCCAGTGTCAGCATCGGGCAAAGTCTATGCCCTAATGTCTGCGTCGGGCAAAGTCTATGGCCCAGTGTCAGCGTGGGACAGAGTCTATGGCCCAGTGTCAGTGTGGGACAGAGTCTACGGCCCAGTGTCAGTGTGGGGCAGATTCTATAGCCCAGTGTCCGCGTGGGGCAGAGTCTATGGCCCAGTGTCAATGTGGGGCAGAGACTGTGGCCCAGTGCCAGTGACCCAGTGTCAGTGTGGGACAGAGTCTATGGCCCAGTGTCAGCATGGGGCAGAGTCTATGATCCAGTGTCAGCGTGGGGCAGATTTTATGGCCCAGTGTCAGCGTGGTGCATAGTCTATGGCCCAGTGTCAACGTGGGGCGGAGTCTACGGCCCAGTGTCAGCATGGGGCAGAGTCTAAGGCCCAGTGTCAGCGCGGGGCAGAGTCTATGGCCCAGTGTCACCATCGGGCAAATTCTATGCCTTAATGTCTGCGTCGGGCAAAGTCTATGGCCCAGTGTCAGTGTGGGGCAAAGTCTATGGCCCAGTGTCAGAGCGGGGCAGAGTCTATGGCCCAGTGTCAGCATCGTGCAAAGTCTATGCCCTAATGTCTGCGTTGGGCAAAGTCTATGGCCCAGCGTCAGTGTGGGACAGAGTATACGGCCCAGTGTCCGTGTGTGGCAAAGTCTATGGCCCAGTGTCAGCTTGGGGCAGAGTCTATGTCCCAGTGTCAGCGTGTGGCAGAGTCTTTGGCCCAGTGTCAGCCTGGGGCGGAGTCTATAGGCCAGTTTCAGCGTGGCGCGGAGTCTAAGGCCCAGCATCAGCGTGGGGAAAAATCTATGGCCCAGTGTCAGCATGGGATAGAGTCTATGGTCCAGTGTCAGTGTGGTACAGAGTCTATGCCCCTTTATCAGCGTGGGGCAGAGTCTATGGCCCAGCGTCAGCGTGCGGCAGATTCTATGGCCCAGTGTCCGCGTGGGGCAGTGTCTATGGTCCAGTGTCAGTGTGGGATAGAGTGTATGGCTCAGTGTCAGCGTGGGACAGAGTCTATGGTCCAATGTCAGCGTGGTGCTGAGTCTATGGCCCAGTATCAACATGGGGCGGTGTCAATGGCCCAGTGTCAGTGTGGGACAGAGTCTATGGCCCAGTGTCAGTGTGGGACAGAGTAAATGGCCCAGTGTCCGCGTGGGGCCAAGTCTATGGCTCAGTGTCAGTGTGGGACAGATACTATGGCCCCACGTCAGTGTGGGACAGAGTCTATGGTCCAGTGTCAGTGTGGGACACAGTCTACGGCCCAGTGTCAGTGTGGGGCAGATTCTATAGCCCAGTGTCCGCGTGGGGCAGAGTCTATGGCCCAGTGTCAATGTGGGGCAGAGACTGTTGCCCAGTGTCAGTGGCCCAGTGTCAGTGTGGGACAGAGTCTATGGCCCAGTGTCAGCATGGAGCAGAGTCTATGATGCAGTGTCAGCGTGGGGCAGATTTTATGGCCCAGTGTCAGCGTGGTGCAGAGTCTATGGCCCAGTGTCAACGTGGGGCGGAGTCTACGGCCCAGTGTCAGCATGGGGCAGAGTCTAAGGCCCAGTGTCAGCGTGGGGCAGAGTCTATGGCCCAGTGTCACCATTGGGCCAGTGTCCGCGTGGGGCAGTGTCTATGGTCCAGTGTCAACATTGGGTGGTGTCAATGGCCCAGTGTCAGAGCGGGGCAGAGTCTATGGCCCAGTGTCAGCATCGGGCAAAGTCTATGCCCTAATGTCTGCGTAGGGCAAAGTCTATGGCCCAGTGTCAGCGTGGGACAGAGTCTACAGCCCAGTGTCAGTGTGGGGCAGATTCTATAGCCCAGTGTCCGCGTGGGGCAGAGACTGTGGCCCAGTGTCAGTGGCCCAGTGTCAGTGTGGGACAGAGTCTATGGCCCAGTGTCAGCGTGGTGCAGAGTCTATGGCCCAGTGTCAACGTGGGGCAGTTTCAATGGCCCAGTGTCAGTGTGGGACAGAGTCTATGGCCCAGTGGCAGTGTGGGACAGAGTCTATGGCCCAGTGTCCACGTGGGGCCAAGTCTATGGCTCAGTGTCAGTGTGGGATAGCGTCTGTGGCCCAGTGTCAGTGTGGGACAGATGCTATGGCCCCACGTCAGTGTGGGACAGAGTCTATGGCCCAGTGTCAGCGTGGGACAGAGTCTATGGTCCAGTCTCAGAGTGGTACAGAGTCAATGGCCCAGTGTCAGCGTGATACAGAGTCTATGTCCCTTTGTCAGTTTGGGGCAGAGTCTATGGTCCAGTGTCAGCGTGATACAAAGTCAATGGCCCAGAGTCAGTGTGGGACAGAGTCTATGACCTACTGCCAGTGTGGGGCAGAGTCTATAGCCCAGTGTCAGCATGGCGCAGAGTCTATGGCCCAGTGTCAGCATGGGGCAAACTCTATGTCCTAGTGTCTGCATGGGGCAAAGTCTATGGCCCAGTGTCAGCGTGGGACAGAGTCTATGGTCCAGTCTCAGAGTGGTACAGAGTCATTGGCCCAGTGTCAGCGTGATACAGAGTCGATGTCCCTTTGTCAGTGTGGGGCAGTGTCTATGGTCCAGTGTCAGCGTGTTACAAAGTCAATGGCCCAGCGTCATCGTGGGGCGGAGTCTCTGGTCCAGTGTCCGCGTGGGGCAGATGCTATAGCCCAGCGTCGGTGTGGGACAGAGTCTATGGCCCAGTTTCAGTGTGGGACAGCGTCTGTGGCCCAGTGTCAGTGTGGGGCAGAGAAAATGGCCCAGTGTCAGTGTGGGGCAGAGTCTATGGCCCAGTGTCTTTCTGGGTAGAGTCTATGGTCAATTGTCAGTGTGGTACAGAGTCAATAGCCCAGTGTCAGCGTGGTACAGAGTCTATGCCCCTTTGTCAGTGTGGGGCAGAGTCTATGGCCCAGTGTCAACGTGGGGCGGAGTCTATGGCCCAGTGTCAGCGTGGGGCAGAGAAAATGGCCCAGTGTCAGTGTGGGGCAGAGTCTATGGCCCAGTGTCTTTCTGGGTAGAGTCTATGGTCAATTGTCAGTGTGGTACAGAGTCAATAGCCCAGTGTCAGCGTGGTACAGAGTCTATGCCCCTTTGTCAGTGTGGGGCAGAGTCTATGGCCCAGTGTCAACGTGGGGCGGAGTCTATGGCCCAGTGTCAGCATGGGTCAGTGTCTATGGCCCAGTGTCAGCGCGGGGCAGAGTCTATGGCCCAGTGTCAGCATCGGGCAAAGTCTATGCCCTAATGTCTGCGTAGGGCAAAGTCTATGGCCCAGTGTCAGCGTGGGACAGAGTCTACAGCCCAGTGTCAGTGTGGGGCAGATTCTATAGCCCAGTGTCCGCGTGGGGCAGAGACTGTGGCCCAGTGTCAGTGGCCCAGTGTCAGTGTGGGACAGAGTCTATGGCCCAGTGTCAGCGTGGTGCAGAGTCTATGGCCCAGTGTCAACGTGGGGCGGTTTCAATGGCCCAGTGTCAGTGTGGGACAGAGTCTATGGCCCAGTGTCATTGTGGGACAGAGTCTATGGCCCAGTGTCCGCGTGGGGCCAAGTCTATGGCTCAGTGTCAGTGTGGGATAGCGTCTGTGGCCCAGTGTCAGTGTGGGACAGATGCTATGGCCCAGTGTCCGCGTGGGGCCAAGTCTATGGCTCAGTGTCAGTGTGGGACAGATACTATGGCCTCACGTCAGTGTGGGACAGAGTCTATGATGCAGTGTCAGCGTGGGGCAGTTTTTATGGCCCAGTGTCAGCGTGGTGCAGAGTCTAAGGCCCAGTGTCAGCGCAGGGCAGACTCTACGGCCCAGTGTCAGCATCGGGCAAAGTCTATGCCCTAATGTCTGCGTCGGGCAAAGTCTATGGCCCAGTGTCAGCGTGGGACAGAGTCTATGGCTCAGTGTCAGTGTGGGACAGAGTCTACGGCCCAGTGTCAGTGTGGGGCAGATTCTATAGCCCAGTGTCCGCGTGGGGCAGAGTCTATGGCCCAGTGTCAATGTGGGGCAGAGACTGTGGCCCAGTGCCAGTGACCCAGTGTCAGTGTGGGACAGAGTCTATGGCCCAGTGTCAGCATGGGGCAGAGTCTATGATCCAGTGTCAGCGTGGGGCAGATTTTATGGCCCAGTGTCAGCGTGGTGCATAGTCTATGGCCCAGTGTCAACGTGGGGCGGAGTCTACGGCCCAGTGTCAGCATGGGGCAGAGTCTAAGGCCCAGTGTCAGCGCGGGGCAGAGTCTATGGCCCAGTGTCACCATCGGGCAAATTCTATGCCTTAATGTCTGCGTCGGGCAAAGTCTATGGCCCAGTGTCAGTGTGGGGCAAAGTCTATGGCCCAGTGTCAGAGCGGGGCAGAGTCTATGGCCCAGTGTCAGCATCGTGCAAAGTCTATGCCCTAATGTCTGCGTTGGGCAAAGTCTATGGCCCAGCGTCAGTGTGGGACAGAGTATACGGCCCAGTGTCCGTGTGTGGCAAAGTCTATGGCCCAGTGTCAGCTTGGGGCAGAGTCTATGTCCCAGTGTCAGCGTGTGGCAGAGTCTTTGGCCCAGTGTCAGCCTGGGGCGGAGTCTATAGGCCAGTTTCAGCGTGGCGCGGAGTCTAAGGCCCAGCATCAGCGTGGGGAAAAATCTATGGCCCAGTGTCAGCATGGGATAGAGTCTATGGTCCAGTGTCAGTGTGGTACAGAGTCTATGCCCCTTTATCAGCGTGGGGCAGAGTCTATGGCCCAGCGTCAGCGTGCGGCAGATTCTATGGCCCAGTGTCCGCGTGGGGCAGTGTCTATGGTCCAGTGTCAGTGTGGGATAGAGTGTATGGCTCAGTGTCAGCGTGGGACAGAGTCTATGGTCCAATGTCAGCGTGGTGCTGAGTCTATGGCCCAGTATCAACATGGGGCGGTGTCAATGGCCCAGTGTCAGTGTGGGACAGAGTCTATGGCCCAGTGTCAGTGTGGGACAGAGTAAATGGCCCAGTGTCCGCGTGGGGCCAAGTCTATGGCTCAGTGTCAGTGTGGGACAGATACTATGGCCCCACGTCAGTGTGGGACAGAGTCTATGGTCCAGTGTCAGTGTGGGACACAGTCTACGGCCCATTGTCAGTGTGGGGCAGATTCTATAGCCCAGTGTCCGCGTGGGGCAGAGTCTATGGCCCAGTGTCAATGTGGGGCAGAGACTGTTGCCCAGTGTCAGTGGCCCAGTGTCAGTGTGGGACAGAGTCTATGGCCCAGTGTCAGCATGGAGCAGAGTCTATGATGCAGTGTCAGCGTGGGGCAGATTTTATGGCCCAGTGTCAGCGTGGTGCAGAGTCTATGGCCCAGTGTCAACGTGGGGCGGAGTCTACGGCCCAGTGTCAGCATGGGGCAGAGTCTAAGGCCCAGTGTCAGCGTGGGGCAGAGTCTATGGCCCAGTGTCACCATTGGGCCAGTGTCCGCGTGGGGCAGTGTCTATGGTCCAGTGTCAACATTGGGTGGTGTCAATGGCCCAGTGTCAGAGCGGGGCAGAGTCTATGGCCCAGTGTCAGCATCGGGCAAAGTCTATGCCCTAATGTCTGCGTAGGGCAAAGTCTATGGCCCAGTGTCAGCGTGGGACAGAGTCTACAGCCCAGTGTCAGTGTGGGGCAGATTCTATAGCCCAGTGTCCGCGTGGGGCAGAGACTGTGGCCCAGTGTCAGTGGCCCAGTGTCAGTGTGGGACAGAGTCTATGGCCCAGTGTCAGCGTGGTGCAGAGTCTATGGCCCAGTGTCAACGTGGGGCAGTTTCAATGGCCCAGTGTCAGTGTGGGACAGAGTCTATGGCCCAGTGGCAGTGTGGGACAGAGTCTATGGCCCAGTGTCCACGTGGGGCCAAGTCTATGGCTCAGTGTCAGTGTGGGATAGCGTCTGTGGCCCAGTGTCAGTGTGGGACAGATGCTATGGCCCCACGTCAGTGTGGGACAGAGTCTATGGCCCAGTGTCAGCGTGGGGCAGAGTCTGTGGCCCAGTGTCAGTGTGGGACAGAGTCTATGGCCCAGTGTCCGCGTGGGGCCAAGTCTATGGCCCAGCGTCAGCGTGGGGTAGAGTCTACTGCCTAGTGTCCGCGTGGGGCAGATGCTATGGCCCCGCGTCAGTGTGGGACAGAGTCTATGGCCCAGTGTCAGTGTGGGACAGAGTCCGTGGCCCAGTTTCAGTGTGGGGCAAAGTCTATGGCCCAGTGTCAGTTTGGGACAGATTCTATGGTCAAGTGTCATTGTGGTACAGAGTCAATAGCCCAGTGTCAGCGTGGTACAGAGTCTATGCCCATTTGTCAGTGTGGGGCAGAGTCTATGTTCCAGTGTCAGCGTGGTACAAAGTCGACGGCCCAGTGTCAGTGTGGGGCAGAACCTATGGCCCAGTGTCCGCGTGAGGCAGAGACTGTGGCCCAGTGTCAGTGTGGGACAGAGTCTATGGTACAGTGTCAACGTGGGGCAGAGTCTATGGCCCAGTGTCAGCGTGGTGCAGAGTCTATGGCCCAGTGTCAACGTGGGGCGGAGTATACGGCCCAGTGTCAGCATGGGGCAGAGTCTATGGTACAGTGTCAGCGTGGGGCAGTGTCTATGGCCCAGTGTCAGCGTGGTGCAGAGTCTATGGCCCAGTGTCAATGTGGGGCAGAGACTGTTGCCCAGTGTCAGTGGCCCAGTGTCAGTGTGGGACAGAGTCTATGGCCCAGTGTCAGCATGGAGCAGAGTCTATGATGCAGTGTCAGCGTGGGGCAGATTTTATGGCCCAGTGTCAGCGTGGTGCAGAGTCTATGGCCCAGTGTCAACGTGGGGCAGAGTCTAAGGCCCAGTATCAGCGCGGGGCAGAGTCTATGGCCCAGTGTCAGCGCGGGGCAGAGTCTATGGCCCAGTGTCAGCATCGGGCAAAGTCTATGCCCTAATGTCTGCGTAGGGCAAAGTCTATGGCCCAGTGTCAGCGTGGGACAGAGTCTACAGCCCAGTGTCAGTGTGGGGCAGATTCTATAGCCGAGTGTCCGCGTGGGGCAGAGACTGTGGCCCAGTGTCAGTGGCCCAGTGTCAGTGTGGGACAGAGTCTATGGCCCAGTGTCAGCGTGGTGCAGAGTCTATGGCCCAGTGTCAACGTGGGGCGGTTTCAATGGCCCAGTGTCAGTGTGGGACAGAGTCTATGGCCCAGTGTCAGTGTGGGACAGAGTCTATGGCCCAGTGTCCGCGTGGGGCCAAGTCTATGGCTCAGTGTCAGTGTGGGATAGCGTCTGTGGCCCAGTGTCAGTGTGGGACAGATGCTATGGCCCCACGTCAGTGTGGGACAGAGTCTATGGCCCAGTGTCAGAGTGGGGCAGAGTCTGTGGCCCAGTGTCAGTGTGGGACAGAGTCTATGGCCCAGTGTCCGCGTGGGGCCAAGTCTATGGCCCAGCGTCAGCGTGGGGTAGAGTCTATTGCCCAGTGTCCGCGTGGGGCAGATGCTATGGCCCCGCGTCAGTGTGGGACAGAGTCTATGGCCCAGTGTCAGTGTGGGACAGAGTCCGTGGCCCAGTTTCAGTGTGGGGCAAAGTCTATGGCCCAGTGTCAGTTTGGGACAGATTCTATGGTCAAGTGTCATTGTGGTACAGAGTCAATAGCCCAGTGTCAGCGTGGTACAGAGTCTATGCCCATTTGTCAGTGTGGGGCAGAGTCTATGTTCCAGTGTCAGCGTGGTACAAAGTCGACGGCCCAGTGTCAGTGTGGGGCAGAATCTATGGCCCAGTGTCCGCGTGAGGCAGAGACTGTGGCCCAGTGTCAGTGTGGGACAGAGTCTATGGTACAGTGTCAGCGTGGGGCAGAGTCTATGGCCCAGTGTCAGCGTGGTGCAGAGTCTATGGCCCAGTGTCAACGTGGTGCGGAGTTTACGGCCCAGTGTCAGCATGGGGCAGAGTCTATGGTACAGTGTCAGCGTGGGGCAGAGTCTATGGCCCAGTGTCAGCGTGGTGCAGAGTCTATGGCCCAGTGTCAATGTGGGGCAGAGACTGTTGCCCAGTGTCAGTGGCCCAGTGTCAGTGTGGGACAGAGTCTATGGCCCAGTGTCAGCATGGAGCAGAGTCTATGATGCAGTGTCAGCGTGGGGCAGATTTTATGGCCCAATGTCAGCGTGGTGCAGAGTCTATGGCCCAGTGTCAACGTGGGGCAGAGTCTAAGGCCCAGTGTCAGAGCGGGGCAGAGTCTATGGCCCAGTGTCACCATCGGGCAAATTCTATGCCCTAATGTCTGCTTCAGGCAAAGTCTATGGCCCAGTGTCAGTGTGGGGCAAAGTCTATGGCCCAGTGTCAGAGCGGGGCAGAGTCTATGGCCCAGTGTCAGCATCGTGCAAAGTCTATGCCCTAATGTCTGCGTCGGGCAAAGTCTATGGCCCAGCATCAGTGTGGGACAGAGTCTACGGCCCAGTGTCCGTGTGTGGCAAAATCTAAAGCCCAGTGTCAGTGTGGGGCAGAGTCTATGTCCCAGTGTCAGCGTGTGGCAGAGTCTTTGGCCCAGTGTCAGCCTGGGGCGGAGTCTATAGCCCAGTGTCAGTGTGGGACAGAGTCTATGGCCCAGTGTCAGTGTGGGACAGAGTCTATGGCCCAGTGTCCACGTGGGGCCAAGTCTATGGCTCAGTTTCAGTGTGGGACAGATGCTATGGCCCCACGTCAGTGTGGGACAGAGTCTATGGCCCAGTGTCAGCGTGGGACAGAGTCTATGGCCCAGTGTCAGCGTGGGACAGATGCTATGGCCCCACGTCATTGTGGGACAGAGTCTATGGCCCAGTGTCAGCGTGGGACATAGTCTATGGCCCAGTGTCAGCGTGGGGCAGAGTCTGTGGCCCAGTGTCAGTGTTGGACAGAGTCTATGGCCCAGTGTCAGGGTGGGGCAGAGTCTATGGCCCAGTGTCAGTGTGGGGCAGAGTCTATGGCCCAGTGTCAACATGGGGCGGTATCAATGGCCCAGTGTCAGTGTGGGACAGAGTCTATGGCCCAGTGTCAGCGTGGGACAGAGTCTATGGCCCAGTGTCAGCGTGGGGCAGATTCTATGGCCCAGTGTCCGCGTGTTGCAGAGTCTATGGCCCAGTGTCCGAGTGGGGCAGAGACTGTGGCCCAGTGTCAGTGTGGGACATAGTCTTTGGTCCAGTGTCAGCGTGGTGCAGAGTCTAAGGCCCAGTGTCAACGTGGGGCGGAGTCTACGACCCAGTGTCAGCATGGGGCAGAGTCTAAGGCCCAGTGTCAGCACAGGTCAGAGTCTATGGCCCAGTGTCAGCGTGGGGCAGAGTCTAAGGCCCAGTGTCAGCGCAGAGCAAAGTCTATGGCCCAGTGTCAGTGTGGCGCAGAGTCTATGGCCCAGTGTTTGCGTGGTGCAGAGTCTATTGCCCAGTGTCAGTGTGGGGCAGAGTCTATAGACCAGTGTCAGCATGGGGCAAACTCTATGTCCTAGTGTCTGCATGGGGCAAAGTCTATGGCCCAGTGTCAGCGTGGGACAGAGTCTATGGTCCAGTCTCAGAGTGGTACAGAGTCAATGGCCCAGTGTCAGCGTGATACAGAGTCTATGTCCCTTTGTCAGTTTGGGGCAGAGTCTATGGTCCAGTGTCAGCGTGATACAAAGTCAATGGCCCAGAGTCAGTGTGGGACAGAGTCTATGGCCCACTGCCAGTGTGGGGCAGAGTCTATAGCCCAGTGTCAGCATGGCGCAGAGTCTATGGCCCAGTGTCAGCATGGGGCAAACTCTATGTCCTAGTGTCTGCATGGGGCAAAGTCTATGGCCCAGTGTCAGCGTGGGACAGAGTCTATGGTCCAGTCTCAGAGTGGTACAGAGTCAATGGCCCAGTGTCAGCGTGATACAGAGTCGATGTCCCTTTGTCAGTGTGGGGCAGTGTCTATGGTCCAGTGTCAGCGTGTTACAAAGTCAATGGCCCAGCGTCATCGTGGGGCGGAGTCTCTGGTCCAGTGTCCGCGTGGGGCAGATGCTATAGCCCAGCGTCGGTGTGGGACAGAGTCTATGGCCCAGTTTCAGTGTGGGACAGCGTCTGTGGCCCAGTGTCAGTGTGGACAGAGTCTATGGCCCAGTGTCAGCGTGGGGCAGAGAAAATGGCCCAGTGTCAGTGTGGGGCAGAGTCTATGGCCCAGTGTCTTTCTGGGCAGAGTCTATGGTCAATTGTCAGTGTGGTACAGAGTCAATAGCCCAGTGTCAGCGTGGTACAGAGTCTATGCCCCTTTGTCAGTGTGGGGCAGAGTCTATGGCCCAGAGTCAACGTGGGGCGGAGTCTATGGCCCAGTGTCAGCATGGGGCAGTGTCTATGGCCCAGTGTCAGCGCGGGGCAGAGTCTATGGCCCAGTGTCAGCATCGGGCAAAGTCTATGCCCTAATGTCTGCGTAGGGCAAAGTCTATGGCCCAGTGTCAGCGTGGGACAGAGTCTACAGCCCAGTGTCAGTGTGGGGCAGATTCTATAGCCCAGTGTCTGCGTGGGGCAGAGACTGTGGCCCAGTGTCAGTGGCCCAGTGTCAGTGTGGGACAGAGTCTATGGCCCAGTGTCAGCGTGGTGCAGAGTCTATGGCCCAGTGTCAACGTGGGGCGGTTTCAATGGCCCAGTGTCAGTGTGGGACAGAGTCTATGGCCCAGTGTCCGCGTGGGGCCAAGTCTATGGCTCAGTGTCAGTGTGGGATAGCATCTGTGGCCCAGTGTCAGTGTGGGACAGATGCTATGGCCCCACGTCAGTGTGGGACAGAGTCTATGGCCCAGTGTCAGCGTGGGGCAGAGTCTGTGGCCCAGTGTCAGTGTGGGACAGAGTCTATGGCCCAGTGTCCGCGTGGGGCAGATGCTATGGCCCCGCGTCAGTGTGGGACGGAGTCTATGGCCCAGTGTCAGTTTGGGACAGATTCTATGGTCAAGTGTCATTGTGGTACAGAGTCAATAGCCCAGTGTCAGTGTGGTACAGAGTCTATGCCCATTTGTCAGTGTGGGGCAGAGTCTATGTTCCAGTGTCAGCGTGGTACAAAGTCGACGGCCCAGTGTCAGTGTGGGGCAGAATCTATGGCCCAGTGTCCGCGTGAGGCAGAGACTGTGGCCCAGTGTCAGTGTGGGACAGAGTCTATGGTACAGTGTCAGCGTGGGGCAGAGTCTATGGCCCAGTGTCAACGTGGGGCGGAGTATACGGCCCAGTGTCAGCATGGGGCAGAGTCTATGGTACAGTGTCAGCGTGGGGCAGAGTCTATGGCCCAGTGTCAGCGTGGTGCAGAGTCTATGGCCCAGTGTCAATGTGGGGCAGAGACTGTTGCCCAGTGTCAGTGGCCCAGTGTCAGTGTGGGACAGAGTCTATGGCCCAGTGTCAGCATGGAGCAGAGTCTATGATGCAGTGTCAGCGTGGGGCAGATTTTATGGCCCAGTGTCAGCGTGGTGCAGAGTCTATGGCCCAGTGTCAACGTGGGGCAGAGTCTAAGGCCCAGTGTCAGCGCGGGGCAGAGTCTATGGCCCAGTGTCACCATCGGGCAAATTCTATGCCCTAATATCTGCTTCAGGCAAAGTCTATGGCCCAGTGTCAGTGTGGGGCAAAGTCTATGGCCCAGTGTCAGAGCGGGGCAGAGTCTATGGCCCAGTGTCAGCATCGTGCAAAGTCTATGCCCTAATGTCTGCGTCGGACAAAGTCTATGGCCCAGCGTCAGTGTGGGACAGAGTCTACGGCCCAGTGTCCGTGTGTGGCAAAATCTAAAGCCCAGTGTCAGTGTGGGGCAGAGTCTATGTCCCAGTGTCAGCGTGTGGCAGAGTCTTTGGCCCAGTGTCAGCCTGGGGCGGAGTCTATAGTCCAGTGTCAGCGTGGTATAGAGTCTATGCCCCTTTATCAGTGTGGGGCAGAGTCTATGGCCCAGTGTCAACATGGGGCGGTGTCAATGGCCCAGTGTCAGTGTGGGACAGAGTCTATGGCCCAGTGTCAGTGTGGGACAGAGTCTATGGCCCAGTGTCCACGTGGGGCCAAGTCTATGGCTCAGTTTCAGTGTGGGACAGATGCTATGGCCCCACGTCAGTGTGGGACAGAGTCTATGGCCCAGTGTCAGCGTGGGACAGAGTCTATGGCCCAGTGTCAGCGTGGGACAGATGCTATGGCCCCACGTCATTGTGGGACAGAGTCTATGGCCCAGTGTCAGCGTGGGACATAGTCTATGGCCCAGTGTCAGCGTGGGGCAGAGTCTGTGGCCCAGTGTCAGTGTTGGACAGAGTCTATGGCCCAGTGTCAGCGTGGGGCAGAGTCTATGGCCCAGTGTCAGTGTGGGGCAGAGTCTATGGCCCAGTGTCAACATGGGGCGGTATCAATGGCCCAGTGTCAGTGTGGGACAGAGTCTATGGCCCAGTGTCAGCGTGGGACAGATGCTATGGCCCCACGTCAGTGTGGGACAGAGTCTATGGCCCAGTGTCAGCGTGGGACAGAGTCTATGGCCCAGTGTCAACATGGGGCGGTGTCAATGGCCCAGTGTCAGTGTGGGACAGAGTCTATGGCCCAGTGTCAGTGTGGGACAGAGTCTATGGCCCAGTGTCCACGTGGGGCCAAGTCTATGGCTCAGTTTCAGTGTGGGACAGATGCTATGGCCCCACGTCAGTGTGGGACAGAGTCTATGGCCCAGTGTCAGCGTGGGACAGAGTCTATGGCCCAGTGTCAGCGTGGGACAGATGCTATGGCCCCACGTCATTGTGGGACAGAGTCTATGGCCCAGTGTCAGCGTGGGACATAGTCTATGGCTCAGTGTCAGCGTGGGGCAGAGTCTGTGGCCCAGTGTCAGTGTTGGACAGAGTCAATGGCCCAGTGTCAGCGTGATACAGAGTCTATGTCCCTTTGTCAGTTTGGGGCAGAGTCTATGGTCCAGTGTCAGCGTGATACAAAGTCAATGGCCCAGTGTCAGTGTGGGACAGAGTCTATGGCCCACTGCCAAAGTGGGGCAGAGTCTATAGCCCAGTGTCAGCATGGCGCAGAGTCTATGGCCCAGTGTCAGCATGGGGCAAACTCTATGTCCTAGTGTCTGCATGGGGCAAAGTCTATGGCCCAGTGTCAGCGTGGGACAGAGTCTATGGTCCAGTCTCAGAGTGGTACAGAGTCAATGGCCCAGTGTCAGCGTGATACAGAGTCGATGTCCCTTTGTCAGTGTGGGGCAGTGTCTATGGTCCAGTGTCAGCGTGTTACAAAGTCAATGGCCCAGCGTCATCGTGGGGCGGAGTCTCTGGTCCAGTGTCCGCGTGGGGCAGATGCTATAGCCCAGCGTCGGTGTGGGACAGAGTCTATGGCCCAGTTTCAGTGTGGGACAGCGTCTGTGGCCCAGTGTCAGTGTGGACAGAGTCTATGGCCCAGTGTCAGCGTGGGGCAGAGAAAATGGCCCAGTGTCAGTGTGGGGCAGAGTCTATGGCCCAGTGTCTTTCTGGGTAGAGTCTATGGTCAATTGTCAGCGTGGTACAGAGTCTATGCCCCTTTGTCAGTGTGGGGCAGAGTCTATGGCCCAGTGTCAACGTGGGGCGGAGTCTATGGCCCAGTGTCATCATGGGGCAGTGTCTATGGCCCAGTGTCAGCGCGGGGCAGAGTCTATGGCCCAGTGTCAGCATCGGGCAAAGTCTATGCCCTAATGCCTGCGTCAGGCAAAGTCTATGGCCCAGTTTCAGCATGGCGCAGAGTCTATGGCCCAGTGTCAGTGTGGGGCAAACTCTATGTCCTAGTGTCTGCATGGGGCAAAATCTATGGTCCAGTGTCAGCGTGGGACAGAATCTATGGCCCAGAGTCAGTGTGGGACAGAGTCTATGGCCCAGTGTCAGTGTGGGACAGAGTCTGTGTCCCAGTGTCAGTGTGGACAGGGTCTATGGCCCAGTGTCAGTGTGGGCCAGGGTCTATGGCCCAGTGACATTTTGGGACAGATTCTATGGTCAAGTGTCAGTGTGGTAAAGATTCAATAGCTCAGTGTCAGCCTGGTACAGAGTCTATGCCCATTTGTCACTGTGGGACAGAGTCTATGGCCCAGTGTCCGCGTGGGGCCACGTCTATGGCCCAGTGTCAGTGTGGTACAGAGTCTATGGCCCAGTGTCAGTGTGGGGCAGATTCTATGGCCCAGTGTCCGTGTGGGTCAGAGTCTATGGCCCAGTGCCAGTGTGGGACAGAGTCTATAGCCCAGTGTCAGTGTGGTACAGAGTCAATAGCCCAGTGTCAGCGTGGTACAGAGTCTATGGCCCAGTGTCAGTGTGGGGCACATTCTATGGCCCAGTGTCCGCGTGGGGCAGAGTCTATGGCCCAGTGTCCACGTGGGGCAAAGTCTATGTCCCAGCGTCAGTGTGGTGCATAGACTGTGGCCCAGTGTCAGTGTGGGACAGAGTCTATGCCCCTTTGTCAGCGTGGGGTAGTCTATGGTCGAGTGTCAGTGTGGTACAGAGTCTATGGCCCAGTGTCAGTGTGGGGCAGATTCTATGGTTCAGTGTCAGCGTGGGGCAAACTCTATGTCCTAGTGTCTGCATGGGGCAAAGTCTATGGCCCAGTGTCAGCGTGGTACAAAGTCTATGCCCCTTTGTCAGTGTGGGGCAGAGTGTATGGTCCAGTGTCAGCATGGTACAAAGTCTATGGCCCAGTGTCAGTGTGGGACAGAGTCTATGGCCCACTGTCAGTTCGGGGCAGATTCTATGGCCCAGTGTCAGCGTGGGGCAGAGTCTATGGCCCAGTATCAGTGTGGGACAGAGTCTATGGCCCAGTGTCCGCGGGGGGCCTAGTCTATGGCCCAGCGTCAGCGTGGGGTAGAGTCTATGGCCCAGTGTCAATGTGGGGCGGAGTCTATGGCCCAGTGTCAGCATGGGGCAGTGTCTATGGCCCAGTGTCAGCGCGGGGCAGAGTCTATGGCCCAGTGTCAGCATCGGGCAAAGTCTATGCCCTAATGCCTGCGTCAGGCAAAGTCTATGGCCCAGTTTCAGCATGGCGCAGAGTCTATGGCCCCGTGTCAGTGTGGGGCAAACTCTATGTCCTAGTGTCTGCATGGGGCAAAATCTATGGTCCAGTGTCAGCGTGGGACAGAATCTATGGCCCAGAGTCAGTGTGGGACAGAGTCTATGGCCCAGTGTCAGTGTGGGACAGAGTCTGTGTCCCAGTGTCAGTGTGGACAGGGTCTATGGCTCAGTGTCAGTGTGGGCCAGGGTCTATGGCCCAGTGACATTTTGGGACAGATTCTATGGTCAAGTGTCAGTGTGGTAAAGATTCAATAGCTCAGTGTCAGCCTGGTACAGAGTCTATGCCCATTTGTCACTGTGGGACAGAGTCTATGGCCCAGTGTCCGCGTGGGGCCACGTCTATGGCCCAGTGTCAGTGTGGTACAGAGTCTATGGCCCAGTGTCAGTGTGGGGCAGATTCTATGGCCCAGTGTCCGTGTGGGTCAGAGTCTATGGCCCAGTGCCAGTGTGGGACAGAGTCTATAGCCCAGTGTCAGTGTGGTACAGAGTCAATAGCCCAGTGTCAGCGTGGTACAGAGTCTATGGCCCAGTGTCAGTGTGGGGCACATTCTATGGCCCAGTGTCCGCGTGGGGCAGAGTCTATGGCCCAGTGTCCACGTGGGGCAAAGTCTATGTCCCAGCGTCAGTGTGGTGCATAGACTGTGGCCCAGTGTCAGTGTGGGACAGAGTCTATGCCCCTTTGTCAGCGTGGGGTAGTCTATGGTCGAGTGTCAGTGTGGTACAGAGTCTATGGCCCAGTGTCAGCGTGGGGCAGATTCTATGGTTCAGTGTCAGCGTGGGGCAAACTCTATGTCCTAGTGTCTGCATGGGGCAAAGTCTATGGCCCAGTGTCAGCGTGGTACAAAGTCTATGCCCCTTTGTCAGTGTGGGGCAGAGTGTATGGTCCAGTGTCAGCATGGTACAAAGTCTATGGCCCAGTGTCAGTGTGGGACAGAGTCTATGGCCCACTGTCAGTTCGGGGCAGATTCTATGGCCCAGTGTCAGCGTGGGGCAGAGTCTATGGCCCAGTATCAGTGTGGGACAGAGTCTATGGCCCAGTGTCCGCGGGGGGCCTAGTCTATGGCCCAGCGTCAGCGTGGGGTAGAGTCTATGGCCCAGTGTCAGTGTGGGACAGAGTCTGTGGCCCAGTGTCTGTGTGGACAGATTCTATGGCCCAGTGTCAGCGTGGGGCAGAGTCTATGGCCCAGTGTCAGTGTGGGGCAGAGTCTATGGCCCAGTGTCATTTTGGGACAGATTCTATGGTCAAGTGTCAGTGTGGTACAGAGTCAATGGCCCAGTGTCAGCGTGGTACAGAGTCTATGCCACTTTGTCAGTGTGGGGCAGAGTCTTTGGTCCAGTGTCAGCATGGTACGAAGTCTATGGCCCAGTGTCAGTGTGGGACAGATCCATGGCCCACTGTCAGTGGGAGGCAGATTCTATGGCCCAGTGTCAGCGTGGCGCAGAACTAATGGCCCAGTGTCAGTGTGGGACAGAGTCTATGGCCGAGTGTCCGCGTGGGGCAAATTCTATGGCCCAGCGTCATCATGGGGCAGATTCTCTGGTCCAGTGTACGCGTGGGGCAGATGCTATAGCCCAGCGTCAGTGTGGGACAGAGTCTATGGCCCAGTGTCAGTGTGAGACAGCGTCTGTGGCCCAGTATCAATGTGGACAGAGTCTATGGACCTGTGTCAGCGTGGGGCAGAGTCTATGGCCCAGTGTCATTTTGGGCAGAGTCTATGGTCAAGTGTCAGTGTGGTACAGAGTCAATAGCCCAGTGTCAGCGTGGTACAGAGTCTATGCCCCTTTGTCAGTGTGGGGCAGAGTCTATGTTCCAGTGTCAGCGTGGTACAAAGTCTGTGGCTCAGTGTCAGTGTGGGACATAGTCTACGGCCCAGTGTCAGTGTGGTGCAGATTCTATGGCCCAGTGTCCGCGTGAGGCAGCGTCTATGGCCCAGCGTCAGCGTGGGGCGGAGTCTATGGTCCAGTGACAGCGTGGGGCAGAGTCTATGGCTCAGTGTCAGTGTGGGGCAGAGTCTTTGGCCCAGTGTCAGTGTGGGACAGAGTCTATGGCCCAGTGTCAGCGTGGGGCAGAGTCTATGGTCGAGTGTCGGCGTGGTACTGAGTCTATGGCCCAGCGTCAGCGTGGGGCAGATTCTATGGCCCAGTGTCAACGTGGGGCGGATTCTATGGCCCAGTGTCATTTTGGGCAGAGTCTATTGTCCAGTGTCAGTGTGGTACAGAGTCAATAGCCCAGTGTCAGCGTTGTACAGAGTCTATGCCCCTTTCTCAGTGTGGGGCAGAGTCGATGTTCCAGTGTCAGCTTGGTACAAAGTCTGTGGCTCAGTGTCAGTGTGGGACATAGTCTACGGCCCAGTGTCAGTGTGGTGCAGATTCTATGGCCCAGTGTCCGCGTGAGGCAGCGTCTATGGCCCAGCGTCAGCGTGGGGCGGAGTCTATGGTCCAGTGACAGCGTGGGGCAGAGTCTATGGCTCAGTGTCAGTGTGGGGCAGAGTCTTTGGCCCAGTGTCAGTGTGGGACAGAGTCTATGGCCCAGTGTCAGCGTGGGGCAGAGTCTATGGTCGAGTGTCGGCGTGGTACTGAGTCTATGGCCCAGCGTCAGCGTGGGGCAGATTCTATGGCCCAGTGTCAACGTGGGGCAGATTCTATGGCCCAGTGTCATTTTGGGCAGAGTCTATTGTCCAGTGTCAGTGTGGTACAGAGTCAATAGCCCAGTGTCAGCGTTGTACAGAGTCTATGCCCCTTTGTCAGTGTGGGGCAGAGTCGATGTTCCAGTGTCAGCTTGGTACAAAGTCTGTGGCCCAGTGTCAGTGTGGGACAGATTCTACGGCACTGTATCAGCGTGGGGCAGAGTCTATGGTCCAGTGTCAGCGTGGTACAAAGTCTATGGCCCAGTGTCAGTGTGGACAGAGTCTATGGCCCAGTGTCAGTGTGCGGCAGAGTCTATGGCCCAGTGTCAGTGTGGGGCAGAGTCTATGGCCCAGTGTCATTTTGGGACAGCTTCTATGGTCAAGTGTCAGCGTGGTACAGAGTCAATAGCCCAGTGTCAGTGTGGTACAGAGTCTAAGGCCCAGTGTCAGTGTGGGACAGATTCTATGGCCCAGTGTCAGTGTGGGGCAGAGTCTGTGGCCCAGTGTTAGTGTGGGACAGAGTCTATGGTCCAGTGTCAGCGTGGGGCAGAGTCTATGGCCCAGTGTCAGCATGGGGCAGAGTCTATGGCCCAGTGTCAGAGTGGTGCAGAGTCTATGGCCCAGTCTCAAAGTGGGGCGGAGTCTATGGCCCAGTGTCAACGTGGGGCGGAGTCTATGGCCCAGTGTCAGCACGGGGCAGAGTCTATGGCGCAGTTTCAGCATCAGGCAAAGTCTATGCCCTAATGTCTGCGTCGGGCAAAGTCTATGGCCCAGTGTCTGTGTGGGGCAAAGTCTATGGCCCAGTGTCAGTGTGGCACAGAGTCTATGGCCCAGTGTCAGTGTGGGGCAGAGTCTATAGCCCATTGTCAGCATGGCGCAGAGTCTATGGCCCAGTGTCAGCGTGGGGCAAACTCTATGTCCTAGTGTCGGCATGGGGCAAAGTCTATGGCCCAGTGTCAGCGTGGGACAGTATCTATTGTCTAGTGTCAGTGTGGTACAGAGTCAATGGCCCAGAGTCAGCGTGGTACAGAGTCTATGGTCCAGTGTCAGCGAGGTACAAAGTCTATGGCTCAGTGTCAGCGTGGGACAGAGTCTATGGCCCAGTGTCAGCGTGGGACAGAGTCTATGGCCCAGTGTCAGTGTGGCGCAGAGTCTATGGCCCAGTGTTTGCGTGGTGCAGAGTCTATGGCCCAGTGTCAGTGTGGGGCAGAGTCTATGGCCCAGTGTCATTTTGGGACAGATTCTATGGTCAAGTGTCAGCGTGGTACAGAGTCAATAGCCCAGTGTCAGTGTGGTACAGAGTCTCAGGCCCAGTGTCAGTGTGGGACAGATTCTATGGCCCAGTGACAGTGTGGGACAGAGTCTATGGTCCAGTGTCAGCGTGGGGCAGAGTCTGTGGCCCAGTATCAGCATGGGGCAGGGTCTATGGCCCAGTGTCAGAGTGGTGCAGAGTCTATGGCCCAGTCTCAACGTGGGGCGGTGTCTATGGCCCAGTCTCAACGTGGGGCGGAGTCTATGGCCCAGTGTCAGCACGGGGCAGAGTCTATGGCCCAGTGTCAACATCGGGCAAAGTCTATGCCCTAATGTCTGCGTCGGGCAAAGTCTATGGCCCAGTGTCAGTGTGGGACAGAGTCTATGGCCCACTGTCAGTGCGGGGAAGATTCCATGGCCCAGTGTCAGTGTGGGACAGAGTCTATGGCCCAGTGTCCGCGTGGGGCCAAGTCTATGGCCCAGCGTCAGCGTGGGGTAGAGTCTATTGCCCAGTGTCCGCGTGGGGCAGATGCTATGGCCCCGCGTCAGTGTGGGACAGAGTCTATGGCCCAGTGTCAGTGTGGGACAGAGTCCGTGGCCCAGTTTCAGTGTGGGGCAAAGTCTATGGCCCAGTGTCAGTTTGGGACAGATTCTATGGTCAAGTGTCATTGTGGTACAGTGTCAATAGCCCAGTGTCAGCGTGGTACAGAGTCTATGCCCATTTGTCAGTGTGTGGCAGAGTCTATGTTCCAGTGTCAGCGTGGTACAAAGTCTACGGCCCAGTGTCAGTGTGGGGCAGAATCTATGGCCCAGTGTCCACGTGTGGCAGAGTCTATGGCCCAGTGTCCGCGTGGGGCAATGTCTATGGCCCAGTGTCCGCGTGAGGCAGAGACTGTGGCCCAGTGTCAGTGTGGGACAGAGTGTATGGTACAGTGTCAGCGTGGGGCAGAGTCTATGGCCCAGTGTCAGCGTGGTGCAGAGTCTATGGCCCAGTGTCAACGTGGGGCGGAGTCTACGGCCCAGTGTCAGCATGGGGCAGAGTCTAAGGCCCAGTGTCAGCGCAGGGCAGGCTCTATGGCCCAGTGTCAGCATCGGGCAAAGTCTATGCCCTAATGTCTGCGTCGGGCAAAGTCTATGGCCCAGTGTCAGCGTGGGACTGAGTCTATGGCCCAGTGTCAGTGTGGGACAGAGTCTACGGCCCAGTGTCAGTGTGGGGCAGATTCTATAGCCCAGTGTCCGCGTGGGGCAGAGACTGTGGCCCAGTGTCAGTGGCCCAGTGTCAGTGTGGGACAGAGTCTATGGCCCAGTGTCAGCGTGGTGCAGAGTCTTTTGCCCAGTGTCAACGTGGGGCAGTGTCAATGGCCCAGTGTCAGTGTGGGACAGAGTCTGTGGCCCAGTGTCAGTGTGGGACAGTGTCTATGGTCCAGTGTCAGTGTGGGACATAGTCTACGGCCCTGTGTCAGTGTGGGGCAGAGTGTATGGTACAGTGTCAGCGTGGGGCAGAGTCTATGGCCCAGTGTCAGCGTGGTGCAGAGTCTATGGCCCAGTGTCAACGTGGGGCGGAGTCTACGGCCCAGTGTCAGCATGGGGCAGAGTCTAAGGCCCAGTGTCAGCGCAGGGCAGGCTCTATGGCCCAGTGTCAGCATCGGGCAAAGTCTATGCCCTAATGTCTGCGTCGGGCAAAGTCTATGGCCCAGTGTCAGCGTGGGACTGAGTCTATGGCCCAGTGTCAGTGTGGGACAGAGTCTACGGCCCAGTGTCAGTGTGGGGCAGATTCTATAGCCCAGTGTCCGCGTGGGGCAGAGACTGTGGCCCAGTGTCAGTGGCCCAGTGTCAGTGTGGGACAGAGTCTATGGCCCAGTGTCAGCGTGGTGCAGAGTCTTTTGCCCAGTGTCAACGTGGGGCGGTGTCAATGGCCCAGTGTCAGTGTGGGACAGAGTCTGTGGCCCAGTGTCAGTGTGGGACAGTGTCTATGGTCCAGTGTCAGTGTGGGACATAGTCTACGGCCCTGTGTCAGTGTGGGGCAGATTCTATAGCCTAGTGTCCGCGTGGGGCAGAGTCTATGGCCCAGTGTCAGCGCGGGGCAGAGTCTATGGCCCAGTGTCAGCATCGGGCAAAGTCTATGCCCTAATGTCTGCGTCGGGCAAAGTCTATGGCCCATTGTCAGCGTGGGACAGAGTCTATGGCCCAGTGTCAGTGTGGGGCAGATTCTATAGCCCAGTGTCCGCGTGGGGCAGAGTCTATGGCCCAGTGTCAATGTGGGGCAGAGACTGTGGCCCAGTGTCAGTTGCCCAGTGTCAGTGTGGGACAGAGTCTATGGCCCAGTGTCAGCGTGGGGCAGAGTCTATGTTGCAGTGTCAGCGTGGGGCAGATTTTATGGCCCAGTGTCAGCGTGGTGCAGAGTCTATGGCCCAGTGTCAACGTGGGGCGGAGTCTACGGCCCAGAGTCAGCATGGGGCAGAGTCTAAGGCCCAGTGTCAGCGCGCGGCAGAGTCTATGGCCCAGTGTCACCATCGGGCAAATTCTATGCCTTAATGTCTGCGTCGGGCAAAGTCTATGGCCCAGTGTCAGTGTGGGGCAAAGTCTATGGCCCAGTGTCAGAGTGGGGCAGAGTCTATGGCCCAGTGTCTGCATCGTGCAAAGTCTATGCCCTAATGTCTGCGTTGGGCAAAGTCTATGGCCCAGCGTCAGTGTGGGACAGAGTCTACGGCCCAGTGTCCGTGTGTGGCAAAGTCTATGGCCCAGTGTCAGCATGGGGCAGAGTCTATGTCCCAGTGTCAGCGTGTGGCAGAGTCTTTGGCCCAGTGTCAGCCTGGGGCGGAGTCTATAGGCCAGTGTCAGCGTGGCGCGGAGTCTAAGGCCCAGCGTCAGCGTGGGGCAAAATCTATGGCCCAGTGTCAGCATGGGATAGAGTCTAAGGTCCAGTGTCAGCGTGGTACAGAGTCTATGCCCCTTTATCAGTGTGGGGCAGAGTCTATGGCCCAGCGTCAGCGTGGGGCAGATTCTATGGCCCAGTGTCCGCGTGGGGCAGTGTCTATGGTCCAGTGTCAGTGTGGGACAGAGTCTATGGCCCAGTGTCAATGTGGGACAGTGTCTATGGCCCAGTGTCTGCGTGGGGCCAAGTCTATGGCTCAGTGTCAGTGTGGGATAGCGTCTGTGGCCCAGTGTCAGTGTGGGACACATGCTATGGCCCCACGTCAGTGTGGGACAGAGTCTATGGCCCAGTGTCAGCGTGGGATAGAGTCTATGGTCCAGTGTCAGTGTGGGACACGGTCTACGGCCCAGTGTCAGTGTGGGGCAGATTCTATAGCCCAGTGTCCGCGTGGGGCAGAGTCTATGGCCCAGTGTCAATGTGGGGCAGAGACTGTTGCCCAGTGTCAGTGGCCCAGTTTCAGTGTGGGGCAGAGTCTATGGCCCAGTGTCAGCATGGAGCAGAGTCTATGATGCAGTGTCAGCGTGGGGCATATTTTATGGCCCAGTGTCAGCGTGGTGCAGAGTCTATGGCCCAGTGTCAACGTGGGGCAGAGTCTAAGGCCCAGTGTCAGCGCGGGGCAGAGTCTATGGCCCAGTGTCACCATCGGGCAAATTCTATGCCCTAATATCTGCTTCAGGCAAAGTCTATGGCCCAGTGTCAGTGTGGGGCAAAGTCTATGGCCCAGTGTCAGAGCGGGGCAGAGTCTATGGCCCAGTGTCAGCATCGTGCAAAGTCTATGCCCTAATGTCTGCGTCGGACAAAGTCTATGGCCCAGCGTCAGTGTGGGACAGAGTCTACGGCCCAGTGTCCGTGTGTGGCAAAATCTAAAGCCCAGTGTCAGTGTGGGGCAGAGTCTATGTCCCAGTGTCAGCGTGTGGCAGAGTCTTTGGCCCAGTGTCAGCCTGGGGCGGAGTCTATAGTCCAGTGTCAGCGTGGTATAGAGTCTATGCCCCTTTATCAGTGTGGGGCAGAGTCTATGGCCCAGTGTCAACATGGGGCGGTGTCAATGGCCCAGTGTCAGTGTGGGACAGAGTCTATGGCCCAGTGTCAGTGTGGGACAGAGTCTATGGCCCAGTGTCCACGTGGGGCCAAATCTATGGCTCAGTTTCAGTGTGGGACAGATGCTATGGCCCCACGTCAGTGTGGGACAGAGTCTATGGCCCAGTGTCAGCGTGGGACAGAGGCTATGGCCCCACGCCAGTGTGGGACAGAGTCTATGGCCCAGTGTCATCGTGGGACAGAGTCTATGGCCCAGTGTCAGCGTGGGGCAGAGTCTATGGCCCAGTGTCAGTGTGGGGCAGAGTCTATGGCCCAGTGTCATTTTGGGACAGATTCTATGGTCAAGTGCCAGTGTGGTACAGAGTCTATTCCCATTTGTCAGTGTGGTACAGAGTCTACGGCCCAGTGTCAGTGTGGGGCAGATTCTATGGCCCAGTGTCCGCGTGTTGCAGAGTCTATGGCCCAGTGTCCGCGTGGGGCAGAGACTGTGGCCCAGTGTCAGTGTGGGACATAGTCTTTGGTCCAGTGTCAGCATGGTGCAGAGTCTAAGGCCCAGTGTCAACGTGGGGCGGAGTCTAAGGCCCAGTGTCAGCATGGGGCAGAGTCTAAGGCCCAGTGTCAGCGCAGGTCAGAGTCTATGGCCCAGTGTCAGCGTGGGGCAGAGTCTAAGGCCCAGTGTCAGCGCAGAGCAAAGTCTATGGCCCAGTGTCAGTGTGGCGCAGAGTCTATGGCCCAGTGTTTGCGTGGTGCAGAGTCTATTGCCCAGTGTCAGTGTGGGGCAGAGTCTATAGCCCAGTGTCAGCATGGCGCAGAGTCTATGGCCCAGTGTCAACATGGGGCAAACTCTATGTCCTAGTGTCTGCATGGGGCAAAGTCTATGGCCCAGTTTCAGCGTGGGACAGAGTCTATGGTCCAGTCTCAGAGTGGTACAGAGTCAATGGCCCAGTGTCAGCGTGATACAGAGTCTATGTCCCTTTGTCAGTATGGGGCAGTGTCTATGGTCCAGTGTCAGCGTGTTACAAAGTCAATGGCCCAGTGTCAGTGTGGGACAGAGTCTATGGCCCAATGTCAGTGTGGGGCAGAGTCTATAGCACAGTGTCAGCATGGCGCAGAGTCTATGGCCCAGTGTCAGCATGGGGCAAACTCTATGTCCTAGTGTCTGCATGGGGCAAAGTCTATGGCCCAGTGTCAGCGTGGGACAGAGTCTATGGTCCAGTCTCAGAGTGGTACAGAGTCAATGGCCCAGTGTCAGCGTGATACAGAGTCGATGTCCCTTTGTCAGTGTGGGGCAGTGTCTATGGTCCAGTGTCAGCGTGTTACAAAGTCAATGGCCCAGTGTCAGTGTGGGACAGAGTCTATGGCCCACTGTCAGTGTGGGGCAGATTCTATGGCCCAGTGTCAGCGTTGCGCAAAGTCTATGGCCCAGCGTCATCGTGGGGCGGAGTCTCTGGTCCAGTGTCCGCGTGGGGCAGATGCTATAGCCCAGCGTCGGTGTGGGACAGAGTCTATGGCCCAGTTTCAGTGTGGGACAGCGTCTGTGGCCCAGTGTCAGTGTGGACAGAGTCTATGGCCCAGTGTCAGCGTGGGGCAGAGAAAATGGCCCAGTGTCAGTGTGGGGCAGAGTCTATGGCCCAGTGTCTTTCTGGGTAGAGTCTAAGGTCAATTGTCAGTGTGGTAAAGAGTCAATAGCCCAGTGTCAGCGTGGTACAGAGTCTATGCCCCTTTGTCTGTGTGGGGCAGAGTCTATGGCCCAGTGTCAACGTGGGGCGGAGTCTATGGCCCAGTGTCAGCATCGGGCAAAGTCTATGCCCTAATGCCTGCGTCAGGCAAAGTCTATGGCCCAGTTTCAGCATGGCGCAGAGTCTATGGCCCAGTGTCAGCGTGGGGCAAACTCTATGTCCTAGTGTCTGCATGGGGCAGTTTCTATGGCCCAGTGTCAGCGCGGGGCAGAGTCTATGGCCCAGTGTCAGCATCGGGCAAAGTCTATGCCCTAATGCCTGCGTCAGGCAAAGTCTATGGCCCAGTGTCCTCGTGGGGCAAAGTCTATGGCCCAGTGTCAGCGTGGTACGGAGTCTATGGCCCAGTGTTAGCGTGGGGCAGATCCAATGGCCCAGTGTCAGTGTGGGCCAGAGTCTATGCCCCAGTGTCAGCATGGGGCAGATTCTATGGCCCAGTGTCACCGTGTTGCAGAGTCTATGGCCCAGTGTCAGTGTGGGGCAGATTCTATGGCCCAGTGTCCGCGTGGGTCAGAGTCTATGGCCCAGTGCCAGTGTGGGACAGAGTCTATAGCCCAGTGTCAGTGTGGTACAGAGTCAATAGCCCAGTGTCAGCGTGGTACAGAGTCTATGGCCCAGTGTCAGTGTGGGGCACATTCTATGGCCCAGTGTCCGCATGGGGCAGAGTCTATGGCCCAGTGTCCACGTGGGGCAAAGTCTATGTCCCAGCGTCAGTGTGGTGCATAGACTGTGGCCCAGTGTCAGTGTGGGACAGAGTCTATGCCCCTTTGTCAGCGTGGGGTAGAGTCTATGGTCGAGTGTCAGCGTGGTACAGAGTCTATGGCCCAGTGTCAGCGTGGGGCAGATTCTATGGTCCAGTGTCAGCGTGGGGCAAACTCTATGTCCTAGTGTCTGCATGGGGCAAAGTCTATGGCCCAGTGTCAGCGTGGTACAGAGTCAATGGCCCAGTGTCAGCGTGGTACAATGTCCATGCCCCTTTGTCAGTGTGGGGCAGAGTGCATGGTCCAGTGTCAGCGTGGTACAAAGTCTATGGCCCATTGTCAGTGTGGGATAGAGTCTATGGCCCACTGTCAGTGCGGGGCAGATTCTATGGCCCAGTGTCAGCGTGGGGCAGAGTCTATGGCCCAGTGTCAGTGTGGGACAGAGTCTATGGCCCAGTGTCCGCGGGGGGCCAAGTCTATGGCCCAGCGTCAGCGTGGGGTAAAGTCTATGGCCCAGTGTCAGTGTGGGACAGAGTCTGTGGCCCAGTGTCTGTGTGGACAGATTCTATGGCCCAGTGTCAGCGTGGGGCAGAGTCTAAGGACCAGTGTCAGTGTGGGGCAGAGTCTATGGCCCAGTGTCATTTTGGGACAGATTCTATGGTCAAGTGTCAGTGTGGTACAGAGTCAATGGCCCAGTTTCAGCGTGGTACAGAGTCTATGCCCCTTTGTCAGTGTGGGGCAGAGTCTATGGTCCAGTGTCAGCATGGTACGAAGTCTATGGCCCTGTGTCAGTGTGGGACAGAGTCCATGGCCCACTGTCAGTGGGAGGCAGATTCTATGGCCCAGTGTCAGCGTGGCGCAGAACTTATGGCCCAGTGTCAGTGTGGGACAGAGTCTATGGCCGAGTGTCCGCGTGGGGCAAATTCTATGGCCCAGCGTCATCATGGGGCAGATTCTCTGGTCCAGTGTACGCGTGGGGCAGATGCTATAGCCCAGCGTCTGTGTGGGACAGAGTCTATGGCCCAGTGTCAGTGTGAGACAGCGTCTGTGGCCCAGTATCAATGTGGACAGAGTCTATGGACCTGTGTCAGCGTGGGGCAGAGTCTATGGCCCACTGTCAGTGTGGGGCAGAGTCTATGGCCCAGTGTCATTTTGGGCAGAGTCTATGGTCAAGTGTCAGTGTGTTACAGAGTCATTAGCCCAGTGTCAGCGTGGTACAGAGTCTATGCCCCTTTGTCAGTGTGGGGCAGAGTCTATGTTCCAGTGTCAGCGTGGTACAAAGTCTGTGGCTCAGTGTCAGTGTGGGACAGAGTCTACGGCCCAGTGTCAGTGTGGTGCAGATTCTATGGCCCAGTGTCCGCGTGGGGCAGCGTCTATGGCCCAGCGTCAGCGTGGGGCGGAGTCTATGGTCCAGTGACAGCGTGGGGCAGAGTCTATGGCTCAGTGTCAGTGTGGGGCAGAGTCTTTGGCCCAGTGTCAGTGTGGGACAGAGTCTATGGCCCAGTGTCAGCGTGGGGCAGAGTCTATGGTCAAGTGTCGGCGTGGTACTGAGTCTATGGCCCAGCGTCAGCGTGGGGCAGATTCTATGGCCCAGTGTCAACGTGGGGCGGAGTCTATGGCCCAGTGTCATTTTGGGCAGAGTCTATTGTCCAGTGTCAGCGTGGTACAGACTCAATAGCCCAGTGTCAGCGTTGTACAGAGTCTATGCCCCTGTGTCAGCGTGGGGCAGAGTCTATGGTCCAGTGTCAGCGTGGTACAAAGTCTATGGCCCAGTGTCAGTGTGGGACAGAGTCTGTGGCCCAGTGTCAGTGTGGACAGAGTCTATGGCCCAGTGTCAGTGTGCGGCAGAGTCTACGGCCCTGTGTCAGCGTGGGGCAGAGTCTATGGTCCAGTGTCAGCGTGGTACAAAGTCTATGGCCCAGTGTCAGTGTGGGACAGCTCTATGGCCCACTATCAGTGCGGGGCAGATTCTATGGCCCAGTGTCAGTGTGGGACAGAGTCTGTGGCCCAGTGTCAGTGTGGACAGAGTCTATGGCCCAGTGTCAGTGTGCGGCAGAGTCTATGGCCCAGTGTCAGTGTGGGGCAGAGTTTATGGCCCAGGTTCATTTTGGGACAGATTCTATGGTCAAGTGTCAGCGTGGTACAGAGTCAATAGCCCAGTGTCAGTGTGGTACAGAGTCTAAGGCCCAGTGTCAGTGTGGGACAGATTCTATGGCCCAGTGTCAGTGTGGGGCAGAGTCTGTGGCTCAGTGTCAGTGTGGGACAGAGTCTATGGTCCAGTGTCAGCGTGGGGCAGAGTCTATGGCCCAGTGTCAGCATGGGGCAGAGTCTATGGCCCAGTGTCAGAGTGGTGCAGAGTCTATGGCCCAGTCTCAACGTGGGGCGGAGTCTATGGCCCAGTGTCAACGTGGGGCGGAGTCTATGGCCCAGTGTCAGCACGGGGCAGAGTCTATGGCCCAGTTTCAGCATCAGAAAAGTCTATGCCCTAATGTCTGCGTCGGGCAAAGTCTATGGCCCAGTGTCTGTGTGGCACAGAGTCTATGGCCCAGTGTCAGTGTGGGGCAGAGTCTATAGCCCATTGTCAGCATGGCGCAGAGTCTATGGCCAAGTGTCAGCGTGGGGCAAACTCTATGTCCTATTGTCTGCATGGGGCAAAGTCTATGGCCCAGCGTCAGCGTGGGACAGTATCTAAGGTCCAGTGTCAGTGTGGTACAGAGTCAATGGCCCAGTGTCAGCGTGGTACAGAGTCTATGGTCCAGTGTCAGCGAGGTACAAAGTCTATGGCCCAGTGTCAGCGTGGGACATAGTCTATGGCCCAGTGTCAGTGTGGGACAGAGTCTATGGCCCAGTGTCAGTGTGGCGCAGAGTCTATGGCCCAGTGTTTGCGTGGTGCAGAGTCTATGGCCCAGTGTCAGTGTGGGGCAGAGTCTATGGCCCAGTGTCATTTTGGGACAAATTCTATGTTCAAGTGTCAGCGTGGTACAGAGTCAATAGCCCAGTGTCAGTGTGGTACAAAGTCTAAGGCCCAGTGTCAGTGTGGGACAGATTCTATGGCCCAGTGTCAGTGTGGGGCAGAGTCTATGGTCCAGTGTCAGCGTGGGGCAGAGTCTATGTCCCAGTGTCAGCATGGGGCAGAGTCTATGGCCCAGTGTCAGAGTGGTGCAGAGTCTATGGCCCAGGCTCAACGTGGGGCGGAGTCTATGGCCCAGTCTCAACGTGGGGCAGAGTCTATGGCCCAGTGTCAGCACGGGGCAGAGTCTATGGCCCAGTGTCAGCATCGGGCAAAGTCTATGCCCTAATGTCTGCGTCGGGCAAAGTCTATGGCCCAGTGTCAGTGTGGGACAGAGTCTATGGCCCACTGTCAGTGCGGGGCAGATTCCATGGCCCAGTGTCAGTGTGGGACAGAGTCTATTGCCCATTGTCCGCGTGGGGCAGATGCTATGGCCCCGCGTCAGTGTGGGACAGAGTCTATGGCCCAGTGTCAGTGTGGGACAGAGTCCGTGGCCCAGTTTCAGTGTGGGGCAAAGTCTATGGCCCAGTGTCAGTTTGGGACAGATTCTATGGTCAAGTGTCATTGTGGTAAAGAGTCAATAGCCCAGTTTCAGCGTGGTACAGAGTCTATGCCCATTTGTCAGTGTGGGGCAGAGTCTATGATCCAGTGTCAGCGTGGTACAAAGTCTACGGCCCAGTGTCAGTGCGGGGCAGAATCTATGGCCCAGTGTCCACGTGTGGCAGAGTCTATGGCCCAGTGTCCGCGTGGGGCAATGTCTATGGCCCAGTGTCCGCGTGAGGCAGAGGCTGTGGCCCAGTGTCAGTGTGGGACAAAGTCTATGGTACAGTGTCAGCGTGGGGCAGAGTCTATGGCCCAGTGTCAGCGTGGTGCAGAGTCTATGGCCCAGTGTCAACGTGGGGCGGAGTCTACGGCCCAGTGTCAACATGGGGCAGAGTCTAAGGCACAGTGTCAGCGCAGTGCAGACTCTATGGCCCAGTGTCAGCATTGGGCAAAGTCTATGCCCTAATGTCTGCGTCGGGAAAAGTCTATGGCCCGGTGTCAGCGTGGGACTGAGTCTATGGCCCAGTGTCAGTGTGGGACAGAGTCTACGGCCCAGTGTCAGTGTGGGGCAGATTCTATAGCCCAGTGTCCGCGTGGGGCAGAGACTGTGGCCCAGTGTCAGTGGCCCAGTGTCAGTGTGGGACCGAGTTTATGGCCCAGTGTCAGCGTGGTGCAGAGTCTATGGCCCAGTGTCAACGTGGGACGGTGTCAATGGCCCAGTGTCAGTGTGGGACAGAGTCTGTGGCCCAGTGTCAGTGTGGGACAGAGTCTATTTTCCAGTGTCAGTGTGGGACATAGCCCACGGCCCAGTGTCAGTGTGGGGCAGATTCTATAGCCCAGTGTCCGCGTGGGGCAGAGTCTATGGCCCAGTGTCAGCGCGGGGCAGAGTCTATGGCCCAGTGTCAGCATCGGGCAAAGTCTATGCCCTAATGTCTGCGTCGGGCAAAGTCTATGGCCCAGTGTCAGCGTGGGACAGAGTCTATGGCCCAGTGTCAGTGTGGGGCAGATTCTATAGCCCAGTGTCCGCGTGGGGCAGAGTCTATGGCCCAGTGTCAATGTGGGGCAGAGACTGTGGCCCAGTGTCAGTGGCCCAGTGTCAGTGTGGGACAGAGTCTATGGCCCAGTGTCAGCGTTGGGCAGAGTCTATGTTGCAGTGTCAGCGTGGGGCAGATTTTATGGCCCAGTGTCAGTGTGGTGCAGAGTCTATGGCCCAGTGTCAACGTGGGGCGGAGTCTACGGCCCAGTGTCAGCATGGGGCAGAGTCTAAGGCCCAGTGCCAGCGCGGGGCAGAGTCTATGGCCCAGTGTCACCATCGGGCAAATTCTATGCCTTAATGTCTGCGTCGGGCAAAGTCTATGGCCCAGTGTCAGTGTGGGGCAAAGTCTATGGCCCAGTGTCAGAGCGGGGCAGAGTCTATGGCCCAGTGTCAGCATCGTGCAAAGTCTATGCCCTAATGTCTGCGTTGGGCAAAGTCTATGGCCCAGCGTCAGTGTGGGACAGAGTCTACGGCCCAGTGTCCGTGTGTGGCAAAGTCTATGGCCCAGTGTCAGCATGGGGCAGAGTCTATGTCCCAGTGTCAGCGTGTGGCAGAGTCTTTGGCACAGTGTCAGCCTGGGGCGGAGTCTATAGGCCAGTGTCAGCGTGGCGCGGAGTCTAAGGCCCAGCGTCAGCGTGGGGCAAAATCTATGGCCCAGTGTCAGCATGGGATAGAGTCTATGGTCCAGTGTCAGCGTGGTACAGAGTCTATGCCCCTTTATCAGTGTGGGGCAGAGTCTATGGCCCAGCGTCAGCGTGGGGCAGATTCTATGGCCCAGTGTCAGCGTGGGGCAGATTCTATAGCCCAGTGTCCGCGTGGGGCAGAGACTGTGGCCCAGTGTCAGTGGCCCAGTGTCAGTGTGGGACCGAGTTTATGGCCCAGTGTCAGCGTGGTGCAGAGTCTATGGCCCAGTGTCAACGTGGGACGGTGTCAATGGCCCAGTGTCAGTGTGGGACAGAGTCTGTGGCCCAGTGTCAGTGTGGGACAGAGTCTATTTTCCAGTGTCAGTGTGGGACATAGCCCACGGCCCAGTGTCAGTGTGGGGCAGATTCTATAGCCCAGTGTCCGCGTGGGGCAGAGTCTATGGCCCAGTGTCAGCGCGGGGCAGAGTCTATGGCCCAGTGTCAGCATCGGGCAAAGTCTATGCCCTAATGTCTGCGTCGGGCAAAGTCTATGGCCCAGTGTCAGCGTGGGACAGAGTCTATGGCCCAGTGTCAGTGTGGGGCAGATTCTATAGCCCAGTGTCCGCGTGGGGCAGAGTCTATGGCCCAGTGTCAATGTGGGGCAGAGACTGTGGCCCAGTGTCAGTGGCCCAGTGTCAGTGTGGGACAGAGTCTATGGCCCAGTGTCAGCGTTGGGCAGAGTCTATGTTGCAGTGTCAGCGTGGGGCAGATTTTATGGCCCAGTGTCAGTGTGGTGCAGAGTCTATGGCCCAGTGTCAACGTGGGGCGGAGTCTACGGCCCAGTGTCAGCATGGGGCAGAGTCTAAGGCCCAGTGCCAGCGCGGGGCAGAGTCTATGGCCCAGTGTCACCATCGGGCAAATTCTATGCCTTAATGTCTGCGTCGGGCAAAGTCTATGGCCCAGTGTCAGTGTGGGGCAAAGTCTATGGCCCAGTGTCAGAGCGGGGCAGAGTCTATGGCCCAGTGTCAGCATCGTGCAAAGTCTATGCCCTAATGTCTGCGTTGGGCAAAGTCTATGGCCCAGCGTCAGTGTGGGACAGAGTCTACGGCCCAGTGTCCGTGTGTGGCAAAGTCTATGGCCCAGTGTCAGCATGGGGCAGAGTCTATGTCCCAGTGTCAGCGTGTGGCAGAGTCTTTGGCACAGTGTCAGCCTGGGGCGGAGTCTATAGGCCAGTGTCAGCGTGGCGCGGAGTCTAAGGCCCAGCGTCAGCGTGGGGCAAAATCTATGGCCCAGTGTCAGCATGGGATAGAGTCTATGGTCCAGTGTCAGCGTGGTACAGAGTCTATGCCCCTTTATCAGTGTGGGGCAGAGTCTATGGCCCAGCGTCAGCGTGGGGCAGATTCTATGGCCCAGTGTCCGCGTGGGGCAGTGTCTATGGTCCAGTGTCAGTGTGGGACAGAGTCTATGGCCCAGTGTCAGTGTGGGACAGTGTCTATGGCCCAGTGTCCGCGTGGGGCCAAGTCTATGGCTCAGTGTCAGTGTGGGATAGCGTCTGTGGCCCAGTGTCAGTGTGGGACACATGCTATGGCCCCACGTCAGTGTGGGACAGAGTCTATGGCCCAGTGTCAGCGTGGGATAGAGTCTATGGTCCAGTGTCAGTGTGGGACACAGTCGACGGCCCAGTGGCAGTGTGGGACAGATTCTATAGCCCAGTGTCCGCGTGGGGCAGAGTCTATGGCCCAGTGTCAATGTGGGGCAGAGACTGTTGCCCAGTGTCAGTGGCCCAGTGTCAGTGTGGGACAGAGTCTATGGCCCAGTGTCAGCATGGAGCAGAGTCTATGATGCAGTGTTAGCGTGTGGCAGATTTTATGGCCCAGTGTCAGCGTGGTGCAGAGTCTATGGCCCAGTGTCAACGTGGGGCAGAGTCTAAGGCCCAGTGTCCGCGCGGGGCAGAGTCTATGGCCCAGTGTCACCATCGGGCAAAGTCTATGCCCTAATGTCTGCTTCAGGCAAAGTCTATGGCCCAGTGTCAGTGTGGGGCAAAGTCTATGGCCCAGTGTCAGAGCGGGGCAGAGTCTATGGCCCACTGTCAGTGCGGGGCAGATTCCATGGCCCAGTGTCAGTGTGGGACAGAGTCTATGGCCCAGTGTCCGCGTGGGGCCAAGTCTATGGCCCAGCGTCAGCGTGGGGTAGAGTCTATTGCCCAGTGTCCGCGTGGGGCAGATGCTATGGCCCCGCGTCAGTGTGGGACAGAGTCTACGGCCCAGTGTCAGCATGGGGCAGAGTCTAAGGCCCAGTGTCAGCGCAGGGCAGACTCTATGGCCCAGTGTCAGCATCGGGCAAAGTCTATGCCCTAATGTCTGCGTCGGGCAAAGTCTATGGCCCAGTGTCAGCATGGGACTGAGTCTATGGCCCAGTGTCAGTGTGGGACAGAGTCTACGGCGCAGTGTCAGTGTGGGGCAGATTCTATAGCCCAGTGTCCGCGTGGGGCAGAGACTGTGGCCCAGTGTCAGTGGCCCAGTGTCAGTGTGGGACAGAGTCTATGGCCCAGTGTCAGCGTGGTGCAGAGTCTATGGCCCAGTGTCAACGTGGGGCGGTGTCAATGGCCCAGTGTCAGTGTGGGACAGAGTCTGTGGCCCAGTGTCAGTGTGGGACATAGTCTACGGCCCAGTGTCAGTGTGGGGCTGATTCTATAGCCCAGTGTCCGCGTGGGGCAGAGTCTATGGCCCAGTGTCAGCGCGGGGCAGAGTCTATGGCCCAGTGTCAGCATTGGGCAAAGTTCTATGCCCTAATGTCTGCGTCGGGCAAAGTCTATGGCCCAGTGTCAGCGTGGGACAGAGTCTATGGCCCAGTGTCAGTGTGGGGCAGATTCTACAGCCAGTGTCCGCGTGGGGCAGAGTCTATGGCCCAGTGTCAATGTGGGGCAGAGACTGTGGCCCAGTGTCAGTGGCCCAGTGTCAGTGTGGGACAGAGTCTATGATGCAGTGTCAGCGTGGGGCAGATTTTATGGCCCAGTGTCAGCGTGGTGCAGAGTCTATGGCCCAGTGTCAACGTGGGGCGGAGTCTACGGCCCAGTGTCAGCATGGGGCAGAGTCTAAGGCCCAGTGTCAGCGCGTGGCAGAGTCTATGGCCCAGTGTCACCATCGGGCAAATTCTGTGCCTTAATGTCTGCGTCGGGCAAAGTCTATGGCCCAGTGTCAGTGTGGGGCAAAGTCTATGGCCCAGTGTCAGAGCGGGGCAGAGTCTATGGCCCAGCGTCTGCATCGTGCAAAGTCTATGCCCTAATGTCTGCGTTGGGCAAAGTCTATGGCCCAGCGTCAGTGTGGGACAGAGTCTACGGCCCAGTGTCCGTGTGTGGCAAAGTCTATGGCCCAGTGTCAGCGTGGGGCAGAGTCTATGTCCCAGTGTCAGCGTGTGGCAGAGTCTTTTGCCCAGTGTCAGCCTGGGGCGGAGTCTATAGGCCAGTGTCAGCGTGGCGCGGAGTCTAAAGCCCAGCGTCAGCGTGGGGCAAAATCTATGTCCCAGTGTCAGCATGGGATAGAGTCTATGGTCCAGTGTCAGCGTGGTACAGAGTCTATGCCCCTTTATCAGTGTGGGGCAGAGTCTATGGCCCAGCGTCAGCGTGGGGCAGATTCTATGGCCCAGTGTCCGCGTGGGGCAGTGTCTATGGTCCAGTGTCAGTGTGGGACAGAGTCTATGGCCCAGTGTCAGTGTGGGACAGTGTCTATGGCCCAGTGTCCGCGTGGGGCCAAGTCTATGGCTCAGTGTCAGTGTGGGATAGCGTCTGTGGCCCAGTTTCAGTGTGGGACACATGCTATGGCCCCACGTCAGTGTGGGACAGAGTCTATGGCCCAGTGTCAGCGTGGGATAGAGTCTATGGTCCAGTGTCAGTGTGGGACACAGTCTACGGCCCAGTGTCAGTGTGGGGCCGATTCTATAGCCCAGTGTCCACGTGGGGCAGAGTCTATGGCCCAGTGTCAATGTGGGGCAGAGACTGTTGCCCAGTGTCATTGGCCTAGTGTCAGTGTGGGACAGAGTCTATTGCCCAGTGTCAGCATGGAGCAGAGTCTATGATGCAGTGTCACCGTGGGGCATATTTTATGGCCCAGTGTCAGAGTGGTGCAGAGTCTATGGCCCAGTGTCAACGTGGGGCAGAGTCTAAGGCCCAGTGTCAGCGCGGGGCAGAGTCTATGGCCCAGTGTCACCATCGGGCAAATTCTATGCCCTAATGTCTGCTTCAGGCAAAGTCTATGGCCCAGTGTCAGTGTGGGGCAAAGTCTATGGCCCAGTGTCAGAGCGGGGCAGAGTCTATGGCCCAGTGTCAGCATCGTGCAAAGTCTATGCCCTAATGTCTGCGTCGGGCAAAGTCTATGGCCCAGCGTCAGTGTGGGACAGAGTCTATGGCCCAGTGTCCGTGTGTGGCAAAATCTAAAGCCCAGTGTCAGTGTGGGGCAGAGTCTATGTCCCAGTGTCAGCGTGTGGCAGAGTCTTTGGCCCAGTGTCAGCCTGGGGCGGAGTCTATAGTCCAGTGTCAGCGTGGTATAGAGTCTATGCCCCTTTATCAGTGTGGGGCAGAGTCTATGGCCCAGTGTCAACATGAGGCGGTGTCAATGGCCCAGTGTCAGTGTGGGACAGAGTCTATGGCCCAGTGTCAGTGTGGGACAGAGTCTATGGCCCAGTGACCACGTGGGGCCAAGTCTATGGCTCAGTTTCCGTGTGGGACAGATGCTATGGCCCCACGTCAGTGTGGGACAGAGTCTATGGCCTAGTGTCAGCGTGGGACAGATGCTATGGCCCCACGTCAGTGTGGGACAGAGTCTATGGCCCAGTTTCAGCGTGGGACAGAGTCTATGGCCCAGTGTCAGCGTGGGGCAGAGTCTGTGGCCCAGTGTCAGTGTTGGACAGAGTCTATGGCCCAGTGTCAGCGTGGGGCAGAGTCTATGGCCCAGTGTCAGTGTGGGGCAGAGTCTATGGCCCAGTGTCATTTTGGGACAGATTCTATGGTCAAGTGTCAGTGTGGTACAGAGTCTATTCCCATTTGTCAGTGTGGTACAGAGTCTACGGCCCAGTGTCAGTGTGGGGCAGATTCTATGGCCCAGTGTCCGCGTGGGGCAGAGACTGTGGCCCAGTGTCAGTGTGGGACAGAGTCTTTGGTCCAGTGTCAGCGTGGTGCAGAGTCTAAGGCCCAGTGTCAACGTGGGGCGGAGTCTACGGCCCAGTGTCAGCATGGGGCAGAGTCTAAGGCCCAGTGTCAGCGCAGGTCAGAGTCTATGGCCCAGTGTCAGCGTGGGGCAGAGTCTAAGGCCCAGTGTCAGCGCAGAGCAAAGTCTATGGCCCAGTGTCAGTGTGGCGCAGAGTCTATGGCCCAGTGTTTGCGTGGTGCAGAGTCTATTGCCCAGTGTCAGTGTGGGGCAGAGTCTATAGCCCAGTGGCAGCATGGCGCAGAGTCTATGGCCCAGTGTCAGCATGGCGCAGAGTCTATGGCCCAGTGTCAGCATGGGGCAGATTCTATGGCCCAGTGTCAGCGTTGCGCAAAGTCTATGGCCCAGCGTCATCGTGGGGCGGAGTCTCTGGTCCAGTGTCCGCGTGGGGCAGATGCTATAGCCCAGCGTCGGTGTGGGACAGAGTCTATGGCCCAGTTTCAGTGTGGGACAGCGTCTGTGGCCCAGTGTCAGTGTGGACAGAGTCTATGGCCCAGTGTCAGCGTGGGGCAGAGAAAATGGCCCAGTGTCAGTGTGGGGCAGAGTCTATGGCCCAGTGTCTTTCTGGGTAGAGTCTATGGTCAATTGTCAGTGTGGTACAGAGTCAACAGCCCAGTGTCAGCGTGGTACAGAGTCTATGCCCCTTTGTCAGTGTGGGGCAGAGTCTATGGCCCAGTGTCAACGTAGGGCGGTGTCTATGGCCCAGTGTCAGCATGGGGCAGTGTCTATGGCCCAGTGTCAGTGCGGGGCAGAGTCTATGGCCCAGTGTCAGCATCGGGCAAAGTCTATGCCCTAATGCCTGCGTCAGGCAAAGTCTATGGCCCAGTTTCAGCATGGCGCAGAGTCTATGGCCCAGTGTCAGCGTGGGGCAAACTCTATGTCCTAGTGTCTGCATGGGGCAAAATCTACGGTCCAGTGTCAGCGTGGGACAGAATCTATGGCCCAGAGTCAGTGTGGGACAGAGTCTATGGCCCAGTGTCAGTGTGGGACAGAGTCTGTGTCCCAGTGTCAGTGTGGACAGGGTCTATGGCCCAGTGTCAGTGTGGGCCACGGTCTATGGCCCAGTGACATTTTGGGACAGATTCTATAGAGTCAATAGCCCAGTGTCAGTGTGTTACAGAGTCTAAGGCCCAGTGTCAGTGTGGGACAGATTCTATGGCCCAGTGTCAGTGTGGGGCAGAATCTGTGGCCCAGTGTCAGTGTGGGACAGAGTCTATGGTCCAGTGTCAGCGTGGGGCAGAGTCTATGGCCCAGTGTCAGCATGGGGCATAGTCTATGGCCCAGTGTCAGAGTGGTGCAGAGTCTATGGCCCAGTCTCAACGTGGGGCGGAGTCTATGGCCCAGTGTCAACGTGGGGCGGAGTCTATGGCCCAGTGTCAGCACGGGGCAGAGTCTATGGCCCAGTTTCAGCATCAGGCAAAGTCTATGCCCTAATGTCTGCGTCGGGCAAAGTCTATGGCCCAGTGTCTGTGTGGGGCAAAGTCTATGGCCCAATGTCAGTGTGGCACAGAGTCTATGGCCCAGTGTCAGTGTGGGGCAGAGTCTAAAGCCCATTGTCAGCATGGCGCAGAGTCTATGGCCCAGTGTCAGCGTGGGGCAAACTCTATGTCCTAGTGTCTGCATGGGGCAAAGTCTATGGCCCAGTGTCAGCGTGGGACGGTATCTATGGTCCAGTGTCAGTGTGGTACAGAGTCAATGGCCCAGTGTCAGCGTGGTACAGAGTCTATGGTCCAGTGTCAGCGAGGTACAAAGTCTATGGCCCAGTGTCAGCGTGGGACAGAGTCTATGGCCCAGTGTCAGTGTGGCGCAGAGTCTATGGCCCAGTGTTTGCGTGGTGCAGAGTCTATGGCCCAGTGTCAGTGTAGGGCAGAGTCTATGGCCCAGTGTCATTTTGGGACAGATTCTATGGTCAAGTGTCAGTGTGGGACAGAGTCTATGGCCCAGTGTCAGTGTGGACAGAGTCTGTGTCCCAGTGTCAGTGTGGGGCAGGGTCTATTTCCCAGTGTCATTTTGGGACAGATTCTATGGCCCAGTGTCAGCGTGGGGCAGAGTCTATGGCCCAGTGTCAGTGTGGGGCAGAGTCTATGGCCCAGTGTCATTTTGGGACAGATTCTATGGTCAAGTGTCAGTGTGGTACAGAGTCAATGGCCCAGTGTCAGCGTGGTACAGATTCTATGCCCCTTTGTCAGTGTGGGGCAGAGTCTATGGTCCAGTGTCAGCATGGTACGAAGTCTATGGCCCTGTGTCAGTGTGGGACAGAGTCCATGGCCCACTGTCAGTGGGAGGCAGATTCTATGGCCCAGTGTCAGCGTGGCGCAGAACTTATGGCCCAGTGTCAGTGTGGGACAGAGTCTATGGCCGAGTGTCCGCGTGGGGCAAATTCTATGGCCCAGCGTCATCATGGGGCAGATTCTCTGGTCCAGTGTACGCGTGGGGCAGATGCTATAGCCCAGCGTCAGTGTGGGACAGAGTCTATGGCCCAGTGTCAGTGTGAGACAGCGTCTGTGGCCCAGTATCAATGTGGACAGAGTCTATGGACCTGTGTCAGCGTGGGGCAGAGTCTATGGCCCATTGTCAGTGTGGGGCAGAGTCTATGGCCCAGTGTCACTTTGGGCAGAGTCTATGGTCAAGTGTCAGTGTGGTACAGAGTCAATAGCCCAGTGTCAGCGTGGTACAGAGTCTATGCCCCTTTGTCAGTGTGGGGCAGAGTCTATGTTCCAGTGTCAGCGTGGTACAAAGTCTGTGGCTCAGTGTCAGTGTGGGACAGAGTCTACGACCCACTGTCAGTGTGGGGCAGATTCTATGGCCCAGTGTCAGCGTGGGGCAGAGTCTATGGCCCAGTGACAGTGTGGGACAGAGTCTATGGCCCAGTGTCCGCGGGGGGCCAAGTCTATGGCCCAGCGTCAGCGTGGGGTAAAGTCTATGGCCCAGTGTCAGTGTGGGACAGAGTCTGTGGCCCAGTGTCTGTGTGGACAGATTCTATGGCCCAGTGTCAGCGTGGGGCAGAGTCTATGGCCCAGTGTCAGTGTGTTACAGAGTCTATGCCCCTTTGTCTGTGTGGGGCCGAGTCTATGGTCCAGTGTCAGCATGGTACGAAGTCTATGGCCCTGTGTCAGTGTGGGACAGAGTCCATGGCCCACTGTCAGTGGGAGGCAGATTCTATGGCCCAGTGTCAGCGTGGCGCAGAACTTATGGCCCAGTGTCAGTGTGGGACAGAGTCTATGGCCGAGTGTCCGCGTGGGGCAAATTCTATGGCCCAGCGTCATCATGGGGCAGATTCTCTGGTCCAGTGTACGCGTGGGGCAGATGCTATAGCCCAGCGTCAGTGTGGGACAGAGTCTATGGCCCAGTGTCAGTGTGAGACAGCGTCTGTGGCCCAGTATCAATGTGGACAGAATCTATGGACCTGTGTCAGCGTGGGGCAGAGTCTATGGCCCATTGTCAGTGTGGGGCAGAGTCTATGGCCCAGTGTCATTTTGGGCAGAGTCTATGGTCAAGTGTCAGTGTGGTACAGAGTCAATAGCCCAGTGTCAGCGTGGTACAGAGTCTATGCCCCTTTGTCAGTGTGGGGCAGAGTCTATGTTCCAGTGTCAGCGTGGTACAAAGTCTGTGGCTCAGTGTCAGTGTGGGACAGAGTCTACGGCCCAGTGTCAGTGTGGTGCAGATTCTATGGCCCAGTGTCCGCGTGGGGCAGCGTCTATGGCCCAGCGTCAGCGTGGGGCGGAGTCTATGGTCCAGTGACAGCGTGGGGCAGAGTCTATGGCTCAGTGTCAGTGTGGGGCAGAGTCTTTGGCCCAGTGTCAGTGTGGGACAGAGTCTATGGCCCAGTGTCAGCGTGGGGCAGAGTCTATGGTCGAGTGTCGGCATGGTAGTGAGTCTATGGCCCAGCGTCAGCGTGGGGCAGATTCTATGGCCCAGTGTCAACGTGGGGCGGAGTCTATGGCCCAGTGTCATTTTGGGCAGAGTCTATTGTCCAGTGTCAGTGTGGTACAGACTCAATAGCCCAGTGTCAGCGTTGTACAGAGTCTATGCCCCTTTGTCAGTGTGGGGCAGAGTCGATGTTCCAGTGTCAGCTTGGTACAAAGTCTGTGGCCCAGTGTCAGTGTGGGACAGAGTCTACGGCCCTGTGCCAGCGTGGGGCAGAGTCTATGGCCCAGTGTCAGTGTGGGACAGAGTCTATGGCCCAGTGTCATTTTGGGACAGATTCTATGGTCAAGTGTCAGCGTGGTACAGAGTCAATAGCCCAGTGTCAGTGTGGTACAGAGTCTAAGGCCCAGTGTCAGTGTGGGACAGATTCTATGGCCCAGTGTCAGTGTGGGGCAGAGTCTGTGGCCCAGTGTCAGTGTGGGACAGAGTCTATGGTCCAGTGTCAGCGTGGGGCAGAGTCTATGGCCCAGTGTCAGCATGGGGCATAGTCTATGGCCCAGTGTCAGAGTGGTGCAGAGTCTATGGCCCAGTCTCAACGTGGGGCGGAGTCTATGGCCCAGTGTCAACGTGGGGCGGAGTCTATGGCCCAGTGTCAGCACGGGGCAGAGTCTATGGCCCAGTTTCAGCATCAGGCAAAGTCTATGCCCTAATGTCTGCGTCGGGCAAAGTCTATGGCCCAGTGTCTGTGTGGGGCAAAGTCTATGGCCCAATGTCAGTGTGGCACAGAGTCTATGGCCCAGTGTCAGTGTGGGGCAGAGTCTAAAGCCCATTGTCAGCATGGCGCAGAGTCTATGGCCCAGTGTCAGCGTGGGGCAAACTCTATGTCCTAGTGTCTGCATGGGGCAAAGTCTATGGCCCAGTGTCAGCGTGGGACGGTATCTATGGTCCAGTGTCAGTGTGGTACAGAGTCAATGGCCCAGTGTCAGCGTGGTACAGAGTCTATGGTCCAGTGTCAGCGAGGTACAAAGTCTATGGCCCAGTGTCAGCGTGGGACAGAGTCTATGGCCCAGTGTCAGTGTGGCGCAGAGTCTATGGCCCAGTGTTTGCGTGGTGCAGAGTCTATGGCCCAGTGTCAGTGTAGGGCAGAGTCTATGGCCCAGTGTCATTTTGGGACAGATTCTATGGTCAAGTGTCAGCGTGGTACAGAGTCAATAGCCCAGTGTCAGTGTGGTACAGAGTCTAAGGCCCAGTGTCAGTGTGGGACAGATTCTATGGCCCAGTGTCAGTGTGGGGCAGAGTCTGTGGCCCAGTGTCAGCGTGGGCCAGAGTCTATGGTCCAGTGTCAGCGTGGGGCAGAGTCTATGGCCCAGTGTCAGCATGGGGTAGAGTCTATGGCCCAGTTTCAGCATCAGGCAAAGTCTATGCCCTAATGTCTGCGTCGGGCAAAGTCTATGGCCCAGTGTCTGTGTGGGGCAAAGTCTATGGCCCAGTGTCAGTGTGGCGCAGAGTCTATGGCCCAGTGTCAGTTTGGGGCAGGGTCTATAGCCCATTGTCAGCATGTTCAAAGTCTATGGCCCAGTGTCAGCGTGGGGCAAACTCTATGTCCTAGTGTCTGCATTGGGCAAAGTCTATGGCCCAGTGTCAGCGTGGGACGGTATCTATGGTCCAGTGTCAGTGTGGTACAGAGTCAATGGCCCAGTGTCAGCGTGGTACAGAGTCTATGGTCCAGTGTCAGCGAGGTACAAAGTCTATGGCCCAGTGTCAGCGTGGGACAGAGTCTATGGCCCAGTGTCAGTGTGGGACAGAGTCTATGGCCCAGTGTCAGTGTGGACAGAGTCTGTGTCCCAGTGTCAGTGTGGGGCAGGGTCTATTTCCCAGTGTCATTTTGGGACAGATTCTATGGCCCAGTGTCAGCGTGGGGCAGAGTCTATGGCCCAGTGTCAGTGTGGGGCAGAGTCTATGGCCCAGTGTCATTTTGGGACAGATTCTATGGTCAAGTGTCAGTGTGGTACAGAGTCAATGGCCCAGTGTCAGCGTGGTACAGATTCTATGCCCCTTTGTCAGTGTGGGGCAGAGTCTATGGTCCAGTGTCAGCATGGTACGAAGTCTATGGCCCTGTGTCAGTGTGGGACAGAGTCCATGGCCCACTGTCAGTGGGAGGCAGATTCTATGGCCCAGTGTCAGCGTGGCGCAGAACTTATGGCCCAGTGTCAGTGTGGGACAGAGTCTATGGCCGAGTGTCCGCGTGGGGCAAATTCTATGGCCCAGCGTCATCATGGGGCAGATTCTCTGGTCCAGTGTACGCGTGGGGCAGATGCTATAGCCCAGCGTCAGTGTGGGACAGAGTCTATGGCCCAGTGTCAGTGTGAGACAGCGTCTGTGGCCCAGTATCAATGTGGACAGAATCTATGGACCTGTGTCAGCGTGGGGCAGAGTCTATGGACCATTGTCAGTGTGGGGCAGAGTCTATGGCCCAGTGTCACTTTGGGCAGAGTCTATGGTCAAGTGTCAGTGTGGTACAGAGTCAATAGCCCAGTGTCAGCGTGGTACAGAGTCTATGCCCCTTTGTCAGTGTGGGGCAGAGTCTATGTTCCAGTGTCAGCGTGGTACAAAGTCTGTGGCTCAGTGTCAGTGTGGGACAGAGTCTACGGCCCAGTGTCAGTGTGGTGCAGATTCTATGGCCCAGTGTCAGTGTGGGGCAGAGTCTGTGGCCCAGTGTCAGTGTGGGACAGAGTCTATGGTCCAGTGTCAGCGTGGGGCAGAGTCTATGGCCCAGTGTCAGCATGGGGCATAGTCTATGGCCCAGTGTCAGAGTGGTGCAGAGTCTATGGCCCAGTCTCAACGTGGGGCGGAGTCTATGGCCCAGTGTCAACGTGGGGCGGAGTCTATGGCCCAGTGTCAGCACGGGGCAGAGTCTATGGCCCAGTTTCAGCATCAGGCAAAGTCTATGCCCTAATGTCTGCGTCGGGCAAAGTCTATGGCCCAGTGTCTGTGTGGGGCAAAGTCTATGGCCCAATGTCAGTGTGGCACAGAGTCTATGGCCCAGTGTCAGTGTGGGGCAGAGTCTAAAGCCCATTGTCAGCATGGCGCAGAGTCTATGGCCCAGTGTCAGCGTGGGGCAAACTCTATGTCCTAGTGTCTGCATGGGGCAAAGTCTATGGCCCAGTGTCAGCGTGGGACGGTATCTATGGTCCAGTGTCAGTGTGGTACAGAGTCAATGGCCCAGTGTCAGCGTGGTACAGAGTCTATGGTCCAGTGTCAGCGAGGTACAAAGTCTATGGCCCAGTGTCAGCGTGGGACAGAGTCTATGGCCCAGTGTCAGTGTGGCGCAGAGTCTATGACCCAGTGTTTGCGTGGTGCAGAGTCTATGGCCCAGTGTCAGTGTAGGGCAGAGTCTATGGCCCAGTGTCATTTTGGGACAGATTCTATGGTCAAGTGTCAGCGTGGTACAGAGTCAATAGCCCAGTGTCAGTGTGGTACAGAGTCTAAGGCCCAGTGTCAGTGTGGGACAGATTCTATGGCCCAGTGTCAATGTGGGGCAGAGTCTGTGGCCCAGTGTCAGCGTGGGACAGAGTCTATGGTCCAGTGTCAGCGTGGGGCAGAGTCTATGGCCCAGTGTCAGCATGGGGTAGAGTCTATGGCCCAGTGTCAGAGTGGTTCAGAGTCTATGGCCCAGTCTCAATGTGGGGCGGTTTCTATGGCCCTGTGTCAACATGGGCGGAGTCTATGGCCCAGTGTCAGCACGGGGCAGAGTCTATGGCCCAGTTTCAGCATCAGGCAAAGTCTATGCCCTAATGTCTGCGTCGGGCAAAGTCTATGGCCCAGTGTCTGTGTGGGGCAAAGTCTATGGCCCAGTGTCAGTGTGGGGCAGAGTCTATGGCCCAGTGTCATTTTGGGACAGATTCTATGGTCAAGTGTCAGTGTGGTACAGAGTCAATGGCCCAGTGTCAGCGTGGTACAGATTCTATGCCCCTTTGTCAGTGTGGGGCAGAGTCTATGGTCCAGTGTCAGCATGGTACGAAGTCTATGGCCCTGTGTCAGTGTGGGACAGAGTCCATGGCCCACTGTCAGTGGGAGGCAGATTCTATGGCCCAGTGTCAGCGTGGCGCAGAACTTATGGCCCAGTGTCAGTGTGGGACAGAGTCTATGGCCGAGTGTCCGCGTGGGGCAAATTCTATGGCCCAGCGTCATCATGGGGCAGATTCTCTGGTCCAGTGTACGCGTGGGGCAGATGCTATAGCCCAGCGTCAGTGTGGGACAGAGTCTATGGCCCAGTGTCAGTGTGAGACAGCGTCTGTGGCCCAGTATCAATGTGGACAGAGTCTATGGACCTGTGTCAGCGTGGGGCAGAGTCTATGGCCCATTGTCAGTGTGGGGCAGAGTCTATGGCCCAGTGTCACTTTGGGCAGAGTCTATGGTCAAGTGTCAGTGTGGTACAGAGTCAATAGCCCAGTGTCAGCGTGGTACAGAGTCTATGCCCCTTTGTCAGTGTGGGGCAGAGTCTATGTTCCAGTGTCAGCGTGGTACAAAGTCTGTGGCTCAGTGTCAGTGTGGGACAGAGTCTACGGCCCACTGTCAGTGTGGGGCAGATTCTATGGCCCAGTGTCAGCGTGGGGCAGAGTCTATGGCCCAGTGTCAGTGTGGGACAGAGTCTACGGCCCAGTGTCCGCGGGGGGCCAAGTCTATGGCCCAGCGTCAGCGTGGGGTAAAGTCTATGGCCCAGTGTCAGTGTGGGACAGAGTCTGTGGCCCAGTGTCTGTGTGGACAGATTCTATGGCCCAGTGTCAGCGTGGGGCAGCGTCTATGGCCCAGCGTCAGCGTGGGGCGGAGTCTATGGTCCAGTGACAGCGTGGGGCAGAGTCTATGGCTCAGTGTCAGTGTGGGGCAGAGTCTTTGGCCCAGTGTCAGTGTGGGACAGAGTCTATGGCCCAGTGTCAGCGTGGGGCAGAGTCTATGGTCGAGTGTCGGCATGGTAGTGAGTCTATGGCCCAGCGTCAGCGTGGGGCAGATTCTATGGCCCAGTGTCAACGTGGGGCGGAGTCTATGGCCCAGTGTCATTTTGGGCAGAGTCTATTGTCCAGTGTCAGTGTGGTACAGACTCAATAGCCCAGTGTCAGCGTTGTACAGAGTCTATGCCCCTTTGTCAGTGTGGGGCAGAGTCGATGTTCCAGTGTCAGCTTGGTACAAAGTCTGTGGCCCAGTGTCAGTGTGGGACAGAGTCTACGGCCCTGTGCCAGCGTGGGGCAGAGTCTATGGCCCAGTGTCAGTGTGGGACAGAGTCTATGGCCCAGTGTCATTTTGGGACAGATTCTATGGTCAAGTGTCAGCGTGGTACAGAGTCAATAGCCCAGTGTCAGTGTGGTACAGAGTCTAAGGCCCAGTGTCAGTGTGGGACAGATTCTATGGCCCAGTGTCAGTGTGGGGCAGAGTCTGTGGCCCAGTGTCAGTGTGGGACAGAGTCTATGGTCCAGTGTCAGCGTGGGGCAGAGTCTATGGCCCAGTGTCAGCATGGGGCATAGTCTATGGCCCAGTGTCAGAGTGGTGCAGAGTCTATGGCCCAGTCTCAACGTGGGGCGGAGTCTATGGCCCAGTGTCAACGTGGGGCGGAGTCTATGGCCCAGTGTCAGCACGGGGCAGAGTCTATGGCCCAGTTTCAGCATCAGGCAAAGTCTATGCCCTAATGTCTGCGTCGGGCAAAGTCTATGGCCCAGTGTCTGTGTGGGGCAAAGTCTATGGCCCAATGTCAGTGTGGCACAGAGTCTATGGCCCAGTGTCAGTGTGGGGCAGAGTCTAAAGCCCATTGTCAGCATGGCGCAGAGTCTATGGCCCAGTGTCAGCGTGGGGCAAACTCTATGTCCTAGTGTCTGCATGGGGCAAAGTCTATGGCCCAGTGTCAGCGTGGGACGGTATCTATGGTCCAGTGTCAGTGTGGTACAGAGTCAATGGCCCAGTGTCAGTGTGGTACAGAGTCTATGGTCCAGTGTCAGCGAGGTACAAAGTCTATGGCCCAGTGTCAGCGTGGGACAGAGTCTATGGCCCAGTGTCAGTGTGGCGCAGAGTCTATGGCCCAGTGTTTGCGTGGTGCAGAGTCTATGGCCCAGTGTCAGTGTAGGGCAGAGTCTATGGCCCAGTGTCATTTTGGGACAGATTCTATGGTCAAGTGTCAGCGTGGTACAGAGTCAATAGCCCAGTGTCAGTGTGGTACAGAGTCTAAGGCCCAGTGTCAGTGTGGGACAGATTCTATGGCCCAGTGTCAGTGTGGGGCAGAGTCTGTGGCCCAGTGTCAGCGTGGGACAGAGTCTATGGTCCAGTGTCAGCGTGGGGCAGAGTCTATGGCCCAGTGTCAGCATGGGGTAGAGTCTATGGCCCAGTTTCAGCATCAGGCAAAGTCTATGCCCTAATGTCTGCGTCGGGCAAAGTCTATGGCCCAGTGTCTGTGTGGGGCAAAGTCTATGGCCCAGTGTCAGTGTGGCGCAGAGTCTATGGCCCAGTGTCAGTTTGGGGCAGGGTCTATAGCCCATTGTCAGCATGTTCAAAGTCTATGGCCCAGTGTCAGCGTGGGGCAAACTCTATGTCCTAGTGTCTGCATTGGGCAAAGTCTATGGCCCAGTGTCAGCGTGGGACGGTATCTATGGTCCAGTGTCAGTGTGGTACAGAGTCAATGGCCCAGTGTCAGCGTGGTACAGAGTCTATGGTCCAGTGTCAGCGAGGTACAAAGTCTATGGCCCAGTGTCAGCGTGGGACAGAGTCTATGGCCCAGTGTCAGTGTGGGACAGAGTCTATGGCCCAGTGTCAGTGTGGACAGAGTCTGTGTCCCAGTGTCAGTGTGGGGCAGGGTCTATTTCCCAGTGTCATTTTGGGACAGATTCTATGGCCCAGTGTCAGCGTGGGGCAGAGTCTATGGCCCAGTGTCAGTGTGGGGCAGAGTCTATGGCCCAGTGTCATTTTGGGACAGATTCTATGGTCAAGTGTCAGTGTGGTACAGAGTCAATGGCCCAGTGTCAGCGTGGTACAGATTCTATGCCCCTTTGTCAGTGTGGGGCAGAGTCTATGGTCCAGTGTCAGCATGGTACGAAGTCTATGGCCCTGTGTCAGTGTGGGACAGAGTCCATGGCCCACTGTCAGTGGGAGGCAGATTCTATGGCCCAGTGTCAGCGTGGCGCAGAACTTATGGCCCAGTGTCAGTGTGGGACAGAGTCTATGGCCGAGTGTCCGCGTGGGGCAAATTCTATGGCCCAGCGTCATCATGGGGCAGATTCTCTGGTCCAGTGTACGCGTGGGGCAGATGCTATAGCCCAGCGTCAGTGTGGGACAGAGTCTATGGCCCAGTGTCAGTGTGAGACAGCGTCTGTGGCCCAGTATCAATGTGGACAGAATCTATGGACCTGTGTCAGCGTGGGGCAGAGTCTATGGCCCATTGTCAGTGTGGGGCAGAGTCTATGGCCCAGTGTCACTTTGGGCAGAGTCTATGGTCAAGTGTCAGTGTGGTACAGAGTCAATAGCCCAGTGTCAGCGTGGTACAGAGTCTATGCCCCTTTGTCAGTGTGGGGCAGAGTCTATGTTCCAGTGTCAGCGTGGTACAAAGTCTGTGGCTCAGTGTCAGTGTGGGACAGAGTCTACGGCCCAGTGTCAGTGTGGTGCAGATTCTATGGCCCAGTGTCAGTGTGGGGCAGAGTCTGTGGCCCAGTGTCAGTGTGGGACAGAGTCTATGGTCCAGTGTCAGCGTGGGGCAGAGTCTATGGCCCAGTGTCAGCATGGGGCATAGTCTATGGCCCAGTGTCAGAGTGGTGCAGAGTCTATGGCCCAGTCTCAACGTGGGGCGGAGTCTATGGCCCAGTGTCAACGTGGGGCGGAGTCTATGGCCCAGTGTCAGCACGGGGCAGAGTCTATGGCCCAGTTTCAGCATCAGGCAAAGTCTATGCCCTAATGTCTGCGTCGGGCAAAGTCTATGGCCCAGTGTCTGTGTGGGGCAAAGTCTATGGCCCAATGTCAGTGTGGCACAGAGTCTATGGCCCAGTGTCAGTGTGGGGCAGAGTCTAAAGCCCATTGTCAGCATGGCGCAGAGTCTATGGCCCAGTGTCAGCGTGGGGCAAACTCTATGTCCTAGTGTCTGCATGGGGCAAAGTCTATGGCCCAGTGTCAGCGTGGGACGGTATCTATGGTCCAGTGTCAGTGTGGTACAGAGTCAATGGCCCAGTGTCAGCGTGGTACAGAGTCTATGGTCCAGTGTCAGCGAGGTACAAAGTCTATGGCCCAGTGTCAGCGTGGGACAGAGTCTATGGCCCAGTGTCAGTGTGGCGCAGAGTCTATGACCCAGTGTTTGCGTGGTGCAGAGTCTATGGCCCAGTGTCAGTGTAGGGCAGAGTCTATGGCCCAGTGTCATTTTGGGACAGATTCTATGGTCAAGTGTCAGCGTGGTACAGAGTCAATAGCCCAGTGTCAGTGTGGTACAGAGTCTAAGGCCCAGTGTCAGTGTGGGACAGATTCTATGGCCCAGTGTCAGTGTGGGGCAGAGTCTGTGGCCCAGTGTCAGCGTGGGACAGAGTCTATGGTCCAGTGTCAGCGTGGGGCAGAGTCTATGGCCCAGTGTCAGCATGGGGTAGAGTCTATGGCCCAGTGTCAGAGTGGTTCAGAGTCTATGGCCCAGTCTCAATGTGGGGCGGTTTCTATGGCCCTGTGTCAACATGGGCGGAGTCTATGGCCCAGTGTCAGCACGGGGCAGAGTCTATGGCCCAGTTTCAGCATCAGGCAAAGTCTATGCCCTAATGTCTGCGTCGGGCAAAGTCTATGGCCCAGTGTCTGTGTGGGGCAAAGTCTATGGCCCAGTGTCAGTGTGGCGTAGAGTCTATGGCCCAGTGTCAGTTTGGGGCAGGGTCTATAGCCCATTGTCAGCATGTTCAAAGTCTATGGCCCAGTGTCAGCGTGGGGCAAACTCTATGTCCTAGTGTCTGCATTGGGCAAAGTCTATGGCCCAGTGTCAGCGTGGGACGGTATCTATGGTCCAGTGTCAGTGTGGTACAGAGTCAATGGCCCAGTGTCAGCGTGGTACAGAGTCTATGGTCCAGTGTCAGCGAGGTACAAAGTCTATGGCCCAGTGTCAGCGTGGGACAGAGTCTATGGCCCAGTGTCAGTGTGGGACAGAGTCTATGGCCCAGTGTCAGTGTGGACAGAGTCTGTGTCCCAGTGTCAGTGTGGGGCAGGGTCTATTTCCCAGTGTCATTTTGGGACAGATTCTATGGCCCAGTGTCAGCGTGGGGCAGAGTCTATGGCCCAGTGTCAGTGTGGGGCAGAGTCTATGGCCCAGTGTCATTTTGGGACAGATTCTATGGTCAAGTGTCAGTGTGGTACAGAGTCAATGGCCCAGTGTCAGCGTGGTACAGATTCTATGCCCCTTTGTCAGTGTGGGGCAGAGTCTATGGTCCAGTGTCAGCATGGTACGAAGTCTATGGCCCTGTGTCAGTGTGGGACAGAGTCCATGGCCCACTGTCAGTGGGAGGCAGATTCTATGGCCCAGTGTCAGCGTGGCGCAGAACTTATGGCCCAGTGTCAGTGTGGGACAGAGTCTATGGCCGAGTGTCCGCGTGGGGCAAATTCTATGGCCCAGCGTCATCATGGGGCAGATTCTCTGGTCCAGTGTACGCGTGGGGCAGATGCTATAGCCCAGCGTCAGTGTGGGACAGAGTCTATGGCCCAGTGTCAGTGTGAGACAGCGTCTGTGGCCCAGTATCAATGTGGACAGAATCTATGGACCTGTGTCAGCGTGGGGCAGAGTCTATGGACCATTGTCAGTGTGGGGCAGAGTCTATGGCCCAGTGTCACTTTGGGCAGAGTCTATGGTCAAGTGTCAGTGTGGTACAGAGTCAATAGCCCAGTGTCAGCGTGGTACAGAGTCTATGCCCCTTTGTCAGTGTGGGGCAGAGTCTATGTTCCAGTGTCAGCGTGGTACAAAGTCTGTGGCTCAGTGTCAGTGTGGGACAGAGTCTACGGCCCAGTGTCAGTGTGGTGCAGATTCTATGGCCCAGTGTCAGTGTGGGGCAGAGTCTGTGGCCCAGTGTCAGTGTGGGACAGAGTCTATGGTCCAGTGTCAGCGTGGGGCAGAGTCTATGGCCCAGTGTCAGCATGGGGCATAGTCTATGGCCCAGTGTCAGAGTGGTGCAGAGTCTATGGCCCAGTCTCAACGTGGGGCGGAGTCTATGGCCCAGTGTCAACGTGGGGCGGAGTCTATGGCCCAGTGTCAGCACGGGGCAGAGTCTATGGCCCAGTTTCAGCATCAGGCAAAGTCTATGCCCTAATGTCTGCGTCGGGCAAAGTCTATGGCCCAGTGTCTGTGTGGGGCAAAGTCTATGGCCCAATGTCAGTGTGGCACAGAGTCTATGGCCCAGTGTCAGTGTGGGGCAGAGTCTAAAGCCCATTGTCAGCATGGCGCAGAGTCTATGGCCCAGTGTCAGCGTGGGGCAAACTCTATGTCCTAGTGTCTGCATGGGGCAAAGTCTATGGCCCAGTGTCAGCGTGGGACGGTATCTATGGTCCAGTGTCAGTGTGGTACAGAGTCAATGGCCCAGTGTCAGCGTGGTACAGAGTCTATGGTCCAGTGTCAGCGAGGTACATAGTCTATGGCCCAGTGTCAGCGTGGGACAGAGTCTATGGCCCAGTGTCAGTGTGGCGCAGAGTCTATGGCCCAGTGTTTGCGTGGTGCAGAGTCTATGGCCCAGTGTCAGTGTAGGGCAGAGTCTATGGCCCAGTGTCATTTTGGGACAGATTCTATGGTCAAGTGTCAGCGTGGTACAGAGTCAATAGCCCAGTGTCAGTGTGGTACAGAGTCTAAGGCCCAGTGTCAGTGTGGGACAGATTCTATGGCCCAGTGTCAGTGTGGGGCAGAGTCTGTGGCCCAGTGTCAGCGTGGGACAGAGTCTATGGTCCAGTGTCAGCGTGGGGCAGAGTCTATGGCCCAGTGTCAGCATGGGGTAGAGTCTATGGCACAGTGTCAGAGTGGTTCAGAGTCTATGGCCCAGTCTCAATGTGGGGCGGTTTCTATGGCCCTGTGTCAACATGGGCGGAGTCTATGGCCCAGTGTCAGCACGGGGCAGAGTCTATGGCCCAGTTTCAGCATCAGGCAAAGTCTATGCCCTAATGTCTGCGTCGGGCAAAGTCTATGGCCCAGTGTCTGTGTGGGGCAAAGTCTATGGCCCAGTGTCAGTGTGGCGCAGAGTCTATGGCCCAGTGTCAGTTTGGGGCAGGGTCTATAGCCCATTGTCAGCATGTTCAAAGTCTATGGCCCAGTGTCAGCGTGGGGCAAACTCTATGTCCTAGTGTCTGCATTGGGCAAAGTCTATGGCCCAGTGTCAGCGTGGGACGGTATCTATGGTCCAGTGTCAGTGTGGTACAGAGTCAATGGCCCAGTGTCAGCGTGGTACAGAGTCTATGGTCCAGTGTCAGCGAGGTACAAAGTCTATGGCCCAGTGTCAGCGTGGGACAGAGTCTATGGCCCAGTGTCAGTGTGGGACAGAGTCTATGGCCCAGTGTCAGTGTGGACAGAGTCTGTGTCCCAGTGTCAGTGTGGGGCAGGGTCTATTTCCCAGTGTCATTTTGGGACAGATTCTATGGCCCAGTGTCAGCGTGGGGCAGAGTCTATGGCCCAGTGTCAGTGTGGGGCAGAGTCTATGGCCCAGTGTCATTTTGGGACAGATTCTATGGTCAAGTGTCAGTGTGGTACAGAGTCAATGGCCCAGTGTCAGCGTGGTACAGATTCTATGCCCCTTTGTCAGTGTGGGGCAGAGTCTATGGTCCAGTGTCAGCATGGTACGAAGTCTATGGCCCTGTGTCAGTGTGGGACAGAGTCCATGGCCCACTGTCAGTGGGAGGCAGATTCTATGGCCCAGTGTCAGCGTGGCGCAGAACTTATGGCCCAGTGTCAGTGTGGGACAGAGTCTATGGCCGAGTGTCCGCGTGGGGCAAATTCTATGGCCCAGCGTCATCATGGGGCAGATTCTCTGGTCCAGTGTACGCGTGGGGCAGATGCTATAGCCCAGCGTCAGTGTGGGACAGAGTCTATGGCCCAGTGTCAGTGTGAGACAGCGTCTGTGGCCCAGTATCAATGTGGACAGAGTCTATGGACCTGTGTCAGCGTGGGGCAGAGTCTATGGCCCATTGTCAGTGTGGGGCAGAGTCTATGGCCCAGTGTCACTTTGGGCAGAGTCTATGGTCAAGTGTCAGTGTGGTACAGAGTCAATAGCCCAGTGTCAGCGTGGTACAGAGTCTATGCCCCTTTGTCAGTGTGGGGCAGAGTCTATGTTCCAGTGTCAGCGTGGTACAAAGTCTGTGGCTCAGTGTCAGTGTGGGACAGAGTCTACGGCCCAGTGTCAGTGTGGTGCAGATTCTATGGCCCAGTGTCCGCGTGGGGCAGCGTCTATGGCCCAGCGTCAGCGTGGGGCGGAGTCTATGGTCCAGTGACAGCGTGGGGCAGAGTCTATGGCTCAATGTCAGTGTGGGGCAGAGTCTTTGGCCCAGTGTCAGTGTGGGACAGAGTCTATGGCCCAGTGTCAGCGTGGGGCAGAGTCTATGGTCGAGTGTCGGCATGGTAGTGAGTCTATGGCCCAGCGTCAGCGTGGGGCAGATTCTATGGCCCAGTGTCAATGTGGGGCGGAGTCTAGGGCCCAGTGTCATTTTGGGCAGAGTCTATTGTCCAGTGTCAGTGCGGTACAGACTCAATAGCCCAGTGTCAGCGTTGTACAGAGTCTATGCCCCTTTGTCAGTGTGGGGCAGAGTCGATGTTCCACTGTCAGCTTGGTACAAAGTCTGTGGCCCAGTGTCAGTGTGGGACAGAGTCTACGGCCCTGTGCCAGCGTGGGGCAGAGTCTATGGCCCAGTGTCAGTGTGGGGCAGAGTCTATGGCCCAGTGTCATTTTGGGACAGATTCTATGGTCAAGTGTCAGCGTGGTACAGAGTCAATAGCCCAGTGTCAGTGTGGTACAGAGTCTAAAGCCCAGTGTCAGTGTGGGACAGATTCTATGGCCCAGTGTCAGTGTGGGGCAGAGTCTGTGGCCCAGTGTCAGTGTGGGACAGAGTCTATGGTCCAGTGTCAGCGTGGGGCAGAGTCTATGGCCCAGTGTCAGCATGGGGCAGAGTCTATGGCCCAGTGTCAGTGTGGTGCAGAGTCTATGGCCCAGTCTCAACGTGGGGCGGAGTCTATGGCCCAGTGTCAACGTGGGGCGGAGTCTATGGCCCAGTGTCATTTTCGGACAGATTCTATGGTCAAGTGTCAGCGTGGTACAGAGTCAATAGCCCAGTGTCAGTGTGGTACAGAGTCTAAAGCCCAGAGTCAGTGTGGGACAGATTCTATGGCCCAGTTTCAGCATCAGGCAAAGTCTATGCCCTAATGTCTGCGTCGGGCAAAGTCTATGGCCCAGTGTCTGTGTGGGGCAAAGTCTATGGCCCAATGTCAGTGTGGCACAGAGTCTATGGCCCAGTGTCAGTGTGGGGCAGAGTCTATAGCCCATTGTCAGCATGGCGCAGAGTCTATGGCCCAGTGTCAGCATGGGGCAAACTTTATGTCCTAGTGTCTGCATGGGGCAAAGTCTATGGCCCAGTGTCAGCGTGGGACAGTATCTATGGTCCAGGGTCAGTGTGGTACAGAGTCAATGGCCCAGTGTCAGCGTGGTACAGAGTCTATGGTCCAGTGTCAGCGAGGTACAAAGTCTATGGCCCAGTGTCAGCGTGGGACAGAGTCTATGGCCCAGTGTCAGTGTGGCGCAGAGTCTATGGCCCAGTGTTTGCGTGGTGCAGAGTCTATGGCCCAGTGTCAGTGTGGCGCAGAGTCTATGGCCCAGTGTTTGCGTGGTGCAGAGTCTATGGCCCAGTGTCAGTGTGGGGCAGAGTCTATGGCCCAGTGTCATTTTGGGACAGATTCTATGGTCAAGTGTCAGCGTGGTACAGAGTCAATAGCCCAGTGTCAGTGTGGTACTGAGTCTAAGGCCCAGTGTCAGTGTGGGACAGATTCTATGGCCCAGTGTCAGTGTGGGGCAGAGTCTGTGGCCCAGTGTCAGCATGGGACAGAGTCTATGGTCCAGTGTCAGCGTGGGGCAGAGTCTATGGCCCAGTGTCAGCATGGGGCAGAGTCTATGGCCCAGTGTCAGAGTGGTGCAGAGTCTATGGCCCAGTCTCAACGTGGGGCGGAGTCTATGGCCCAGTGTCAACATGGGCGGAGTCTATGGCCCAGTGTCAGCACGGGGCAGAGTCTATGGCCCAGTTTCAGAATCAGGCAAAGTCAATGCCCTAATGTCTGCGTCGGGCATAGTCTATGGCCCAGTGTCTGTGTGGGGCAAAGTCTATGGCCCAGTGTCAGTGTGGCACAGAGTCTATGGCCCAGTGTCAGTGTGGGGCAGAGTCTAAGGCCCAGTGTCAGTGTGGGGCAGGTTCTATGGCACAATGTCAGTGTGGGACAGAGTCTATGGTCCAGTGTCAGCGTGGGGCAGAGTCTATGGCCCAGTGTCAGCATGGGGCAGAGTCTATGGCCCAGTGTCAGCGTGGTGCAGAGTCTATGGCCCAGTGTCACGTGGGGCGGAGTCTATGGCCCAGTGTCAACGTGGGGCGTAGTCTATGGCCCAGTGTCAGCGCGGGGCAGAGTCTATGGCCCAGTTTCATCTTCGGGCAATGTCTATCCCCTAATGTCTGCGTCGGGCAAAGTCTATGGCCCAGTGTCTGTGTGGGGCAAAGTCTATGGCCCAGTGTCTCTGTGGCACAGAGTCTATGGCCCAGTGTTTGCGTGGTGAAGAGTCTATGGCCCAGTGTCAGTGTGGGGCAGAGTCTATAGCCCATTGTCAGCATGTTCAAAGTCTATGGCCCAGTGTCAGCATGGGGCAAACTCTATGTCCTAGTGTCTGCATGGGGCAAAGTCTATGGCCCAGTGTCAGCGTGGGACAGTATCTATGGTCCAGTGTCAGTGTGGTACAGAGTCAATGGCCCAGTGTCAGCGTGGTACAGAGTCTATGGTCCAGTGTCAGCGAGGTACAAAGTCTATGGCCCAGTGTCAGCGTGGGACAGAGTCTATGGCCCAGTGTCAGTGTGGGACAGAGTCTATGGCCAAGTGCCCGCGTGGGGCAAATTCTATGGCCCAGCGTCATCGTGGGGCAGATTCTCTGGTCCAGTGTCCGCGTGGGGCAGATGCTTTACCCCAGAGTCTTTGTGGGACAGAGTCTATGGCCCAGTGTCAGTGTGGGACAGCGTCTGTGGCCCAGTGTCAGTGTGGACAGATACTATGGCCCAGTGTCAGTGTGGGGCAGAGTCTATGGCCCAGTGTCAGTGTGGGGCAGAGTCTATGGCCCAGTGTCATTTTGGGCAGAGTCTATGTTCAAGTGTCAGTGTGGACAGATACTATGGCCCAGTGTCAGTGTGGGGCAGAGTCTATGGCCCAGTGTCAGTGTGGGGCAGAGTCTATGGCCCAGTGTCATTTTGGGCAGAGTCTATGTTCAAGTGTCAGTGTGGTACAGAGTCAATGGCCCAGTGTCAGCGTGGTACAGAGTCTATGCCCCTTTGTCAGTGTGGGGCAGAGTCTATGTTCCAGTGTCAGCGTGGTACAAAGTCTATGGCCCAGTGTCAGTGTGGGATAGATTCTATGGCCCAGTGTCAGTGTGGGGCAGAGTCTGTGGCCCAGTGTCAGCGTGGGGCAGAGTCTATGGCTCAGTGTCAGCGTGCGGCAGAGTCTATGGCCCAGTGTCAGCGTGGGGCAGAGTCTATGGCCCAGTGTCTGTGTGGGACAGATTCTATGGCCCAGTGTCAGTGTGGGGCAGAGTCTGTGGCCCAGTGTCAGCGTGGGGCATATTCTATGGCCCAGCGTCATCGTGGGGCAGATTTTCTGGTCCAGTGTACGCGTGGGGCAGATGCTATAGCCCAGCGTCAGTGTGAGACAGCGTCTGTGGCCCAGTATCAATGTGGACAGAGTCTATGGCCCATTGTCAGTGTGGTGCAGAGTCTATGGCCCAGTGTCAGCGTGGGGCAAACTTTATGTCCTAGTGTCTGCATGGGGCAAATTCTATGGCCCAGTGTCAGCGTGGGACAGTATCTATGGTCCAGTGTCAGTGTGGTACAGAGTCAATGGCCCAGTGTCAGCTTGGTACAGAGTCTATGGTCCAGTGTCAGCGAGGTACAAAGTCTATGGCCCAGTGTCCGCGTGGGGCCAAGTCTATGGCCCAGTGTCAGCGTGGGGAAGAATCTATGGCCCAGTGTCCGCGTAGGGCAGATGCTATGGCCCAGTGCCAGTGTGGGACAGAGTCTATGGCCCAGTGTCAGTTTTGGACAGAGTCTATGGCCCAGTGTCAGTGTGGACAGAGTCTGTGTCCCAGTGTCAGCGTGGGGCAGAGTCTATGGCCCAGAACAGTGTGGGGCAGGGTCTATGTCCCAGTGTCATTTTGGGACAGATTCTATGGTCAAGTGTCAGTGTGGTACAGAGTAAATAGCCCAGTGTCAGCGTGCTACAGAGTCTATGCCCATTTGTCAGTGTGGGGCAGAGTCTATGTTCCAGTGTCAGCGTGGTACAAAGTCTATAGCCCAGTGTCAGCGTGGGGCAGAGTCTATGGCCCAGTGTCTGTGTGGGACAGTGTCTATGCCCCAGTGTCAGTGTGGGGCAGAGACTGTGGCCCAGTGTCAACGTGGGGCGGAGTCTACGGCCCATTGCCAGCATGGGGCAGAGTCAAAGGCCCAGTGTCAGCGCAGGGCAGAGTCTATGGCCCAGTGTCAGCATCGGGCAAAGTCTATGCCCTAATGTCTGCGTCGGGCAAAGTCTATGGCTCAGTGTCAGTGTGTGGCAAAGTCTATGGCCCAGTGTCAGCGCGGGGCAAAGTCTATGCCCTAATGTCTGTGTCGGGCAAAATCTATGGCCCAGTGTCAGTGTGGCGCAGAGTCTATGGCCCAGTGTTTGCGTGGTGCAGAGTCTATTGCCGAGTGTCAGTGTGGGGCAGAGTCTATAGACCAGCGTCAGCATGGCGCAGAGTCTATGGCCCAGTGTCAGCATGGGGCAAATTCTATGGCCCAGTGTCAGCGTGGGACAGACTCTAAAGTCCAGTCTCAGCGTGGTACAGAGTCAATGGCCAAGTGTCAGCGTGGTACAGAGTCTATGGCCCAGTGTCAGTGAGGGACAGAGTCTATGGCCCACTGTCAGTGTGGGGCAGATTCTATGGCCCAGTGTCAGCGTGGGGCAGAATCTATGGCCCAGTGTCAGTGTGGGACAGAGTCTATGGCCAAGTGTCCGCGTGGGGCAATTTCTATGGCCCAGCGTCATCGTGGGGCAGATTCTCTGGTCCAGTGTCCACGTGGGGCAGATGCTTTACCCCAGAGTCTGTGTGGGACAGAGTCTATGGCCCAGTGTCAGTGTGGGACAGCGTCTGTGGCCCAGTGTCAGTGTGGACAGATACTATGGCCCAGTGTCAGTGTGGGGCAGAGTCTATGGCCCAGTGTCAGTGTGGGGCAGAGTCTATGGCCCCGTGTCATTTTGGGCAGAGTCTATGGTCAAGTGTCAGTGTGGTACAGAGTCAATGGCCCAGTGTCAGCGTGGTACAGAGTCTATGCCCCTTTGTCAGTGTGGGGCAGAGTCTAGGTTCCAGTGTCAGCGTGGTACAAAGTCTATGGCCCAGTGTCTGTGTGGGACAGATTCTATGGCCCAGTGTCAGTGTGGGGCAGAGTCTGTGGCCCAGTGTCAGCTTGGGGCAGAGTCTATGGCCCAGTGTCAGCATGGGGCAGAGTCTATGGCCCAGTGTCAGCGTGGTGCAGAGTCTATGGCTCAGTGTCAACGTGGGGCGGAGTCTATGGCCCAGTGTCAACGTGGGGTGGAGTCTATGGCCCAGTGTCAGCGCGGGGCAGAGTCTATGGCCCAGTGTAAGCATCGGGCAAATTCTATGCCCTAATGTCTCCGTCGGGCAAAGTCTATGACCCAGTGTCTGTGTGGGGCAAAGTCTATGGCCCAGTGTCAGTGTGGCGCCGAGTCTATGGCCCAGTGATTGCGTGGTGCAGAGTCTATAGCCCATTGTCAGCATGGCGCAGTGTCTATGGCCCAGTGTCAGCGTGGGGCAAACTCTATGTCCTAGTGTCTGCATGGGGCAAAGTCTATGGCCCAGTGTCAACGTGGGGTGGAGTCTATGGCCCAGTGTCAGCGCGGGGCAGAGTCTATGGCCCAGTGTAAGCATCGGGCAAATTCTATGCCCTAATGTCTCCGTCGGGCAAAGTCTATGACCCAGTGTCTGTGTGGGGCAAAGTCTATGGCCCAGTGTCAGTGTGGCGCCGAGTCTATGGCCCAGTGATTGCGTGGTGCAGAGTCTATAGCCCATTGTCAGCATGGCGCAGTGTCTATGGCCCAGTGTCAGCGTGGGGCAAACTCTATGTCCTAGTGTCTGCATGGGGCAAAGTCTATGGCCCAGTGTCAGCGTGGGACAGTATCTATGGTCCAGTGTCAGTGTGGAACAGAGTCAATGGCCCAGTGTCAGCGTGGTACAGAGTCTATGCCCCTTTGTCAGTGTGGGGCAGATTCTATGGTCCAGTGTCAGCGAGGTACAAAGTCTGGGGACCAGTGTCAGCGTGGGGCAGAGTCTATGGCCCAGTGTCCGCGTGGGGCCAAGTCTATGGCCCAGTTTCAGTGTGGCGCCGAGTCTATGGCCCAGTGTTTGCGTGGTGCAGAGTCTATAGCCCAGTGTCAGCATGGCGCAGTGTCTATGGCCCAGTGTCAGCGTGGGGCAAACTCTATGTCCTATTGTCAGCATGGGACAAAGTCTATGGCCCAGTGTCATCGTGGGACAAAGTCTATGGTCCAGTGTCAGTGTGGTACAGAGTCAATGGCACACTGTCAGTGTGTTACAGAGTCTATGCCCCTTTGTCAGTGTGGGACAGAGTCTACGGCCCACTGTCAGTGTGGGGCAGATTCTATGGCCCAGTGTCAGCGTGGGACAGAGTCTATGGCCGAGTGTCCGCGTGGGGCAAAGTCTATGGCCCAGCGTCAGTGTGGGACAGAGTCTATGGCCCAGTGTCAGTGTCGGACAGATTCTGTGGCTCAGTGGCAGTGTGGACAGAGTCTATGGCCCAGTGTCAGCGTGAGGTAGAGTCTATGTCCCGGTGTCAGTGTGGGGCAGTGTCTATGGCCCAGTGTCATTTTGGGACAGATTCTATGGTCAATTGTCAGTGTGGTACAGAGTCTATGCCCCTTTTTCAGTGTGGGGCAGAGTCTATGGCCCAGTGTCCGCCTGGGGCAGAGTCTATGGCCCAGTGTCAGTGTGGGGCAGATGCTATGGCCCAGTGTCTGCATGGGGCAGAGTCTATGGCCCATGGTCAGCGTGAGGCAGAGTCTATGGCCCAGTGTCAGTGTGGGACAGAGTCTATGGTCCAGTGTCAGTGTGGTACAGAGTCAATTGCCCAGTGTCAGCGTGGTACAGAGTCTATGCCCCTTTGTCAGTGTGGGGCAGTGTCTATGTTCCAGTGTCATCGTGGTACAAAGTCTATGGCCCAGTGTCAGTGTGGGCCAGATTCTATGGCCCAGTGTCAGTGTGGGGCAGAGTCTGTGGCCCAGTGTCAGCGTGGGGCAGAGTCTATGGCTCAGTGTCAGCGTGCGGCAGAGTCTATGGCCCAGTGTCAGCGTGGGGCAGAGTCTATGGCCCAGTGTCTGTGTGGGACAGATTCTATGGCCCAGTGTCAGTGTGGGGCAGAGTCTGTGGCCCAGTGTCAGCGTGGGGCATATTCTATGGCCCAGCGTCATCGTGGGGCAGATTTTCTGGTCCAGTGTACGCGTGGGGCAGATGCTATAGCCCAGCGTCAGTGTGAGACAGCGTCTGTGGCCCAGTATCAATGTGGACAGAGTCTATGGCCCATTGTCAGTGTGGTGCAGAGTCTATGGCCCAGTGTCAGCGTGGGGCAAACTTTATGTCCTAGTGTCTGCATGGGGCAAATTCTATGGCCCAGTGTCAGCGTGGGACAGTATCTATGGTCCAGTGTCAGTGTGGTACAGAGTCAATGGCCCAGTGTCAGCTTGGTACAGAGTCTATGGTCCAGTGTCAGCGAGGTACAAAGTCTATGGCCCAGTGTCCGCGTGGGGCCAAGTCTATGGCCCAGTGTCAGCGTGGGGAAGAATCTATGGCCCAGTGTCCGCGTAGGGCAGATGCTATGGCCCAGTGCCAGTGTGGGACAGAGTCTATGGCCCAGTGTCAGTTTTGGACAGAGTCTATGGCCCAGTGTCAGTGTGGACAGAGTCTGTGTCCCAGTGTCAGCGTGGGGCAGAGTCTATGGCCCAGAACAGTGTGGGGCAGGGTCTATGTCCCAGTGTCATTTTGGGACAGATTCTATGGTCAAGTGTCAGTGTGGTACAGAGTAAATAGCCCAGTGTCAGCGTGCTACAGAGTCTATGCCCATTTGTCAGTGTGGGGCAGAGTCTATGTTCCAGTGTCAGCGTGGTACAAAGTCTATAGCCCAGTGTCAGCGTGGGGCAGAGTCTATGGCCCAGTGTCTGTGTGGGACAGTGTCTATGCCCCAGTGTCAGTGTGGGGCAGAGACTGTGGCCCAGTGTCAACGTGGGGCGGAGTCTACGGCCCATTGCCAGCATGGGGCAGAGTCAAAGGCCCAGTGTCAGCGCAGGGCAGAGTCTATGGCCCAGTGTCAGCATCGGGCAAAGTCTATGCCCTAATGTCTGCGTCGGGCAAAGTCTATGGCTCAGTGTCAGTGTGTGGCAAAGTCTATGGCCCAGTGTCAGCGCGGGGCAAAGTCTATGCCCTAATGTCTGTGTCGGGCAAAATCTATGGCCCAGTGTCAGTGTGGCGCAGAGTCTATGGCCCAGTGTTTGCGTGGTGCAGAGTCTATTGCCGAGTGTCAGTGTGGGGCAGAGTCTATAGACCAGCGTCAGCATGGCGCAGAGTCTATGGCCCAGTGTCAGCATGGGGCAAATTCTATGGCCCAGTGTCAGCGTGGGACAGACTCTAAAGTCCAGTCTCAGCGTGGTACAGAGTCAATGGCCAAGTGTCAGCGTGGTACAGAGTCTATGGCCCAGTGTCAGTGAGGGACAGAGTCTATGGCCCACTGTCAGTGTGGGGCAGATTCTATGGCCCAGTGTCAGCGTGGGGCAGAATCTATGGCCCAGTGTCAGTGTGGGACAGAGTCTATGGCCAAGTGTCCGCGTGGGGCAATTTCTATGGCCCAGCGTCATCGTGGGGCAGATTCTCTGGTCCAGTGTCCACGTGGGGCAGATGCTTTACCCCAGAGTCTGTGTGGGACAGAGTCTATGGCCCAGTGTCAGTGTGGGACAGCGTCTGTGGCCCAGTGTCAGTGTGGACAGATACTATGGCCCAGTGTCAGTGTGGGGCAGAGTCTATGGCCCAGTGTCAGTGTGGGGCAGAGTCTATGGCCCCGTGTCATTTTGGGCAGAGTCTATGGTCAAGTGTCAGTGTGGTACAGAGTCAATGGCCCAGTGTCAGCGTGGTACAGAGTCTATGCCCCTTTGTCAGTGTGGGGCAGAGTCTAGGTTCCAGTGTCAGCGTGGTACAAAGTCTATGGCCCAGTGTCTGTGTGGGACAGATTCTATGGCCCAGTGTCAGTGTGGGGCAGAGTCTGTGGCCCAGTGTCAGCTTGGGGCAGAGTCTATGGCCCAGTGTCAGCATGGGGCAGAGTCTATGGCCCAGTGTCAGCGTGGTGCAGAGTCTATGGCTCAGTGTCAACGTGGGGCGGAGTCTATGGCCCAGTGTCAACGTGGGGTGGAGTCTATGGCCCAGTGTCAGCGCGGGGCAGAGTCTATGGCCCAGTGTAAGCATCGGGCAAATTCTATGCCCTAATGTCTCCGTCGGGCAAAGTCTATGACCCAGTGTCTGTGTGGGGCAAAGTCTATGGCCCAGTGTCAGTGTGGCGCCGAGTCTATGGCCCAGTGATTGCGTGGTGCAGAGTCTATAGCCCATTGTCAGCATGGCGCAGTGTCTATGGCCCAGTGTCAGCGTGGGGCAAACTCTATGTCCTAGTGTCTGCATGGGGCAAAGTCTATGGCCCAGTGTCAACGTGGGGTGGAGTCTATGGCCCAGTGTCAGCGCGGGGCAGAGTCTATGGCCCAGTGTAAGCATCGGGCAAATTCTATGCCCTAATGTCTCCGTCGGGCAAAGTCTATGACCCAGTGTCTGTGTGGGGCAAAGTCTATGGCCCAGTGTCAGTGTGGCGCCGAGTCTATGGCCCAGTGATTGCGTGGTGCAGAGTCTATAGCCCATTGTCAGCATGGCGCAGTGTCTATGGCCCAGTGTCAGCGTGGGGCAAACTCTATGTCCTAGTGTCTGCATGGGGCAAAGTCTATGGCCCAGTGTCAGCGTGGGACAGTATCTATGGTCCAGTGTCAGTGTGGAACAGAGTCAATGGCCCAGTGTCAGCGTGGTACAGAGTCTATGCCCCTTTGTCAGTGTGGGGCAGATTCTATGGTCCAGTGTCAGCGAGGTACAAAGTCTGGGGACCAGTGTCAGCGTGGGGCAGAGTCTATGGCCCAGTGTCCGCGTGGGGCCAAGTCTATGGCCCAGTTTCAGTGTGGCGCCGAGTCTATGGCCCAGTGTTTGCGTGGTGCAGAGTCTATAGCCCAGTGTCAGCATGGCGCAGTGTCTATGGCCCAGTGTCAGCGTGGGGCAAACTCTATGTCCTATTGTCAGCATGGGACAAAGTCTATGGCCCAGTGTCATCGTGGGACAAAGTCTATGGTCCAGTGTCAGTGTGGTACAGAGTCAATGGCACACTGTCAGTGTGTTACAGAGTCTATGCCCCTTTGTCAGTGTGGGACAGAGTCTACGGCCCACTGTCAGTGTGGGGCAGATTCTATGGCCCAGTGTCAGCGTGGGACAGAGTCTATGGCCGAGTGTCCGCGTGGGGCAAAGTCTATGGCCCAGCGTCAGTGTGGGACAGAGTCTATGGCCCAGTGTCAGTGTCGGACAGATTCTGTGGCTCAGTGGCAGTGTGGACAGAGTCTATGGCCCAGTGTCAGCGTGAGGTAGAGTCTATGTCCCGGTGTCAGTGTGGGGCAGTGTCTATGGCCCAGTGTCATTTTGGGACAGATTCTATGGTCAATTGTCAGTGTGGTACAGAGTCTATGCCCCTTTTTCAGTGTGGGGCAGAGTCTATGGCCCAGTGTCCACCTGGGGCAGAGTCTATGGCCCAGTGTCAGTGTGGGGCAGATGCTATGGCCCAGTGTCTGCATGGGGCAGAGTCTATGGCCCATGGTCAGCGTGAGGCAGAGTCTATGGCCCAGTGTCAGTGTGGGACAGAGTCTATGGTCCAGTGTCAGTGTGGTACAGAGTCAATTGCCCAGTGTCAGCGTGGTACAGAGTCTATGCCCCTTTGTCAGTGTGGGGCAGTGTCTATGTTCCAGTGTCATCGTGGTACAAAGTCTATGGCCCAGTGTCAGTGTGGGATAGATTCTATGGCCCAGTGTCAGTGTGGGGCAGAGTCTGTGGCCCAGTGTCAGCGTGGGGCAGAGTCTATGGCTCAGTGTCAGCGTGCGGCAGAGTCTATGGCCCAGTGTCAGCGTGGGGCAGAGTCTATGGCCCAGTGTCTGTGTGGGACAGATTCTATGGCCCAGTGTCAGTGTGGGGCAGAGTCTGTGGCCCAGTGTCAGCGTGGGGCATATTCTATGGCCCAGCGTCATCGTGGGGCAGATTTTCTGGTCCAGTGTACGCGTGGGGCAGATGCTATAGCCCAGCGTCAGTGTGAGACAGCGTCTGTGGCCCAGTATCAATGTGGACAGAGTCTATGGCCCATTGTCAGTGTGGTGCAGAGTCTATGGCCCAGTGTCAGCGTGGGGCAAACTTTATGTCCTAGTGTCTGCATGGGGCAAATTCTATGGCCCAGTGTCAGCGTGGGACAGTATCTATGGTCCAGTGTCAGTGTGGTACAGAGTCAATGGCCCAGTGTCAGCTTGGTACAGAGTCTATGGTCCAGTGTCAGCGAGGTACAAAGTCTATGGCCCAGTGTCCGCGTGGGGCCAAGTCTATGGCCCAGTGTCAGCGTGGGGAAGAATCTATGGCCCAGTGTCCGCGTAGGGCAGATGCTATGGCCCAGTGCCAGTGTGGGACAGAGTCTATGGCCCAGTGTCAGTTTTGGACAGAGTCTATGGCCCAGTGTCAGTGTGGACAGAGTCTGTGTCCCAGTGTCAGCGTGGGGCAGAGTCTATGGCCCAGAACAGTGTGGGGCAGGGTCTATGTCCCAGTGTCATTTTGGGACAGATTCTATGGTCAAGTGTCAGTGTGGTACAGAGTAAATAGCCCAGTGTCAGCGTGCTACAGAGTCTATGCCCATTTGTCAGTGTGGGGCAGAGTCTATGTTCCAGTGTCAGCGTGGTACAAAGTCTATAGCCCAGTGTCAGCGTGGGGCAGAGTCTATGGCCCAGTGTCTGTGTGGGACAGTGTCTATGCCCCAGTGTCAGTGTGGGGCAGAGACTGTGGCCCAGTGTCAACGTGGGGCGGAGTCTACGGCCCATTGCCAGCATGGGGCAGAGTCAAAGGCCCAGTGTCAGCGCAGGGCAGAGTCTATGGCCCAGTGTCAGCATCGGGCAAAGTCTATGCCCTAATGTCTGCGTCGGGCAAAGTCTATGGCTCAGTGTCAGTGTGTGGCAAAGTCTATGGCCCAGTGTCAGCGCGGGGCAAAGTCTATGCCCTAATGTCTGTGTCGGGCAAAATCTATGGCCCAGTGTCAGTGTGGCGCAGAGTCTATGGCCCAGTGTTTGCGTGGTGCAGAGTCTATTGCCGAGTGTCAGTGTGGGGCAGAGTCTATAGACCAGCGTCAGCATGGCGCAGAGTCTATGGCCCAGTGTCAGCATGGGGCAAATTCTATGGCCCAGTGTCAGCGTGGGACAGACTCTAAAGTCCAGTCTCAGCGTGGTACAGAGTCAATGGCCAAGTGTCAGCGTGGTACAGAGTCTATGGCCCAGTGTCAGTGAGGGACAGAGTCTATGGCCCACTGTCAGTGTGGGGCAGATTCTATGGCCCAGTGTCAGCGTGGGGCAGAATCTATGGCCCAGTGTCAGTGTGGGACAGAGTCTATGGCCAAGTGTCCGCGTGGGGCAATTTCTATGGCCCAGCGTCATCGTGGGGCAGATTCTCTGGTCCAGTGTCCACGTGGGGCAGATGCTTTACCCCAGAGTCTGTGTGGGACAGAGTCTATGGCCCAGTGTCAGTGTGGGACAGCGTCTGTGGCCCAGTGTCAGTGTGGACAGATACTATGGCCCAGTGTCAGTGTGGGGCAGAGTCTATGGCCCAGTGTCAGTGTGGGGCAGAGTCTATGGCCCCGTGTCATTTTGGGCAGAGTCTATGGTCAAGTGTCAGTGTGGTACAGAGTCAATGGCCCAGTGTCAGCGTGGTACAGAGTCTATGCCCCTTTGTCAGTGTGGGGCAGAGTCTAGGTTCCAGTGTCAGCGTGGTACAAAGTCTATGGCCCAGTGTCAGTGTGGGATAGATTCTATGGCCCAGTGTCAGTGTGGGGCAGAGTCTGTGGCCCAGTGTCAACGCGGGGCAGAGTCTATGGCTCAGTGTCAGCGTGCGGCAGAGTCTATGGCCCAGTGTCAGCGTGGAGCAGAGTCTATGGCCCAGTGTCTGTGTGGGACAGATTCTATGGCCCAGTGTCAGTGTGGGGCAGAGTCTGTGGCCCAGTGTCAGCGTGGGGCAGAGTCTATGGCCCAGTGTCAGCATGGGGCAGAGTCTATGGCCCAGTGTCAGCGTGGTGCAGAGTCTATGGCTCAGTGTCAACGTGGGGCGGAGTCTATGGCCCAGTGTCAACGTGGGGCGGAGTCTATGGCCCAGTGTCAGCGCGGGGCAGAGTCTATGGCCCAGTGTCAGCATCGGGCAAATTCTATGCCCTAATGTCTCCGTCGGGCAAAGTCTATGACCCAGTGTCTGTGTGGGGCAAAGTCTATGGCCCAGTGATTGCGTGGTGCAGAGTCTATAGCCCATTGTCATCATGGCGCAGTGTCTATGGCCCAGTGTCAGCGTGGGGCAAACTCTATGTCCTAGTGTCTGCATGGGGCAAAGTCTATGGCCCAGTGTCAGCGTGGGACAGTATCTATGGTCCAGTGTCAGTGTGGAACAGAGTCAATGGCCCAGTGTCAGCGTGGTACAGAGTCTATGCCCCTTTGTCAGTGTGGGGCAGATTCTATGGTCCAGTGTCAGCGAGGTACAAAGTCTGGGGACCAGTGTCAGCGTGGGGCAGAGTCTATGGCCCAGTGTCCGCGTGGGGCCAAGTCTATGGCCCAGTTTCAGTGTGGCGCCGAGTCTATGGCCCAGTGTTTGCGTGGTGCAGAGTCTATAGCCCAGTGTCAGCATGGCGCAGTGTCTATGGCCCAGTGTCAGCGTGGGGCAAACTCTATGTCCTATTGTCAGCATGGGACAAAGTCTATGGCCCAGTGTCATCGTGGGACAAAGTCTATGGTCCAGTGTCAGTGTGGTACAGAGTCAATGGCACACTGTCAGTGTGTTACAGAGTCTATGCCCCTTTGTCAGTGTGGGACAGAGTCTACGGCCCACTGTCAGTGTGGGGAAGATTCTATGGCCCAGTGTCAGCGTGGGACAGAGTCTATGGCCGAGTGTCCGCGTGGGGCAAAGTCTATGGCCCAGCGTCAGTGTGGGACAGAGTCTATGGCCCAGTGTCAGTGTCGGACAGATTCTGTGGCTCAGTGGCAGTGTGGACAGAGTCTATGGCCCAGTGTCAGCGTGAGGTAGAGTCTATGTCCCGGTGTCAGTGTGGGGCAGTGTCTATGGCCCAGTGTCATTTTGGGACAGATTCTATGGTCAATTGTCAGTGTGGTACAGAGTCTATGCCCCTTTTTCAGTGTGGGGCAGAATCTATGGCCCAGTGTCCGCCTGGGGCAGAGTCTATGGCCCAGTGTCAGTGTGGGGCAGATGCTATGGCCCAGTGTCTGCATGGGGCAGAGTCTATGGCCCATGGTCAGCGTGAGGCAGAGTCTATGGCCCAGTGTCAGTGTGGGACAGAGTCTATGGTCCAGTGTCAGTGTGGTACAGAGTCAATTGCCCAGTGTCAGCGTGGTACAGAGTCTATGCCCCTTTGTCAGTGTGGGGCAGTGTCTATGTTCCAGTGTCATCGTGGTACAAAGTCTATGGCCCAGTGTCCGCTTGAGGCAAAGTCTATGGACCAGTGTCAGTGTGGGGCCGAGTCTGTGGTCCATTGTCAGCGTCGGGCAGAGTCTATGGCTCAGTTGCAATGTGGGGCAGAGTCTATGGCCCAGTGTCAGTTTGGGACAGAGTCTGTGGCCAATTGTCATCATGCGGCAGAGTCTATGGCCCAGTGTCAGTGTGGGGCAGAGTCTATGGCCCAGTGTCATTTTGGGACAGATTCTATGGTCAAGTGTCAGCGTGGTACAGAGTCAATAGCCCAGTGTCAGTGTGGTACAGAGTCTATGGCCCAGTGTCAGCGTGAGGCAGAGTCTATGTCCCAGTGTCAGTGTGGGGCAGGGTCTATGGCCCAGTGTCATTTTGGGACAGATTCTATGGTCAATTGTCAGTGTGGTACAGAGTCAATAGCCCAGTGTCAGAGTGGTACAGAGTCTATGCCCCTTTGTCAGTGTGGGGCAGAGGCTATGTTCCAGTGTCAGCGTGGTACAAAGTCTATGGCCCAGTGTCAGTGTGGGGCAGAGTCTATGGCCCAGTGTCCGCCTGGGGCAGAGTCTATGGCCCAGTGTCAGTGTGGGGCAGATGCTATGGCCCAGTGTCTGCATGGGGCAGAGTCTATGGCCCATGGTCAGCGTGAGGCAGAGTCTATGGCCCAGTGTCAGTGTGGGACAGAGTCTATGGTCCAGTGTCAGTGTGGTACAGAGTCAATTGCCCAGTGTCAGCGTGGTACAGAGTCTATGCCCCTTTGTCAGTGTGGGGCAGTGTCTATGTTCCAGTGTCATCGTGGTACAAAGTCTATGGCCCAGTGTCCGCTTGAGGCAAAGTCTATGGACCAGTGTCAGTGTGGGGCCGAGTCTGTGGTCCATTGTCAGCGTGGGGCAGAGTCTATGGCTCAGTTGCAATGTGGGGCAGAGTCTATGGCCCAGTGTCAGTTTGGGACAGAGTCTACGGCCAATTGTCATCATGCGGCAGAGTCTATGGCCCAGTGTCAGTGTGGGGCAGAGTCTATGGCCCAGTGTCATTTTGGGACAGATTCTATGGTCAAGTGTCAGCGTGGTACAGAGTCTATGGCCCAGTGTCAGTGTGGGGCAGAGTCTGTGGCCCAGTGTCAGCGTGGGACAGATTCTATGGTCCAGTCTCAGCGTGGGGCAGAGTCTATGGCCCAGTGTCAGCGTGGTGCAGAGTCTATGGCTCAGTGTCAACGTGGGGCGGAGTCGATGGCCCAGTGTCAACGTGGGGCGGAGTCTATGGCCCAGTGTCAGCGCGGGGCAGAGTCTTTGCCCCAGTGTCAGCATCGGGCAAAGTCTATGACCTAATGTCTGCGTCGGGCAAAGTCTATGGCCCAGTGTCTGCGTGGGGCAAAGTCTATGGCCCAGTGTCAGTGTGGCGCAGAGTCTATGGCCCAGTGTTTGCGTGATGCAGAGTCTATGGCCCAGTGTCAGTGTGGGGCAGAGTCTATAGCCCATTGTCAGCATGGCGCAGAGTCTATGGCCCAGTGTCATCGTGGGGCAAACTCTATGTCCTGGTGTCTGCATGGGGCAAAGTCTATGGCCCAGTGTCAGCGTGGGACAGTATCTATGGTCCAGTGTCAGTGTGGTACAGAGTCAATGGCCCAGTGTCAGCGTGGTACAGAGTCTAAGGCCCAGTGTCAGTGTGGGGCAGGTTCTATGGCCCAGTGTCTATGTTGGACAGATTCTATGGCCCAGTGTCAGTGTGGGGCAGAGTCTGTGGCCCAGTGTCAGTGTGGGACAGAGTCTTTGGACCAGTGTCAGCGTGGGGCAGAGTCTATGGCCCAATGTCAGCATGGGACAGAGTCTATGGCCCAGTGTCAGCGTGGTGCAGAGTCTATGGCCCAGTCTCAACGTGGGGCGGAGTCTATGGCCCAGTGTCAATGTGGGGCGGAGTCTATGGCCCAGTGTCAGCGCGGGGCAGAGTCTATGGCCCAGTGTCAGCATCGGGCAAAGTCTATGCCCTAATGTCTGCGTCGGGCAAAGTCTATGGCCCAGTGTCAGCGTGGGGCAAAGTCTATGGCCCAGTGTCAGTGTGGTGCAGAGTCTATGGCCCAGTGTTTGCGTGGTGCAGAGTCTATGGCGCAGTGTCAGTGTGGGGCAGAGTCTATAGCCCATTGTCAGCATGGCGCAGAGTCTATGGCCCAGTGTCAGCGTGGGGCAAACACTATGTCCTAATGTCTGCATGGGGCAAAGTCTATGGCCCAGTGTCAGCGTGAGACAGTATCTGTGGTCCAGTGTCAGTGTGGAACAGAGTCATTGGCCCAGTGTCAGCGTGGTACAGAGTCTATGCCCCTTTGTCAGCGTGGGGCAGAGTCTATGCTCCAGTGTCAGCGAGGTACAAAGTCTATGGCCCAGTGTCAGCGTGGGGCAGAGTCTATGGCCTAGTGTCAGTGTGGGACAGAGTCTATGGTCCATTGTCAGTATGGTACAGATTCAATGGCCCACTGTCAGTGTGTTACAGAGTCTATGCCCCTTTGTCAGTGTGGGACAGAGTCTATGGCCCACTGTAAGTGTGGTGCAGATTCTATGGCCCAGTGTCAGCGTGGGGCAAAGTCTATGGCCGAGTGTCCGCGTGGGGCAAAGTCTATGGCCCAGCGTCAGTGTGGGACAGAGTCTATGGCCCAGTGTCAGTGTCGGACAGATTCTGTGGCTCAGTGGCAGTGTGGACAGAGTCTATGGCCCAGTGTCAGCGTGAGGCAGAGTCTATGTCCCAGTGTCAGTTTGGGGCAGGGTCTATGGCCCAGTGTCATTTTGGGACAGATTCTATGGTCAATTGTCAGTGTGGTACAGAGTCAATAGCCCAGTGTCAGCGTGGTACAGATTCTATGCCCCTTTGTCAGTGTGGGGCAGAGTCAATGTTCCAGTGTCAGCGTGGTACAAAGTCTATGGCCCAGTGTCAGTGTGGGACAGGGTCTATGGCCCAGTGTCCGCCTGGGGCAGAGTCTATGGCCCAGTATCAGTGTGGGGCAGATGCTATGGCCTAGTGTCTGCATGGGGCAGATTCTATGGCCCATGGTCAGCGTGAGGCAGAGTCAATGGCCCAGTGTCAGTATGGGACAGATTCTATGGTCAAGTGTCAGTGTGGTACAGAGTCAATAGCCCAGTGTCAGTGTGGTACAGAGCCTAAGGCCCAGTGTCAGTGTGGGGCAGGTTCTATGGTCCAGTGTCTGTGTGGGACAGATTCTATCGCCCAGTGTCAGCATGGGGCAGAGTCTATGGCCCAGTGTCAATGTGGGGCGGAGTCTATGGCCCAGTGTCAGCACGGGGCAGTGTCTATGGCACAGTGTCAGCGTGGGGCGGAGTCTATGGCCCAGTGTCAACGTGGGGCGGAGTCTATGGCCCAGTGTCAGCGCGGGGCAGTGTCTATGGCCCAGTGTCAGCACGGGGCGGAGTCTATGGCCCAGTGTCAGCGCGGGGCAGTGTCTATGGACCAGTGTCAGCATCGGGCAAAGTCTATGCCCTAATGTCTGCGTCGGGCAAAGTCTATGGCCCAGTGTCTGCGTGGGGCAAAGTCTATGGCCCAGTGTCAGTGTGGCGCAGAATCTATGGCCCAGTGTTTGCGTGGTGCAGAGTCTATGGCGCAGTGTCAGTGTGGGGCAGAGTCTATAGCCCATTGTCAGCATGGCGCAGAGTCTATGGCCCAGTGTCAGCCTGGGGCAAACTCTATGTCCTAGTGTCTGCATGGGGCAAAGTCTATGGCCCAGTGTCAGCGTGGGACAGTATCTATGGTCCAGTGTCAGTGTGGTACAGAGTCAATGGCCCAGTGTCATTGTAGGACAGACACTGTGGCCCAGTGTCAATGTGGGGCGGAGTCTACGGCCCAGTGTCAGCATGGGGCAGAGTCTAAGGCCCAGTGTCAGCGCAGGGCAGAGTCTATGGCCCAGTGTTAGCATCGGGCAAGGTCTATGCCCTAATGTCTGCGTCGGGCAAAGTCTATGGCCCAGTGTCATTGTGTGGCAAAGTCTATGGCCCAGTGTCAGCGCGGGGCAGATTCTGTGGCCCAGTGTCAGCATGGGGCAAAGTCTATGCCCTAATGTCTGCGTCAGGCAAGGTCTATGGCCCAGTGTCAGTGTGGCGCAGGGTCTATGGCCCAGTGTTTGCGTGGTGCTGAGTCTATGGCCCAATGTCAGTGTGGGGCACACTCTATAGCCCAGTGTCAGCATGGCGCAGAGTCTATGGCCCAGTGTCAGCATGGGGCAAAGTCTATGGCCCAGTGTCAGCGTGGGACAGACCCTAAAGTCCAGTCTCAGCGTGGTACAGAGTCAATGGCCCAGTGTCAGCGTGGTACAGAGTCTATGGCCCAGTGTCAGTGTGGTACAGAGTCTATGGCCCACTGTCAGTGTGGGGCTGATTCTATGGCCCAGTGTCAGCGTGGGGCAGAATCTATGGCCCAGCGTCATCGTGGGCCAGAGTCTCTGGTCCAGTGTCCGCGTGGGGCAGATGCTTTACCCCAGAGTCAGTGTGGGACAGAGTCTATGGCCCAGTGTCAGTGTGGGACAGCGTCTGTGGCCCAGTGTCAGTGTGGACAGATACTATGGCCCAGTGTCAGTGTGGGGCAGAGTCTATGGCCCAGTGTCAGTGTGGGGCAGAGTCTATGGCCCAGTGTCATTTTGGGCAGAGTCTATGGTCAAGTGTCAGTGTGGTACAGAGTCAATGGCCCAGTGTCAGCGTGGTACAGAATCTATGCCCCTTTGTCAGTGTGGGGCAGAGTCTATGGTCCAGTGTCAGGGTGGTACAACGTCTATGGCCCAGTGTCAGTGTGGGACAGAGTCTACGGCCCAGTGTCAGTGTGGGGCAGATTCTATGGCCCAGTGTCCACGTGGGGCAGAGTCTATGGCCCAGTGTCAGTGTGGGACAGAGTATACGGCCCAGTGTCAGTGTGGGGCAGATTCTATGGCCCAGTGTCCGCGTGGGGCAGAGTCCATGGCCCAGTGTCAGTGTGGGACAGAGTCTACGGCCCAGTGTCAGTGTGGGGCAGATTCTATGGCCCAGTGTCCGTGTGGGGCAGAGTCTTTGGCCCAGTGTCAGCGTGGGACAGTATCTATGGTCCAGTGTCAGTGTGGTACAGAGTCAATGGCCCAGTGTCATTGTAGGACAGACACTGTGGCCCAGTGTCAATGTGGGGCGGAGTCTACGGCCCAGTGTCAGCATGGGGCAGAGTCTAAGGCCCAGTGTCAGCGCAGGGCAGAGTCTATGGCCCAGTGTTAGCATCGGGCAAGGTCTATGCCCTAATGTCTGCGTCGGGCAAAGTCTATGGCCCAGTGTCATTGTGTGGCAAAGTCTATGGCCCAGTGTCAGCGCGGGGCAGATTCTGTGGCCCAGTGTCAGCATGGGGCAAAGTCTATGCCCTAATGTCTGTGTCAGGCAAGGTCTATGGCCCAGTGTCAGTGTGGCGCAGGGTCTATGGCCCAGTGTTTGCGTGGTGCTGAGTCTATGGCCCAATGTCAGTGTGGGGCACACTCTATAGCCCAGTGTCAGCATGGCGCAGAGTCTATGGCCCAGTGTCAGCATGGGGCAAAGTCTATGGCCCAGTGTCAGCGTGGGACAGACCCTAAAGTCCAGTCTCAGCGTGGTACAGAGTCAATGGCCCAGTGTCAGCGTGGTACAGAGTCTATGGCCCAGTGTCAGTGTGGTACAGAGTCTATGGCCCACTGTCAGTGTGGGGCTGATTCTATGGCCCAGTGTCAGCGTGGGGCAGAATCTATGGCCCAGCGTCATCGTGGGCCAGAGTCTCTGGTCCAGTGTCCGCGTGGGGCAGATGCTTTACCCCAGAGTCAGTGTGGGACAGAGTCTATGGCCCAGTGTCAGTGTGGGACAGCGTCTGTGGCCCAGTGTCAGTGTGGACAGATACTATGGCCCAGTGTCAGTGTGGGGCAGAGTCTATGGCCCAGTGTCAGTGTGGGGCAGAGTCTATGGCCCAGTGTCATTTTGGGCAGAGTCTATGGTCAAGTGTCAGTGTGGTACAGAGTCAATGGCCCAGTGTCAGCGTGGTACAGAATCTATGCCCCTTTGTCAGTGTGGGGCAGAGTCTATGGTCAAGTGTCAGGGTGGTACAACGTCTATGGCCCAGTGTCAGTGTGGGACAGAGTCTACGGCCCAGTGTCAGTGTGGGGCAGATTCTATGGCCCAGTGTCCACGTGGGGCAGAGTCTATGGCCCAGTGTCAGTGTGGGACAGAGTATACGGCCCAGTGTCAGTGTGGGGCAGATTCTATGGCCCAGTGTCCGCGTGGGGCAGAGTCCATGGCCCAGTGTCAGTGTGGGACAGAGTCTACGGCCCAGTGTCAGTGTGGGGCAGATTCTATGGCCCAGTGTCCGTGTGGGGCAAAGTCTATGGCCCAGTGTCCGCTTGGGGCAGAGGCTATGGCCCAGTGTCAATGTGGGGTGGAGTCTATGGCCCAGTGTCAGCATGGGGCAGAGTCTTTGGCCCAGTGTCAGCATCGGGCAAAGTCTATGCCCTAATGTCTGCGTCGGGCAAAGTCTATGGCCCAGTGTCAGTGTGGGTCAAATTCTGTGGCCCAGTGTCAGTGTGGCACAGAGTCTATGGCCCAGTGTTTGCGTGGTGCAGAGTCTATGGCCCAGTGTCAGTGTGGGGCAGAGTCTATGGCCCAGTGTCAGCGTTGGTCAAATTCTATGGCCCAGTGTCAGTGTGGTGCAGAGTCTATGGCCCAGTGTCAGTGTGGGGCAGAGTCTATAGCCCAGTGTCAGCGTGGGGCAAACTCTATGTCCTAGTGTCTGCAATGGGCAAAGTCTATGGCCCAGTGTCATCGTGGTACAGATTCAATGGCCCAGAATCAGCGTGGTACAGAGTCTATGCCCCTTTGTCAGTGTGGGGCAGAGTGTATGGTCCAGTGTCAGTGTGGTACAAAGTCTATGGCCCAGTGTCAGTGTGGGACAGAGTCTGTGGCCCAGTATCATTGTGGGGCAGGTTCTATGGCCCAGTGTCTGTGTGGGACAGATTCTATGGCCCAGTGTCAGTGTGGGGCAGAGTCTGTGGCCCAGTGTAAGCGTGGGGCAAAGTCTAAGGCCCATTGTCAGCGCGGGGCAGAGTCTATGGCCCAGTGTCAGCATCGGGCAAATTCTATGCCCTAATGTCGGCGTCGGGCAAAGTCTATGGCCCAGTGTCAGCGTGGGGCAATGTCTATGGCTCAGTGTCAGTGTGGGGTGGAGTCTATTGTCCAGTGTCAGCGTGGTACAAAGTCTCTTGCCCAGTTTCAGTGTGGGACAGAGTCTATGGCCCACTTTCAGTGTGGGGCAGATTCTATGGCCCAGTGTCATTGTGGGACAGAGTCTATGGTCCAGTGTCAGTGTGGGGCAGAGTCTGTGGCCCTGTGTCAGTGTGGGACAGAGTCAATGGTCCAATGTCAGCATGGGGCAGAGTCTGTGGCCCGGTGTCAGTGTGGTACAGATTAACGGTCCAGTGTCAGCATGGTGCAGATTCTATGGCCCATTGTCAACGTGGGGCGCAGTCTATGGCCCAGTGTCTGCATGGGTCAGATTATACGGCCCATGGTCAGCGTGAGGCAGAGTCAATGGCCCAGTGTCAGTATGGGACAGAGTCTATGGTCCAGTGTCAGTGTGGTACAGAGTCAATTGCCCAGTGTCAGCGTGGTACAGAGTCTATGCCCCTTTGTCAGTGTGGGGCAGAGTCTATGTTCCAGTGTCAGCGTGGTACAAAGTCTATGCCCCAGTGTCAGTGTGGGGAAGAGTCTGTGGTCCATTGTCAGCGTGGGGCAGAGTCTATAGCTCAGTGTCACTGTGGGGAAGAGTCTATGGCCCAGTGTCAGTTTGGGACAGAGTCTATGGCCCAGTGTCAGCGTGGGGCAGAGTCTTTGGCCCATTGTCAGTGTGGGGCAGAGTCTATGGCCCAGTGCCAGCGCAGGGCAGAGTCTATGGCCTAGTGTCAGCATCGGGCAAATTCTATGCCCTAATGTCGGCGTCGGGCAAAATCTATGGCCCAGTGTCAGCGTGGGGCAAAGTCTATGGCCCAGTGTCAGTGTGGGACAGAGTCTATAGCCCAGTGTCAGCATGGCGCAGATTCTATTGTCCAGTGTCAGCGTGGTACAAAGTCTCTTGCCCAGTGTCAGTGTGGGACAGAGTCTATGGCCGAGTGTCCGCGTGGGGCAAAGTCTATGGCCCAGCGTCAGTGTGGGACAGAGTCTATGGCCCGGTGTCATTTTGGGACAGAGTCTATGGTCATGTGTCAGTGTGGTACAGAGTCAATAGCCCAGTGTCAGCGTGGTACAGAGTCTATGCCCCTTTCTTAGTGTGGGGCAGAGTCTATGTTCAAGTGTCAGTGTGGTTCAAAGTCTATGGCCCAGTGTCAGTGTGGGACAGAGTCTACGGCCCAGTTTCAGTGTGGGGCAGATTCTATGGCCCAGTGTCAGCATCGGGCAAAGTCTATGCCCTAATGTCTGCGTCGGGCAAAGTCTGTGGCCTAGTGTCAGCGTGGGGCAAAGTCTATGGCCCAGTGTCAGTGTGGCGCAGAGTCTATGGCCCAGTGTTTGCGTGTTGCAGATTCTATGGCCCAGTGTCAGTGTGGGGCAGAGCCTATGGCCCAGTGTCAGTGTGGGGCAGAGTCTATAGCCCAGTGTCAGCATGGCGCAGAGTCTATGGCCCAGTGTCAGCGTGGGGCAAACTCTATGTCCTAGTGTCTGCATGGGGCAAAGTCTATGGCCCAGTGTCAGCGTGGGACAGTGCCTATGGTCCAGTGTCTGTGTGATACAGAGTCAATGGCCCAGTGTCAGTGTGGTACAGAGTCTATGCCCCTTTGTCAGTGTGGGGCAGAGTCTATGGTCCAGTGTCAGCATGGTACAAAGTCTGTGGCCCAATGTCAGTGTGGGACAGAGTCTACGGCCCAGTGTCAATGTGGGGCAGATTCTATGGCCCAGTGTCCGCATGGGGCAGAGTCTATGGCCCAGTGTCAGTGTGGGGCGGAGTCTATGCCCCAGTGTCCGCATGAGGCATAAACTATGGCCCAGTGTCAGCTGGGGCAGAGTCTTTGGCCCAGTGTCCGTGTGGGACAGAGTCTCTGGCCCAGTGTCAGCGTGGGGCAGAGTCTATGGCCCAGTGTCAGTGTGGGGCGTAGTCGATGGCCCAGTATCAGAGTGGGGCCGAGTCTCAGTCTCAGTGTCAGCGTGGTACAGATTCTATAGTCCAGGTCAGTGTGGGGCGGAGTCAATGCCCCATTGTCATCGTAGGGCAGTTTCTATAGCCCAATGTCAGCATGGGGCGGAGTCTATGCCCCAGTGTCAGCATCTGGCGTTGTCTATGGTCCAGTGTCAGCCTGGGGCAGGGTCTATAGGCCAGTGTCAGCATGAGGCAGATTCTATGCCCCAGTGTCAGCGTGGGGCGGAGTCTATGGCCCAGTGTCAGCGTAGGGCAGAGTCTATAGCCCAGTGTCAGCGTGGGGCGGAGCCTATGCCCCAGTGTCAGCGTCTGGCGTAGTCCATGACCCATTGACAGCCTGGGCTGAGTCTATAGGCCAGTGTCAGCTTGGGGCAAAGTCAATGGCCCAGTGTCAGTGTGGGGCAGAGTCTATGGACTAATGTCAGTGTGGTGCAGCGTCTATGTCCCAGTGTCAGCATGGGGCAGAGTCTATGGCCCAGTGTAAGTGCGGGGCAGAGTCTATGGCCCAGTGTAAGTGCGGGGCAGAGTCTATGGCCCAGTGTAAGTGCGGGGCAGAGTCTATGGACCAGTGTCAGCGCGGTGCAGAGTCTATGGCCCAGTGTCATCATGGGGCAAAGTCTATGCCCTAATGTCTCTGTGGGGCAAAGTCTATGGCCCAGTGTCAGAGCGGTGCAGAGTCTATAGCCCCGTGTCAGCATGGGGCAAAGTCTATCCCCTAATGTCTGCGTGGGGCAATGTCTATAGCCCAGAGTCAGTGTGGCTCAAAATCTATGGCCCAGTGTTTGCGTGGCGCAGAGTCTATGGCCCAGTGTCAGCGTGGGGCGGAGTCTATAGGCAAGTGTCAGCATGGGGCGGAGTCTATGCCCCAGTGTCAGCGTGCGGCGGAGTCTATGGCCCAGTGTCAGCGCGGTGCAGAGTCTGTGGCCCAGTGTCAGTGTAGGGTTAATCTATGGCCCAGTGTCAGCGTGGTACAGAGTCTATGGCCCAGTGTCAGTGTGGTACAGAGTCTATGGCCCACTGTCAGTGTGGGGCTGATTCTATGGCCCAGTGTCAGCGTGGGGCAGAATCTATGGCCCAGCGTCATCGTGGGCCAGAGTCTCTGGTCCAGTGTCCGCGTGGGGCAGATGCTTTACCCCAGAGTCAGTGTGGGACAGAGTCTATGGCCCAGTGTCAGTGTGGGACAGCGTCTGTGGCCCAGTGTCAGTGTGGACAGATACTATGGCCCAGTGTCAGTGTGGGGCAGAGTCTATGGCCCAGTGTCAGTGTGGGGCAGAGTCTATGGCCCAGTGTCATTTTGGGCAGAGTCTATGGTCAAGTGTCAGTGTGGTACAGAGTCAATGGCCCAGTGTCAGCGTGGTACAGAATCTATGCCCCTTTGTCAGTGTGGGGCAGAGTCTATGGTCAAGTGTCAGGGTGGTACAACGTCTATGGCCCAGTGTCAGTGTGGGACAGAGTCTACGGCCCAGTGTCAGTGTGGGGCAGATTCTATGGCCCAGTGTCCACGTGGGGCAGAGTCTATGGCCCAGTGTCAGTGTGGGACAGAGTATACGGCCCAGTGTCAGTGTGGGGCAGATTCTATGGCCCAGTGTCCGCGTGGGGCAGAGTCCATGGCCCAGTGTCAGTGTGGGACAGAGTCTACGGCCCAGTGTCAGTGTGGGGCAGATTCTATGGCCCAGTGTCCGTGTGGGGCAAAGTCTATGGCCCAGTGTCCGCTTGGGGCAGAGGCTATGGCCCAGTGTCAATGTGGGGCGGAGTCTATGGCCCAGTGTCAGCATGGGGCAGAGTCTTTGGCCCAGTGTCAGCATCGGGCAAAGTCTATGCCCTAATGTCTGCGTCGGGCAAAGTCTATGGCCCAGTGTCAGTGTGGGTCAAATTCTGTGGCCCAGTGTCAGTGTGGCACAGAGTCTATGGCCCAGTGTTTGCGTGGTGCAGAGTCTACGGCCCAGTGTCAGTGTGGGGCAGAGTCTATGGCCCAGTGTCAGCGTTGGTCAAATTCTATGGCCCAGTGTCAGTGTGGTGCAGAGTCTATGGCCCAGTGTCAGTGTGGGGCAGAGTCTATAGCCCAGTGTCAGCGTGGGGCAAACTCTATGTCCTAGTGTCTGCAATGGGCAAAGTCTATGGCCCAGTGTCATCGTGGTACAGATTCAATGGCCCAGAATCAGCGTGGTACAGAGTCTATGCCCCTTTGTCAGTGTGGGGCAGAGTGTATGGTCCAGTGTCAGTGTGGTACAAAGTCTATGGCCCAGTGTCAGTGTGGGACAGAGTCTGTGGCCCAGTATCATTGTGGGGCAGGTTCTATGGCCCAGTGTCTGTGTGGGACAGATTCTATGGCCCAGTGTCAGTGTGGGGCAGAGTCTGTGGCCCAGTGTAAGCGTGGGGCAAAGTCTAAGGCCCATTGTCAGCGCGGGGCAGAGTCTATGGCCCAGTGTCAGCATCGGGCAAATTCTATGCCCTAATGTCGGCGTCGGGCAAAGTCTATGGCCCAGTGTCAGCGTGGGGCAATGTCTATGGCTCAGTGTCAGTGTGGGGTGGAGTCTATTGTCCAGTGTCAGCGTGGTACAAAGTCTCTTGCCCAGTTTCAGTGTGGGACAGAGTCTATGGCCCACTTTCAGTGTGGGGCAGATTCTATGGCCCAGTGTCATTGTGGGACAGAGTCTATGGTCCAGTGTCAGTGTGGGGCAGAGTCTGTGGCCCTGTGTCAGTGTGGGACAGAGTCAATGGTCCAATGTCAGCATGGGGCAGAGTCTGTGGCCCGGTGTCAGTGTGGTACAGATTAACGGTCCAGTGTCAGCATGGTGCAGATTCTATGGCCCATTGTCAACGTGGGGCGGAGTCTATGGCCCAGTGTCTGCATGGGTCAGATTATACGGCCCATGGTCAGCGTGAGGCAGAGTCAATGGCCCAGTGTCAGTATGGGACAGAGTCTATGGTCCAGTGTCAGTGTGGTACAGAGTCAATTGCCCAGTGTCAGCGTGGTACAGAGTCTATGCCCCTTTGTCAGTGTGGGGCAGAGTCTATGTTCCAGTGTCAGCGTGGTACAAAGTCTATGCCCCAGTGTCAGTGTGGGGAAGAGTCTGTGGTCCATTGTCAGCGTGGGGCAGAGTCTATAGCTCAGTGTCACTGTGGGGAAGAGTCTATGGCCCAGTGTCAGTTTGGGACAGAGTCTATGGCCCAGTGTCAGCGTGGGGCAGAGTCTTTGGCCCATTGTCAGTGTGGGGCAGAGTCTATGGCCCAGTGCCAGCGCGGGGCAGAGTCTATGGCCTAGTGTCAGCATCGGGCAAATTCTATGCCCTAATGTCGGCGTCGGGCAAAATCTATGGCCCAGTGTCAGCGTGGGGCAAAGTCTATGGCCCAGTGTCAGTGTGGGACAGAGTCTATAGCCCAGTGTCAGCATGGCGCAGATTCTATTGTCCAGTGTCAGCGTGGTACAAAGTCTCTTGCCCAGTGTCAGTGTGGGACAGAGTCTATGGCCGAGTGTCCGCGTGGGGCAAAGTCTATGGCCCAGTGTCAGTGTGGGACAGAGTCTATGGCCCGGTGTCATTTTGGGACAGAGTCTATGGTCATGTGTCAGTGTGGTACAGAGTCAATAGCCCAGTGTCAGCGTGGTACAGAGTCTATGCCCCTTTCTTAGTGTGGGGCAGAGTCTATGTTCAAGTGTCAGTGTGGTTCAAAGTCTATGGCCCAGTGTCAGTGTGGGACAGAGTCTACGGCCCAGTTTCAGTGTGGGGCAGATTCTATGGCCCAGTGTCAGCATCGGGCAAAGTCTATGCCCTAATGTCTGCGTCGGGCAAAGTCTGTGGCCTAGTGTCAGCGTGAGGCAAAGTCTATGGCCCAGTGTCAGTGTGGCGCAGAGTCTATGGCCCAGTGTTTGCGTGTTGCAGATTCTATGGCCCAGTGTCAGTGTGGGGCAGAGCCTATGGCCCAGTGTCAGTGTGGGGCAGAGTCTATAGCCCAGTGTCAGCATGGCGCAGAGTCTATGGCCCAGTGTCAGCGTGGGGCAAACTCTATGTCCTAGTGTCTGCATGGGGCAAAGTCTATGACCCAGTGTCAGCGTGGGACAGTGCCTATGGTCCAGTGTCTGTGTGATACAGAGTCAATGGCCCAGTGTCAGTGTGGTACAGAGTCTATGCCCCTTTGTCAGTGTGGGGCAGAGTCTATGGTCCAGTGTCAGCATGGTACAAAGTCTGTGGCCCAATGTCAGTGTGGGACAGAGTCTACGGCCCAGTGTCAATGTGGGGCAGATTCTATGGCCCAGTGTCCGCATGGGGCAGAGTCTATGGCCCAGTGTCAGTGTGGGGCGGAGTCTATGCCCCAGTGTCCGCGTGAGGCATAAACTATGGCCCAGTGTCAGCTGGGGCAGAGTCTTTGGCCCAGTGTCCGTGTGGGACAGAGTCTCTGGCCCAGTGTCAGCGTGGGGCAGAGTCTATGGCCCAGTGTCAGTGTGGGGCGTAGTCGATGGCCCAGTATCAGAGTGGGGCAGAGTCTATGCCACTTTGTCAATGTGGGGCAGGGACTATGGTCCAGTGTCAGCGTGGTACAGAGTCTATGCCCCTTTGTCAGTGTGGGACAGATTCTATGGCCCAGTGTAAGCGTGGGGCAGATTCTATGGCCCAGTGTCAGTATGGGACAGCATCTATGGTCCAGTGTCAGCGTGGGGCGGAGTCTATGTCCCAGTGTCCGCGTGGGGCAGATGCTATGGCCCAGTGTCAGTGTGGGGCGGAGTCTATGTCCCAGTGTCCGCGTGGGGCGGAGTCTATGGCCCAGTGTCAGTGTAGGGTTAATCTATGGCCCAGTGTCAGCATGGGGCAAAGTCTATGGCCCAGTTTCAGCGTGGGACAGAATCCATGGTCCAGTGTCAGTGTGGTACAGAGTCTATGCCACTTTGTCAATGTGGGGCAGGGACTATGGTCCAGTGTCAGCGTGGTACAGAGTCTATGCCCCTTTGTCAGTGTGGGACAGATTCTATGGCCCAGTGTAAGCGTGGGGCAGATTCTATGGCCCAGTGTCAGTATGGGACAGCATCTATGGTCCAGTGTCAGCGTGGGGCGGAGTCTATGTCCCAGTGTCCGCGTGGGGCAGATGCTATGGCCCAGTGTCAGTGTGGGGCGGAGTCTATGTCCCAGTGTCCGCGTGGGGCGGAGTCTATGGCCCAGTGTCAGTGTGGGCAGAGTCTATGGCCCAGTGTCAGTGTGGGGCTTAGTCTATGGCCCAGTGTCAGTGTGGGGCCGAGTCACAGTCTCCGTGTCAGCGTGGTACAGATTCTATAGTCCAGGTCAGCGTGGGGCGGAGTCTATGGCCCAGTGTCAGCATGGGGCAGAGTCTATGGCCCAGTGTCAGTGTAGGACAGAGTCTATGGTCTAGTGTCAGCATGGGGCAGAGTTTATGGCCCAGTGTCAGTGTGGGACAGAGTCTTTGTCCAGTGTCAGCGTAGTGCAGAGTCTATGACCCAGTGTCAACGTGGGGCGGAGTCTACGGCCCAGTGGCAGCATGGGGCAGAGTCTATGGCCCAGTGTCAGCGCGGGGCAGAGTCTATGGCCCAGAGTCAGCATCGGGCAAAGTCTATGCCCTAATGTCTGCGTGGGGCAAAGTCTATGGCCAAGAGTCTGTGTGGCTCAAAATCTATGGCCCAGTGTTTGCGTGGCGCAGAGTCTATGGCCCAGTGTCAGCGTGGGGCGGAGTCTATAGGCAAGTGTCAGCATTGGGGCGGAGTCTATGCCCCAGTGTCAGCGTGCGGCGGAGTCTATGGCACAGTGTCAACGTGGGGCGGAGCCTATGGCCCAGTGTCAGCGTGGGGCAGATTCTATGGCCCATGGTCAGCGTGGGGCAGAGTCTATGGCCCAGTGTCAGTATGGGACAGCGTCTATGTCCCAGTGTCCGCATGGGGCAGTGTCTTTGGCCCAGTGTCAGTGTGGGACAGAGTCTATGGCCCAGTGTCAGTGTGGGGCGGAGTCTATGGCCCAGTGTCAGCGTGGGGCAGAGTCTATGGCCCAGTGTCAGTGTGGGGCTGAGTCTATGTCCCAGTGTCCGCGTGGGGCAGATGCTATGGCCCAGTGTCAGTGTGGGGCGGAGTCTATGTCCCAGTGTCCGCGTGGGGCGGAGTCTATGACCCAGTGTCAGTGTGGGGCGGATTCTATGGCCCAGTGTCAGTGTGGGGCAGAGTCTATGGCCCAGTGTCAGTGTGGGGCTTAGTCTATGGCCCAGTGTCAGTGTGGGGCCGAGTCTCAGTCTCAGTGTCAGTGTGGTACAGATTCTATAGTCCAGGTCAGCGTGGGGCGGAGTCTATGGCCCAGTGTCAGTGTGGGGCGGAGTCTATGGCCCAGTGTCAGCGTGGGGCAAACTCTATGTCCTAGTGTCTGCATGGGGCAAAGTCTATGGCCCAGTGTCAGCGTGGGACAGTGTCTATGGTCCAGTGTCTGTGTGATACAGAGTCAATGGCCCAGTGTCAGTGTAGTACAGAGTATATGCCCCTTTGTCAGTGTGGCTCCGAGTCTATGTTCCAGTGTCAGCGTGGTACAAAGTCTACGGCCCAGTGTCAGTGTGTGGCATATTCTATGGCCCAGTGTCCGCGTGGGGCAGAGTCTATGGCCCAGTGTCAGTGTGGGACAGAGTCTATGCCCCAGTGTCCGCGTGAGGCATAAACTATGGCCCAGTGTCAGCTGGGGCAGAGTCTTTGGCCCAGTGTCCGTGTGGGACAGAGTCTCTGGCCCAGTGTCAGCGTGGGGCAGAGTCTATGGCCCATTGTCAGTGTGGGGCGTAGTCTATGGCCCAGTGTCAGCATGGGGCTGAGTCTTCAGCCCAGCGTTCTCATGGAGCATTGTCTATGGCCCAGGATCAGAGTGGGGCCGAGTCTCAGTCTCAGTGTCAGCGTGGTACAGATTCTATAGTCCAGGTCAGTGTGGGGCGGAGTCAATGCCCCATTGTCATCGTAGGGCAGTTTCTATAGCCCAATGTCAGCGTGGGGCGCAGTCTATGCCCCAGTGTCAGCGTCTGGCGTAGTCTATGGCCCAGTGTCAGCCTGGGGCAGGGTCTATAGGCCAGTGTCAGCATGAGGCAGATTCTATGCCCCAGTGTTAGCGTGGGGCGGAGTCTATGGCCCAGTGTCAGCGTAGGGCAGAGTCTATAGCCCAGTGTCAGCGTGGGGCGGAGCTTATGCCCCAGTGTCAGCGTCTGGCGTAGTCCATGGCCCATTGTCAGCCTGGGCTGAGTCTATAGGCCAGTGTCAGCTTGGGGCAGAGTCAATGGCCCAGTGTCAGTGTGGGGTAGAGTCTATGGACTAATGTCAGTGTGGTGCAGAGTCTATGTCCCAGTGTCAGCATGGGGCAGAGTCTATGGCCCAGTGTAAGTGCGGGGCAGAGTCTATGGACCAGTGTCAGCGCGGTGCAGAGTCTATGGCCCAGTGTCAGCATGGGGCAAAGTCTATGCCCTAATGTCTCCGTGGGGCAAAGTCTATTGCCCAGTGTCAGAGCGGTGCAGAGTCTATGGCCCAGTGTCAGCATGGGGCAAAGTCTATGCCCTAATGTCTGCGTGGGGCAATGTCTGTGGCCCAGAGTCAGTGTGGCTCAAAATCTATGGCCCAGTGTTTGCGTGGCGCAGAGTCTATGGCCCAGTGTCAGCATGGGGCGGAGTCTATAGGCAAGTGTCAGCATGGGGCGGAGTCTATGCCCCAGTGTCAGCGTGCGGCGGAGTCTATGGCACAGTGTCAACGTGGGGCGGAGTCTATGGCCCAGTGTCAGCGCGGTGCAGAGTCTATGCCCCTTTGTCAGTGTGGGACAGATTCTATGGCCCAGTGTCAGTATGGGACAGCGTCTATGGTCCAGTGTCAGCGTGGGGCGGAGTCTATGTCCCAGTGTCCGCGTGGGGCAGATGCTATGGCCCAGTGTCAGTGTGGGGCGGAGTCTATGTCCCAGTGTCCGCATGGGGCGGAGTCTATGGCCCAGTGTCAGTGTGGGGCTGAGTCTATGGCCCAGTGTCAGTGTGGGCAGAGTCTATGGCCCAGTGTCAGTGTGGGGCTTAGTCTATGGCCCAGTGTCAGTGTGGGGCCGAGTCTCAGTCTCCGTGTCAGTGTGGTACAGATTCTATAGTCCAGGTCAGCGTGGGGCGGAGTCTATGGCCCAGTGTCAGTGTGGGACAGAGTCTATGGCGCAGTGTCAGCCTGGGGCATGGTCTATGCCCCTTTGTCAGTGTGGGGCGGAGTCTATGGCCCAGTGTCAGCATGGGGCAGAGTCTATGGCCCAGTGTCAGTGTGGGACAGAGTCTATGGTCCAGTGTCAGCATGGGGCATAGTCTATGGCCCAGTGTCAGTGTGGGACAGAGTCTATGGTCCAGTGTCAGCGTAGTGCAGAGTCTATGACCCAGTGTCAACGTGGGGCGGAGTCTACGGCCCAGTGGCAGCATGGGGCAGAGTCTATGGCTCAGTGTCAGCGCGGGGCAGAGTCTATGGCCCAGTGTCAGCATCGGGCAAAGTCTATGCCCTAATGTCTGCATTGGGCAAAGTCTATGGCCCAGTGTCAGCGTGGGGCAAAGTCTAGGGCCCAGTGTCAGCGTGGGGCAGAGCCTATGGCCCAGTGTTTGCGTGGTGCAGAGTCTATGGCCCAGTGTCAGTGTGGGGCAGAGTCTATGGCCCAGTGTCAGTGTGGGGCTTAGTCTATGGCCCAGTGTCAGCGTGGTGCAGAGTCTATGTCCCAGTGTCAGTGTGGGGCTTAGTCTATGGCCCAGTGTCAGCGTGGAGCAGTGTCTATGGCCCAGTGTCAGTGTGGGGCGGAGTCAATGCCCCATTGTCATCGTAGGGCAGTTTCTATAGCCCAATGTCAGTGTGGGGCGGAGTCTATGCCCCAGTGTCAGCGTCTGGCGTAGACTATGGCCCAGTGTCAGCCTGGGGCGGAGTCTATAACCCAGTGTCCGCGTGAGGCAAAGTCTATGGCCCAGTGTCCGCGTGGGGAAGTGTCTATGGTCCAGTGTCAGTGTGGGACAGAGTCTATGGTCCAGTGTCAGTGTGGGGCAGAGTCTATGGTCCAGTGTCAGTGTGGGACAGAGTCTATGGCCCAGTGTCAGTGTGGGACAGAGTCTATAGCCCAGTGTCAGTGTGGGACAGCGTCTATGGCCCAGTGTCAGCGTGGTGCAGAGTCTTTGGCCCAGTGTCAGTGTGGGACAGGGTCTCTGGCCCAGTGTCAGCGTGGGGCAGAGTCTATGGCCCAGTGTCTGTGTGGGGCGGAGTCTATGTCCCAGTGTCCGCGTGGGGCAGAGTCTATGTCCCAGTGTCAGTGTGGCACAGAGTCTATGGTCCAGTGTAAGCGTGGTACAAAGTCTATGGCCCAGTGTCAGTGTGGGGGAGATTCTATGGCCCAGTGTCAGTATGGGACAGAGTCTATGTTCCAGTGTCAGTGTGGTACAGAGTCAATAGCCCAGTGTCAGCGTGGTACAGAGTCTATGCCCCTTTGTCAGTGTGGGGCAGTGTCTATGTTCCAGTGTCAGTGTGGGGCAGAGTCTATGTTCCAGTGTCAGCGTGGTACAAAGTCTATGGCCCAGTGTCAGTGTGGGACAGAGTCTCTGGCCCAGTGTCAGCATGGGGCAGAGTCTATGGCCCAGTGTCAGTTTGGGGCGGTGTCTATGTCCCAGTGTCAGTGTGGGGCTTAGTCTATGGCCCAGTGTCAGCGTGGAGCAGTGTCTATGGCCCAGTATCAGTGTGGGGCCGAGTCTCAGTCTCAGTGTCAGCGTGGTACAGATTCTATACTCCAGGTCAGCGTGGGGCAGAGTCTAAGGCCCAGTGTCAGCGTCTGGCGTAGTCTATGGCCCAGTGTCAGGCTGGGGCAGGGTCTATAGGCCAGTGTCAGCATGAGGCAGAGTCTATTGCCCAGTGTCAGCGTAGGGCAGATTCAATAGACCAGTGTCAGCGTGGTACAGAGTCTATGCCCCTTTGTCAGTGTGGGGCAGAGTCTATGGTCCAGTGTCAGCGTGGGGCAGAGTCTATGGCCCAGTGTCAGCGTGGTGCAGAGTCTAAAGCCCAGTGTCAACGTGGGGCGGAGTCTATGGCCCAGTGTCAGCATGGGGCAGAGTCTATGGCCCAGTGTCAGCGCGGGGCAGAGTCTATGGCCCAGTGTCAGTGTGGGGCAGAGTCTATGGCCCAGTGTCAGTATGGGGCAAACTCTATGTCCTAATGTCTGCATGAGGCAAAGTCTATGGTCCAGTGTCAGCGTGGTACAGAGTCTGTGGCCCAGTGTCAGTGTGGGGTGAGTCTATAGGCCAGTGTCAGCATGGGGCAGACTCAATGGCCCAGTGTCAGTGTGGAGCAGTGTCTATGGCCCAGTGTCAACGTGGGGCCGAGTCTATGGCCCAGTGTCAGCGTGGGGCAGAGTCTATGCCCCAGTGTAATTGCGGGGCAGAGTCTATGGCCCAGTGTCAGCGCGGGGCAGAGTCTATGGCCCAGTGTCAGTGTGGGACAGAGTCTATGGTCCAGTGTCAGCGTGGGGCAGAGTCTATGGTCCAGTGTCAGCGTGGGGCAGAGTCTGTGGCCCAGTGTCAGTGTGGGGCAGAGTCTATGGCCCAGTGTCATTTTGGGACAGAGTCTATGGTCAAGTGTCAGTGTGGTACAGAGTCAATAGCCCAGTGTCAGCGTGGTACAGAGTCTATGCCCCTTTGTCAGTGTGGGGCAGAGTCCATGTTCCAGTGTCAGTGTGGGGCAGAGTCTATGGCCCAGTGTCAGTGTGGGACAGAGTCTATGCCCCAGTTTCAACGTAGGGCAGTTTCTATAGCCCAGTGTCAGCGTGGGGCGGAATCTCTGCCCCAGTGTCAGCGTCTGGCGTAGTCTATGGCCCAGTGTCAGCCCGGGGCAGAGTCTATAGGCCAGTGTCAGCATGAGACAGAGTCTATGCCCCAGTGTCAGCGTGGGGCGGAGTCTATGCCCCAGTGTCAGCGTCTGGCGTAGTCCATGGCCCAGTGTCAGCCTGGGCAGAGTCTATAGGCCAGTGTCAGCATGGGGCAGACTCAATGGCCCAGTGTCAGTGTGGAGCAGTGTCTATGGCCCAGTGTCAACGTGGGGCCGAGTCTATGGCCCAGTGTCAGCGTGGGGCAGAGTCTATGCCCCAGTGTAATTGCGGGGCAGAGTCTATGGCCCAGTGTCAGCGCGGGGCAGAGTCTATGGCCCAGTGTCAGTGTGGGACAGAGTCTATGGTCCAGTGTCAGCGTGGGGCAGAGTCTATGGTCCAGTGTCAGCGTGGGGCAGAGTCTATGGCCCAGTGTCAACGTAGGGCGGAATCTATAGCCCAGTGTCAGCGCGGGGCAGATTCAATGGCCCAGTGTCAGCATCGGGCAAAGTCTATGCCCTAATGTCTGCGTCGGGCAAAGTCTATGGCCCAGTGTCAGCGTGGGACAGAGTCTATGGTCCAGTTTCAGCGTGGTATAGAGTCTATGCCCCTTTGTCAGTGTGGGGCAGTGTCTATGGTCCAGTGTCAGCGTGGTACAAAGTCTATGGCCCAGTGTCAGTGTGGGACAGATTCTATGGCCCATTGTAAGCATGGGGCAGATTTTATGGCCCAGTGTCAGTGTGGGGCAGAGTCTGTGGCCCAGTGTCAGTGTGGGACAGAGTCTATGGTCCAGTGTCAGCGTGGGGCAGAGTCTATGGCCCAGTGTCAGCGTGGTGCAGAGTCAATGCCCCATTGTCATCGTAGGGCAGTTTCTATAGCCCAATGTCAGCATGGGGCGGAGTCTAAGCCCCAGTGTCAGCGTCTGGAGTAGTCTATTGCCCAGTGTCAGCTTGCAGTATGGTCTATAGGCCAGTGTCAGCCTGAGGCAGAGCCTATGCCCCAGTGTCAGCGTGGGGCGGAGTCTATGGCCCGGTGTCAGCGCAGGGCAGAGTCTATAGCCCAGTGTCAGCGTTGGGTGGAGTCTATGCCCCAGTGTCAGCATCTGGCGTAGACCATGGCCCATTGTCAGCCTGGGCTGAGTCTATAGGCCAGTGTCAGCGTGGTGCAGAGTCTATGGCCCAGTGTCAACGTGGGGCCGAGTCTATGGCCCAGTGTAATTGCGGGGCTGAGTCTATGGCCCAGTGTCAGCGCGGTGCAGAGTCTATGGGCAAGTGTCAGCATGGGGCAAAGTCTATGCCCTAATGTCTCCGTGGGGCAAAGTCTATGGCCCAGTGTCAGCGTGATGCTGAGTCTATGGCCCAGTGTCAACGTGGGGCGGAGTCTATGGCCCAGTGTCAGTGTGGGGCAGAGTCTATGCCCCAGTGTAATTGCGGGGCAGAGTCTATGGCCCAGTGTCAGCGCGGGGCAGAGTCTATGGCCCAGTGTCAGTGTGGGACAGAGTCTATGGTCCAGTGTCAGCGTGGGGCAGAGTCTATGGTCCAGTGTCAGCGTGGGGCAGAGTCTATGGCCCAGTGTCAGCGCGGGGCAGAGTCTATGGCCCAGTGTCAGTGTGGGACAGAGTCTATGGTCCAGTGTCAGCGTGGGGCAGAGTCTATGGTCCAGTGTCAGCGTGGGGCAGAGTCTGTGGCCCAGTGTCAGTGTGGGGCAGAGTCTATGGCCCAGTGTCATTTTGGGACAGAGTCTATGGTCAAGTGTCAGTGTGGTACAGAGTCAATAGCCCAGTGTCAGCGTGGTACAGAGTCTATGCCCCTTTGTCAGTGTGGGGCAGAGTCCATGTTCCAGTGTCAGTGTGGGGCAGAGTCTATGGCCCAGTGTCAGTGTGGGACAGAGTCTATGCCCCAGTTTCAACGTAGGGCAGTTTCTATAGCCCAGTGTCAGCGTGGGGCGGAATCTCTGCCCCAGTGTCAGCGTCTGGCGTAGTCTATGGCCCAGTGTCAGCCTGGGGCAGGGTCTATAGGCCAGTGTCAGCATGAGACAGAGTCTATGCCCCAGTGTCAGCGTGGGGCGGAGTCTATGCCCCAGTGTCAGCGTCTGGCGTAGTCCATGGCCCAGTGTCAGCCTGGGCAGAGTCTATAGGCCAGTGTCAGCATGGGGCAGACTCAATGGCCCAGTGTCAGTGTGGAGCAGTGTCTATGGCCCAGTGTCAACGTGGGGCCGAGTCTATGGCCCAGTGTCAGCGTGGGGCAGAGTCTATGCCCCAGTGTAATTGCGGGGCAGAGTCTATGGCCCAGTGTCAGCGCGGGGCAGAGTCTATGGCCCAGTGTCAGTGTGGGACAGAGTCTATGGTCCAGTGTCAGCGTGGGGCAGAGTCTATGGTCCAGTGTCAGCGTGGGGCAGAGTCTATGGCCCAGTGTCAACGTAGGGCGGAATCTATAGCCCAGTGTCAGCGCGGGGCAGATTCAATGGCCCAGTGTCAGCATCGGGCAAAGTCTATGCCCTAATGTCTGCGTCGGGCAAAGTCTATGGCCCAGTGTCAGCGTGGGACAGAGTCTATGGTCCAGTTTCAGCGTGGTATAGAGTCTATGCCCCTTTGTCAGTGTGGGGCAGTGTCTATGGTCCAGTGTCAGCGTGGTACAAAGTCTATGGCCCAGTGTCAGTGTGGGACAGATTCTATGGCCCATTGTAAGCATGGGGCAGATTTTATGGCCCAGTGTCAGTGTGGGGCAGAGTCTGTGGCCCAGTGTCAGTGTGGGACAGAGTCTATGGTCCAGTGTCAGCGTGGGGCAGAGTCTATGGCCCAGTGTCAGCGTGGTGCAGAGTCAATGCCCCATTGTCATCGTAGGGCAGTTTCTATAGCCCAATGTCAGCATGGGGCGGAGTCTAAGCCCCAGTGTCAGCGTCTGGAGTAGTCTATTGCCCAGTGTCAGCTTGCAGTATGGTCTATAGGCCAGTGTCAGCCTGAGGCAGAGCCTATGCCCCAGTGTCAGCGTGGGGCGGAGTCTATGGCCCGGTGTCAGCGCAGGGCAGAGTCTATAGCCCAGTGTCAGCGTTGGGTGGAGTCTATGCCCCAGTGTCAGCATCTGGCGTAGACCATGGCCCATTGTCAGCCTGGGCTGAGTCTATAGGCCAGTGTCAGCGTGGTGCAGAGTCTATGGCCCAGTGTCAACGTGGGGCCGAGTCTATGGCCCAGTGTAATTGCGGGGCTGAGTCTATGGCCCAGTGTCAGCGCGGTGCAGAGTCTATGGGCAAGTGTCAGCATGGGGCAAAGTCTATGCCCTAATGTCTCCGTGGGGCAAAGTCTATGGCCCAGTGTCAGCGTGATGCTGAGTCTATGGCCCAGTGTCAACGTGGGGCGGAGTCTATGGCCCAGTGTCAGTGTGGGGCAGAGTCTATGCCCCAGTGTAATTGCGGGGCAGAGTCTATGGCCCAGTGTCAGCGCGGGGCAGAGTCTATGGCCCAGTGTCAGTGTGGGACAGAGTCTATGGTCCAGTGTCAGCGTGGGGCAGAGTCTATGGTCCAGTGTCAGCGTGGGGCAGAGTCTATGGCCCAGTGTCAACGTGGGGCGGAATCTATAGCCCAGTGTCAGCGTGGGGCAGAGTCTATGGCCCAGTGTCAGCGCGGGGCAGATTCAATGGCCCAGTGTCAGCATCAGGCAAAGTCTATGCCCTAATGTCTGCGTCGGGCAAAGTCTATGGCGCAGTGTCAGCGTGGTACAGAGTCTATGCCCCTTTGTCAGTGTGGGGCAGTGTCTATGGTCCAGTGTCAGCGTGGTACAAAGTCTATGGCCCAGTGTCAGTGTGGGACAGATTCCATGGCCCATTGTAAGCATGGGGCAGATTTTATGGCCCAGTGTCAGTGTGGGGCAGAGTCTGTGGCCCAGTGTCAGTGTGGGACAGAGTCTATGGTCCAGTGTCAGCGTGGGGCAGAGTCTATGGCCCAGTGTCAGCGTGGTGCAGAGTCAATGCCCCATTGTCATCGTAGGGCAGTTTCTATAGCCCAATGTCAGCATGGGGCGGAGTCTAAGCCCCAGTGTCAGCGTCTGGAGTAGTCTATTGCCCAGTGTCATCTTGCAGCATGGTCTATAGGCCAGTGTCAGCCTGAGGCAGAGTCTATGCCCCAGTGTCAGCGTGGGGCGGAGTCTATGGCCCGGTGTCAGCGCAGGGCAGAGTATATAGCCCAGTGTCAGCGTGGGGTGGAGTCTATGCCCCAGTGTCAGCATATGGCGTAGACCATGGCCCATTGTCAGCCTGGGCTGAGTCTATAGGCCAGTGTCAGCATGGGGCAGAGTCAATGGCCCAGTGTCAGTGTGGGGTAGAGTCTATGGACCAATGTCAGCGTGGTGCAGAGTCTATGGCCCAGTGTCAACGTGGGGCCGAGTCTATGGCCCAGTGTAATTGCGGGGCTGAGTCTATGGCCCAGTGTCAGCGCGGTGCAGAGTCTATGGGCAAGTGTCAGCATGGGGCAAAGTCTATGCCCAAATGTCTCCGTGGGGCAAAGTCTATGGCCCAGTGTCAGCGTGGTGCTGAGTCTATGGCCCAGTGTCAACGTGGGGCGGAGTCTATGGCCCAGTGTCAGCGCAGGGCAGAGTCTATGGAGCAGTGTCAGCATCGGGCATATCTATGCCCTAATGTCTGCGTCGGGCAAAGTCTATGGCCCAGTGTCAGCGTGGGGCAAAGTCTATGGCCCAGTGTCAGTGTGGCGCAGAGTCTATGGCCCAGTGTTTTCGTGGTGCAGAGTCTATGGCCCAGTGTCAGTGTGGGGCAGAGTCTATTGCCCAGTGTCAGCATGGCGCAGAGTCTATGGCCCAGTGTCAGCGTGGGGCAAACTCTATGTCCTAGTGTCTGCATGGGGCAAAATCTGTGGCCCAGTGTCCGCGTGGGACAGAGTCTATGGCCCAGTGTCAGTGTGGGACAGAGTATATGCCCCAGTGTCCGCGTGGGGCAAAGTCTATGGCCCAGTGTCCGCGTGGGGCAGATGAAATGGCCCAGTGTCAGTGTGGGGCAGTGTCTATGCCCCTTTGTCAGTGTGGGGCAGAGTCTATGTTCCAGTGTCAGCTTGGTACAAAGTCTATGGCCCAGTGTCAGTGTGGGACAGAGTCTCCGGCCCAGTGTCAGTGTGGGGCAGATTCTATGGCCCAGTGTCAGTGTGGGGCAGAGTCTGTGGCCCAGTGTCAGTGTGGGACAGAGTCTATGGTCCAGTGTCAGCGTGGGACAGAGTCTATGGCCCAGTGTCAGCATGGTGCAGAGTCTATGGCCCAGTGTCAACGTGGGGCGGAGTCTATGGCCCAGTGTCAGCATCGGGCAAAGTCTATGCCCTAATGTCTGCGTCGGGCAAAGTCTATGGCCCAGTGTCAGCGTGGGGCAAAGTCTAGGGCCCAGTGTCAGTTTGGCACAGAGTCCATAGCCCAGTGTTTGCGTGGAGCAGAGTCTATGGCCCAGTGTCAGTGTGGGGCAGAGTCTATAGCCCAGTGTCAGCATGGCGCAGAGTCTATGGCCCAGTGTCAGCGTGGGACAGAGTCTTTGGCCCAGTGTCAGTGTGGGACAGAGTCTCTGTCCCAGTGTCAGCGTGGGGCAGAGTCTATGGCCCAGTGTCAGTGTGGGGCGGAGTCTATGCCCCAGTGTCAGTGTGGGGCTTAGTCTATGGCCCAGTATCAGTGTGGGGCCGAGTCTCAGTCTCAGTGTCAGCGTGGTACAGATTCTATACTCCAGGTCAGCGTGGGGCGGAGTCTAAGGCCCAGTGTCAGCGTCTGGCGTAGTCTATGGCCCAGTGTCAGGCTGGGGCAGGGTCTATAGGCCAGTGTCAGCATGAGGCAGAGTCTATGGCCCAGTTTCAGCGTAGGGCAGAGTCAATAGACCAGTGTCAGCGTGGTACAGAGTCTATGCCCCTTTGTCAGTGTGGGGCAGAGTCTATGTTCCAGTGTCAGAGTGGTACAAAGTCTATGGCCCAATGTCAGTGTGGGACAGAGTCTACGGCCCAGTGTCAGTGTGGGGCAGATTCTATGGCCCAGTGTCAGCGTGGGGCAGAGTCTATGGCCCAGTGTCAGCGTGGGGTAGATTCTATGGCCCATTGTCAGCGTGGGGAAGAGTCTATGGCCCAGTGTCAGTATGGGCAGAGTCTATGGTCAAGTGTCAGTGTGGTACAGAGTCAATAGCCCAGTGTCAGCGTGGTACAGAGTCTATGCCCCTTTGTCAGTGTGGGGCAGAGTCTATGTTCCAGTGTCAGCGTGGTACAAAGTCTATGGCCCAGTGTCAGTTTGGGACATAGTCTACGGCCCAGTGTCAGTGTGGGGCAGATTCTATAGCCCAGTGTCCACGTGCGGCAGAGTCCATGGCCCAGTGTCAGTGTGGGGCAGAGTCTATGGCCCAGTGTCCGCGTGGGGCAGATGCTATGGCCCATTGTCAGCGTGGGGCATCGTCTATGGCCCAGTGTCAGCCTGGGGTAGGGTCTATAGGCCAGTGTCAGCATGAGACAGTGTCTATGCCCCAGTGTCAGTGTGGGGCGGAGTCTATGGCCCAGTGTCAGCATAGGGCAGAGTCTATAGCCCAGTGTCAGCGTGGGGTGGAGTCTATTCCCCAGTGTCAGCGTCTGGCGTTATCCATGGCCCATTGTCAGCCTGGGCTGAGTCTATAGGCCAGTGTGAACATGGGGCAGAGTCTATGGCCCAGTGTCAATGTGGGGCAGATTCTATGGTCCAGTGTCAGCGTGGTGCAGATTCTATGGCCCAGTGTCAGCGCGGTGCAGAGTCTATGGCCCAGTGTCAGCAAGGGGCAAAGTCTATGCCCTAATGTCTGCGTGGTGCAAAGTCTATGGCCCAGAGTCAGTGTGGCTCAGAATCTATGGCCCAGTGTTTGCGTGGCGCAGAATCTATGCCCCAGTGTCAGCGTGGGGCGGAGTCTATGGCACAGTTTCAGCATGGGGCAGAGTCTATGGCCCAGTCTAAGTGCTAGGCAGAGTCTATGGCCCAGTGTCAGCATGGGGCAAATTCTATGCCCTAATGTCTGCGTCGGGCAATGTCTGTGCCCTAGTGTCTGCTTTGGGCAAAGTCTATGCCCCAGTGTCAGTGTGCAGCGGTGTCTATGGCCAAGTGTCAGCGTGGGGCAGAGTCTATAGCCCAGTGTCAGCATGGGGCAAATTCTATGCCCTAATGTCTGCGTCGGGCAAAGTCTATGGCCCAGTGTCAGTGTGGGGCAAAGTCTATGGCCCAGTGTCAGTGTGACACCGAATCTATGGGCCCGTGTTTGCATGGTGCAGAGTCTATGGCCCAGTGTCAGTGTGGGGCAGAGTCTATGGCACAGTGTCAGTGTGAGGTTAATCTATGGCCCAGTGTCAGCATGGTGCAGAGTCTTTGGCCCAGTGTCAACGTGGGGCAGTGTCTATGGCCCAGTGTCAGTTTGGGGCCGAATCTAAGGCTCAGTGTCAGCGTGGTACAGAGTCTATAGCCCAGTGTCAGCATGGGGCAGAGTCTATGGCCCAGTGTCAGTGTGGGGCGTAGTCTATGGCCCAGTGTCAGCATGGGGCAGACTCTTTGGCCCAGTGTCAACGTGGGGCAGTGTCTATGGCCCAGTGTCAATGTGGGGTGGAGTCTATGCCCCATTGTCAGCGTAGGGCAGAGTCTATAGCCCAGTGTCAGCGTGGAGCGGAGTCTATGCCCCAGTGTCAGCGTCTGGCGTAGTCCATGGCCCAGTGTCAGCCTGGGCGGAGTCTATAGGCCAATGTCAGCATGGGGCAGAGTCTATGCCCCAGTGTCAGTGTGCAGCGGTGTCTATGGCCAAGTGTCAGCGTGGGGCAGAGTCTATGGCCCAGTGTCAGCGTGGGGCAGAGTCTATGGCCCACTGTCAACCTGTGGCGGAGTCTATGGCCGAGTGTCAGCATGGGGCAGAGTCTATGGCCCAGTGTAAGTGCGGGGCAGAGTCTATGGCCTAGTGTTAGCGCAGTGCAGAGTCTATGGCCCAGTGTCAGCATGGGGCAGACTCTTTGGCCCAGTGTCAACGTGGGGCAGTGTCTATGGCCCAGTGTTAATGTGGGGTGGAGTCTATGCCCCATTGTCAGCGTAGGGCAGAGTCTATAGCCCAGTGTCAGCGTGGAGCGGAGTCTATGCCCCAGTGTCAGAGTCTGGCGTAGTCCATGGCCCAGTGTCAGCCTGGGCAGAGTCTATAGGCCAGTGTCAGCATGGGGCAGAGTCTATGCCCCAGTGTCAGTGTGCAGCGGTGTCTATGGCCAAGTGTCAGCGTGGGGCAGAGTCTATGGCCCAGTGTCAGTGTGGCTCAGAATCTGTGGCCCAGTGTTTGCGTGTTGCAGAGTCTATGGCCCAGTGTCAGCGCGGTGCAGAGTCTATGGTCCAGTGTCAGCGTCGGGCAATGTCTGTGCCCTAGTGTCTGCTTTGGGCAATGTCTATGCCCCAGTGTCAGTGTGCAGCGGTGTCTATGGCCAAGTGTCAGCGTGGGGCAGAGTCTATAGCCCAGTGTCAGCGTGGGGCAGAGTCTATGGCCCACTGTCAACCTGTGGCGGAGTCTATGGCCGAGTGTCAGCATGGGGCAGAGTCTATGGCCCAGTGTCAGCATGGGGCAAAGTCTATGCCCTAATGTCTGCGTGGTGCAAAGTCTATGGCCCAGAGTCAGTGTGGCTCAGAATCTATGGCCCAGTGTTTGCGTGGCGCAGAATCTATGCCCCAGTGTCACGTGGGGCGGAGTCTATGGCACAGTTTCAGCATGGGGCAGAGTCTATGGCCCAGTCTAAGTGCTAGGCAGAGTCTATGGCCCAGTGTCAGCATGGGGCAAAGTCTATGGCCCAGTGTCAGTGTGACGCCGAATCTATGGGCCCGTGTTTGCATGGTGCAGAGTCTATGGCCCAGTGTCAGTGTGGGGCAGAGTCTATGGCACAGTGTCAGTGTGAGGTTAATCTATGGCCCAGTGTCAGCATGGGGCAGAGTCTTTGGCCCAGTGTCAACGTGGGGCAGTGTCTATGGCCCAGTGTCAGTTTGGGGGCGAATCTAAGGCTCAGTGTCAGCGTGGTACAGAGTCTATAGCCCAGTGTCAGCATGGGGCAGAGTCTATGGCCCAGTGTCAGTGTGGGGCGTAGTCTATGGCCCAGTGTCAGCATGGGGCAGACTGTTTGGCCCAGTGTCAATGTGGGGCAGTGTCTATGGCCCAGTGTCAATGTGGGGTGGAGTCTATGCCCCATTGTCAGCGTAGGGCAGAGTCTATAGCCCAGTGTCAGCGTGGAGCGGAGTCTATGCCCCAGTGTCAGCGTCTGGCGTAGTCCATGGCCCAGTCTCAGCCTGGGCGGAGTCTATAGGCCAGTGTCAGCATGGGGCAGAGTCTATGCCCCAGTGTCAGTGTGCAGCGGTGTCTATGGCCAAGTGTCAGCGTGGGGCAGAGTCTATGGCCCAGTGTCAGCGTGGGGCAGAGTCTATGGCCCACTGTCAACCTGTGGCGGAGTCTATGGCCGAGTGTAAGCATGGGGCAGAGTCTATGGCCCAGTGTAAGTGCGGGGCAGAGTCTATGGCCTAGTGTCAGCGCAGTGCAGAGTCTATGGCCCAGTGTAAGCATGGGGCAAAGTCTATGCCCTAATGTCTGCGTGGGGCAAAGTCTATGGGCCAGTGTCAGTGTGGGGCAAAGTCTATGGCCCAGTGTCAGTGTGGCTCAGAATCTGTGGCCCAGTGTTTGCGTGTTGCAGAGTCTATGGGCCAGTGTCAGTGTGGGGCAAAGTCTAAGGCCCAGTGTCAGCGTGGGGCAGAGCCTTTGGCCCAGTGTCAGCCTGGGGCGGAGTCTATAGGCCAGTCTCAGTGTGGCGCGGGGTCTAAGGCCCAGCGTCAGCGTGGGATAGAGTCCATGGTCCAGTGTCAGCGTGGTACAGAGTCTATGCCCCTTTGTCAGCATGGGGCAGAGTCTATGGTCGAGTGACAGCGTGGTATAGAGTCTATGGCCCAGTGTCAGCGTGGGGCAGATTCTATGGCTCAGTGTCCACGTGGGGCAGTGTCCATGGTCCAGTGTCAGTGTGGGATAGACTGTATGGCCCAGTGTCAGCGTGGGGCAGAGTCTATGGTCCAGTGTCAGCCTGGGGCGGAGTCTATAGGCCAGTGTCAGCATGGGGCAGAGTCTATGCCCCAGTGTCAGCGTGGGGCAGAGTCTATGGCCCAGTGTCAGCGTCTGGTTTAGTCCATGGCCCATTTTCAGCCTTGGCGGAGTCTGTGGCCCAGTGTCAGCATGGGGCAGAGTCTATGGCCCAGTGTAAGTGCGGGGCAGAGTCTATGACCCAGTGTCAGCGCGGTGCAGAGTCTATGGCCCAGTGCCAGCCTGGGGCCGAGTCTATGGCCCAGTGTCAACGTGGGGTGGAGTCTGTGGCCCAGTGTCAGCATGGGGCAGAGTCTATGGCCCAGTGTAAGTGCGGGGCAGAGTCTATGGCCTTGTGTCAGCGCGGTGCAGAGTCTATGGCCCAGTGTCTGCACGGGGCAAAGTCTTTGCCCTAATGTCAGTGTGGGGCAAAGTCTATGGCCCAGTGTCAGTGTGGGACAAAGTCTAAGGCCCAGTGTAAGTGTGGCTCAAAATCTATGGCCCAGAGTTTGCGTGGCGGAGGGTCTATGGCCCAGTGTCAGCGTGGGGCGGAGTCTATAGGCCAGTGTCAGCATGGGGCGGACTCTATGCCCCAGTGTCATCGTGCGGCGGACTCTTTGCCCCAGTGTCAACTTGGGGCAAAATCTATGGCCCAGTGTCTGTGTGACGCCGAATCTATGGACCCGTGTTTGCATGGTGCAGAGTCTATGGCCCTGTGTCATTGTGGGGCAGAGTCTATAGCCCAGTGTCAGCATGGAGCAGAGTCTATGGCCCAGTGTCAGTGTGGGGCGTATTCTATGGCCCAGTGTCAGCATGGGGCAGACTCTTTGGCCCAGTGTCAACGTGGGTAGTATCTACGGCCCAGTGTCAATGTGGGGCGGAGTCTATGACCCATTGTTAGCGTAGGGCAGAGTCGATAGCCCAGTGTCAGCGTGGAGCGGAGTCAATGCCCCAGTGTCAGCTTCTGGCGTAATCCATGGCCCAGTGTCAGCCTGGGCGGAGTCTATGCCACAGTGTCAATGTGCGGCGGAGTCTATGGCCCAGTGTCAGCATGAGGCAGAGTCTATGGCCCAGTGTCAGCGTGGTGCATTGTCTATGGCCCAGTGTCAGCATGGGGCAAAGTATATGCCCTAATGTCTGTGTGGGGCAAATTCTATGGCCCAATGTCAGTGTGGGGCAAAGTCTATGTCCCAGTGTCAGTGTGGCTCAGAATCTATGGCCCAGTGTTTGCGTGGTGCAGAGTCTATGGCCCAGTGTCAGTGTGGGGCAGAGTCTATAGCCCAGTGTTAGCATAGGGCAGAGTCTATGCCACAGTGTGGCGCAGAGTCTATGGTCCAGTGTCAGCGTCGGGCAATGTCTGTGCCCTAGTGTCTGCATAGAGCAAAGTCTACGGCCCAGTGTCAGCGTGGGACAGAGTCTATGGTCCAGTGTCAGCGTGGTAAAGAGTCTATGGCCCAGTGTCAGCGTGGGGCAGATTCTATGGCCCAGTGTCAGTGTGGTGCTGAGTTTATGGCCCTGTATCATTGTGGGGTAGAGTCCATGCCCCAGTGTTATCATGGGGCAGAGTCTTTGGCCCAGTGTCAGCGTGGGGTGGAGTCAAAGGCTCAGTGTCAGCGTGGGGCAGAGCCTATGGCCCAGAATCAGCCTGGGGCGGAGTCTATAGGCCAGTGTCAACGTGTGGCAAAGTCTATGGCCGAGTGTCAGCGTGGGGCAGATTTTATGGCCCTGTATCAGCGTCGGGATGAGTCTATGGCCCAGTGTTAGCGTGGGGCTGAGTCCATGCCCCAGTGTAATCATGGGGCAATGTCTTTGGCCCAGTGTCAGTGTGGGGCAGAGTTTATGGCCCAGTGTCCGCGTGGGACAGAGTCTGTGGCCCAGTGTCTGTGTGGTACAGAGTCTATGCCTCTTTGTCAGTGTGGGGCAGTCTATGTTCCATTGTCAGCGTGGGGCAGAGTCTGTGGCCCAGTGTCAGTGTGGGACAGAGTCTACGGCCCAGTGTCAGTGTGGGGCTGAGTCTATGCCCCAGTGTCAGCATGGGGTGGATTCTATGGCCCAGTGTCAGTGTGGGACAGAGTCTATGGCCCAGTGTCCTCGTGGGGCAAAGTCTATGGCCCAGTGTCAGCGTGGTACGGAGTCTATGGCCCAGTGTTAGCGTGGGGCAGATTCTATGGCCCAGTGTCAGTGTGGGCCAGAGTCTATGCCCCAGTGTCAGTGTGGGGCAGATTCTATGGCCCAGTGTCACCGTGTTGCAGAGTCTATGGCCCAGTGTCAGTGTGGGGCAGATTCTATGGCCCAGTGTCAGCGTGGTAAAGAGTCTATGGCCCAGTGTCAGCGTGGGGCAGTTTCTATGGCCCAGTGTCAGCGTGGGGCAGAGTCTATGGCCCAGTGTCATCGTGGGGTAGAGTCCATGCCCCAGTGTCAACATGGGGCAGAGTCTTTGGCCCAGTGTCAGCGTGGGGTGGATTCTATGCCCCAGTGTCAGCATGGGGTGGATTCTATGGCCAAGTGTCAGCTTGGCGCAGAGTTTATGGCCCAGTGTCCGCGTCGGGCAGTGTCTATGGCCCAGTGTCAGTGTGGGACAGAGTCTATGGCCCAGTGTCCGCCTGGGGCAGAGTCTATGGCCCAGCGTCAGCGTGGGGCAGATTCTATGGCCCAGTGTCAGCATGGGGCAGAGTCTTTGGCCCAGTGTCAGTTTGGGGCAGAGTCTTTGGCCCAGTGTCAGATTGGTGCAGAGTCTATGGCCCAGCGTCAGCGTGGGGCGGAGTCTATAATCCAGTGTCAGCGTGGGGAGGAGTCTAAGGCCCAGTGTCAGCGTGGGGCAGAGTCTTTGGCCCAGTGTCAGCATGGGGCAGAGTCTATGGCCCAGTGTCAGCCTGGGGCGGAGTCTATAGGCCAGTGTCAGCCTGGGGCAGAGTCTATGGGCCAGTGTCAGCGTGGTAAAGAGTCTATAGCCCAGTGTCAGCGTGGGGCAGAGTGTAAGCCCCTTTGTCAGTGTGGGACAGAGTCTATGGCCCAGTTTCAGCCTGGGGCCGAGTCTATGGCCCAGTGTCAACGTGGGGTGGAGTCTGTGGCCCAGTGTCAGCATGGGACAGAGTCTATGGCCCAGTGTAAGTGCGGGGCAGAGTCTATGGCCCTGTGTCAGCACGGTGCAGAGTCTATGGCCCAGTGTCTGCACGGGGCAAAGTCTTTGCCCTAATGTCTGCGTGGGGCAAAGTCTATGGCCCAGTGTCAGTGTGGGACAAAGTCTAACGCCCAGTGTAAGTGTGGCTCAAAATCTATGGCCCAGAGTTTGCGTGGCGGAGTGTCTATGGCCCAGTGTCAGCGTGGGGCGGAGTCTATAGGCCAGTGTCAGCATGGGGCGGACTCTATGCCCCAGTGTCATCGTGCTGCGGACTCTATGCCCCAGTGTCAGCGTGGGGCAAAATCTATGGCCCAGTGTCTGTGTGACGCCGAATCTATGGACCCGTGTTTGCATGGTGCAGAGTCTATAGCCCTGTGTCATTGTGGGGCAGAGTCTATAGCCCAGTGTCAGCATGGAGCAGAGTCTATGGCCCAGTGTCAGTGTGGGGCGTATTCTATGGCCCAGTGTCAGCATGGGGCAGACTCTTTGGCCCAGTGTCAACGTGGGTAGTATCTACGGCCCAGTGTCAATGTGGGGCGGAGTCTAAGACCCATTGTTAGCGTAGGGCAGAGTCGATAGCCCAGTGTCAGCGTGGAGCGGAGTCGATGCCCCAGTGTCAGCATCTGGCGTAATCCATGGCCCAGTGTCAGCCTGGGCGGAGTCTATGCCACAGTGTCAATGTGCGGCGGAGTCTATGGCCCAGTGTCAGCATGAGGCAGAGTCTATGGCCCAGTGTCAGCGCGGTGCAGTGTCTATGGCCCAGTGTCAGCATGGGGCAAAGTATATGCCCTAATGTCTGCGTGGGGCAAATTCTATGGCCCAGTGTCAGTGTGGGGCAAAGTCTATGGCCCAGTGTCAGTGTGGCTCAGAATCTATGGCCCAGTGTTTGCATGGTGCAGAGTCTATGGCCCAGTGTCAGTGTGGGGCAGAGTCTATAGCCCAGTGTCAGCATAGGGCAGAGTCTATGCCACAGTGTGGCGCAGAGTCTATGGTCCAGTGTCAGCGTCGGGCAATGTCTGTGCCCTAGTGTCTGCATAGAGCAAAGTCTACGGCCCAGTGTCAGCGTGGGACAGAGTCTATGGTCCAGTGTCAGCGTGGTAAAGAGTCTATGGCCCAGTGTCAGCGTGGGGCAGATTCTATGGCCCAGTGTCAGTGTGGTGCTGAGTTTATGGCCCTGTATCATTGTGGGGTAGAGTCCATGCCCCAGTGTTATCATGGGGCAGAGTCTTTGGCCCAGTGTCAGCGTGGGGTGGAGTCAAAGGCTCAGTGTCAGCGTGGGGCAGAGCCTATGGCCCAGAATCAGCCTGGGGCGGAGTCTATAGGCCAGTGTCAACGTGTGGCAAAGTCTATGGCCGAGTGTCAGCGTCGGGCAATGTCTGTGCCCTAGTGTCTGCATAGAGCAAAGTCTACGGCCCAGTGTCAGCGTGGGACAGAGTCTATGGTCCAGTGTCAGCGTGGGGCAGAGTCTGTCACCCAGTGTCAGTGTGGGGCAGATTCTATGGCCCAGTGTCAGTGTGGGGCAGATTTTATGGCCCAGTGTCAGTGTGGTGCTGAGTTTATGGCCCAGTATCATTGTGGGGTAGAGTCCATGCCCCAGTGTTATCATGGGGCAGAGTCTTTGGCCCAGTGTCAGCGTGGGGTGGAGTCTATGGCCCAGTGTCAGTGTGGGGCGGAGTCTATAGGCCAGTGTCAGCATGGGGCACAGTCTATGGCCCAGTGTCAGCGTGGGGTGGAGTCTAAGGCTCAGTGTCAGCGTGGGGCAGAGCCTATGGCCCAGAATCAGCCTGGGGCGGAGTCTATAGGCCAGTGTCAACGTGTGGCAAAGTCTATGGCCGAGTGTCAGCGTGGGGCAGAGTGTAAGCCCCTTTGTCAGTGTGGGACAGATTCTATGGCCCAGTGTCAGCGTGGTGCAGATTTTATGGCCCTGAATCATTGTGGGGGAGAGTCCATGCCCCAGTGTTATCATGGGGCAATGTCTTTGGCCCAGTGTCAGCGTGGGGCAGAGTTTATGGCCCAGTGTCCGCGTGGGACAGAGTCTGTGGCCCAGTGTCAGTGTGGTACAGAGTCTATGCCTCTTTGTCAGTGTGGGGCAGTCTATGTTCCATTGTCAGCGTGGGGCAGAGTCTGTGGCCCAGTGTCAGTGTGGGACAGAGTCTACGGCCCAGTGTCAGTGTGGGGCAGATTCTATAGCCCAGTGTCCGCGTGGGGCAGAGACTATGGCCCAGTGTCAGTGTGGGACAGAGTCTATGGCCCAGTGTCCTCGTGGGGCAAAGTCTATGGCCCAGTGTCAGCGTGGTACGGAGTCTATGGCCCAGTGTTAGCGTGGGGCAGATTCTATGGCCCAGTGTCAGTGTGGGCCAGAGTCTATGCCCCAGTGTCAGTGTGGGGCAGATTCTATGGCCCAGTGTCACCGTGTTGCAGAGTCTATGGCCCAGTGTCAGTGTGGGGCAGATTCTATGGCCCAGTGTCAGCGTGGGGCAGAGTCTATGGCCCAGTGTCAGTGTGGGGCAGTTTCTATGGCCCAGTGTCAGCGTGGGGCAGAGTCTATGGCCCAGTGTCATCGTGGGGTAGAGTCCATGCCCCAGTGTCAACATGGGGCAGAGTCTTTGGCCCAGTGTCAGCGTGGGGTGGATTCTATGGCCCAGTGTTAGCGTCGGGCAGAGTCTATGGCCCAGTGTCAGCATGGGGTGGATTCTATGGCCCAGTGTCAGCTTGGCGCAGAGTTTATGGCCCAGTGTCCGCGTCGGGCAGTGTCTATGGCCCAGTGTCAGTGTGGGACAGAGTCTATGGCCCAGTGTCCGCCTGGGGCAGAGTCTATGGCCCAGCGTCAGCCTGGGGCGGAGTCTATAATCCACTGTCAGCGTGGGGAGGAGTCTAAGGCCCAGTGCCAGCGTGGGGCAGAGTCTTTGGCCCAGTGTCAGCATGGGGCAGAGTCTATGGCCCAGCGTCAGCCTGGGGCGGAGTCTATAGGCCAGTGTCAGCGTGGCGCGGAGTCTAAGGCCCAGTGTCAGCGTGGTAAAGAGTCTATGGCCCAGTGTCAGCGTGGGGCAGAGTGTAAGCCCCTTTGTCAGTGTGGGACAGAGTCTATGGACCAGTGTCAGTGTGGTAAAGAGTCTATGGCCCAGTGTCAGCGTGGGGTAGAGTCCATGCCCCAGTGTCAACATGGGGCAGAGTCTTTGGCCCAGTGTCAGCATGGGGTGGATTCTATGGCCCAGTGTTAGCGTCGGGCAGAGTCTATGGCCCAGTGTCCGCCTGGGGCAGAGTCTATGGCCCAGCGTCAGCGTGGGGCAGATTCTATGGCCCAGTGTCAGCATGGGGCAGAGTCTTTGGCCCAGTGTCAGTGTGGGGCAGAGTCTATGGCCCAGTGTCAGATTGGTGCAGAGTCTATGGCCCAGCATCAGCCTGGGGCGGAGTCTATAATCCAGTGTCAGCGTGGGGAGGAGTCTAAGGCCCAGTGTCAGCGTGGGGCAGCGTCTTTGGCCCAGTGTCAGCATGGGGCAGAGTCTATAGGCCAGTGTCAGCATGGGGCAGAGTGTAAGCCCCTTTGTCAGTGTGGGACAGAGTCTATGGCCCAGTGTCAGCGTGGGGCAGAGTGTAAGCCCCTTTGTCAGTGTGGGACAGAGTCTATGGCCCAGTGTCAGCGTGGTAAAGAGTCTATGGCCCAGTGTCAGCGTGGTAAAGAGTCTATGGCCCAGTGTCAGCGTGGGGCAGAGTGTAAGCCCCTTTGTCAGTGTGGGACAGATTCTATGGCCCTGTGTCAGCGTGGTGCAGATTTTATGGCCCTGTATCATTGTGGGGGAGAGTCCATGCCCCAGTGTTATCATGGGGCAATGTCGTTGGCCCAGTGTCAGCGTGGGGTGGAGTCTATGGCCCAGTGTCAGCCTGGGGCAGAGTTTATGGCCCAGTGTCCGCGTGGGACAGAGTCTGTGGCCCAGTGTCAGTGTGGTACAGAGTCTGTCACCCAGTGTCAGTGTGGGGCAGATTCTATGGCCCAGTGTCAGTGTGGGGCAGATTTTATGGCCCAGTGTCAGTGTGGTGCTGAGTTTATGGCCCAGTATCATTGTGGGGTAGAGTCCATGCCCCAGTGTTATCATGGGGCAGAGTCTTTGGCCCAGTGTCAGCGTGGGGTGGAGTCTATGGCCCAGTGTCAGTGTGGGGCGGAGTCTATAGGCCAGTGTCAGCATGGGGCACAGTCTATGGCCCAGTGTCAGCGTGGGGTGGAGTCTAAGGCTCAGTGTCAGCGTGGGGCAGAGCCTATGGCCCAGAATCAGCCTGGGGCGGAGTCTATAGGCCAGTGTCAACGTGTGGCAAAGTCTATGGCCGAGTGTCAGCGTGGGGCAGAGTGTAAGCCCCTTTGTCAGTGTGGGACAGATTCTATGGCCCAGTGTCAGCGTGGTGCAGATTTTATGGCCCTGAATCATTGTGGGGGAGAGTCCATGCCCCAGTGTTATCATGGGGCAATGTCTTTGGCCCAGTGTCAGCGTGGGGCAGAGTTTATGGCCCAGTGTCCGCGTGGGACAGAGTCTGTGGCCCAGTGTCAGTGTGGTACAGAGTCTATGCCTCTTTGTCAGTGTGGGGCAGTCTATGTTCCATTGTCAGCGTGGGGCAGAGTCTGTGGCCCAGTGTCAGTGTGGGACAGAGTCTACGGCCCAGTGTCAGTGTGGGGCAGATTCTATAGCCCAGTGTCCGCGTGGGGCAGAGACTATGGCCCAGTGTCAGTGTGGGACAGAGTCTATGGCCCAGTGTCCTCGTGGGGCAAAGTCTATGGCCCAGTGTCAGCGTGGTACGGAGTCTATGGCCCAGTGTTAGCGTGGGGCAGATTCTATGGCCCAGTGTCAGTGTGGGCCAGAGTCTATGCCCCAGTGTCAGTGTGGGGCAGATTCTATGGCCCAGTGTCACCGTGTTGCAGAGTCTATGGCCCAGTGTCAGTGTGGGGCAGATTCTATGGCCCAGTGTCAGCGTGGGGCAGAGTCTATGGCCCAGTGTCAGTGTGGGGCAGTTTCTATGGCCCAGTGTCAGCGTGGGGCAGAGTCTATGGCCGAGTGTCAGCGTGGGGCAGAGTGTAAGCCCCTTTGTCAGTGTGGGACAGATTCTATGGCCCAGTGTCAGCGTGGTGCAGATTTTATGGCCCTGAATCATTGTGGGGGAGAGTCCATGCCCCAGTGTTATCATGGGGCAATGTCTTTGGCCCAGTGTCAGCGTGGGGCAGAGTTTGTGGCCCAGTGTCAGTGTGGTACAGAGTCTATGCCTCTTTGTCAGTGTGGGGCAGTCTATGTTCCATTGTCAGCGTGGGGCAGAGTCTGTGGCCCAGTGTCAGTGTGGGACAGAGTCTACGGCCCAGTGTCAGTGTGGGGCAGATTCTATAGCCCAGTGTCCGCGTGGGGCAGAGACTATGGCCCAGTGTCAGTGTGGGACAGAGTCTATGGCCCAGTGTCCTCGTGGGGCAAAGTCTATGGCCCAGTGTCAGCGTGGTACGGAGTCTATGGCCCAGTGTTAGCGTGGGGCAGATTCTATGGCCCAGTGTCAGTGTGGGCCAGAGTCTATGCCCCAGTGTCAGTGTGGGGCAGATTCTATGGCCCAGTGTCACCGTGTTGCAGAGTCTATGGCCCAGTGTCAGTGTGGGGCAGATTCTATGGCCCAGTGTCAGCGTGGGGCAGAGTCTATGGCCCAGTGTCAGTGTGGGGCAGTTTCTATGGCCCAGTGTCAGCGTGGGGCAGAGTCTATGGCCCAGTGTCATCGTGGGGTAGAGTCCATGCCCCAGTGTCAACATGGGGCAGAGTCTTTGGCCCAGTGTCAGCGTGGGGTGGATTCTATGGCCCAGTGTTAGCGTCGGGCAGAGTCTATGGCCCAGTGTCAGCATGGGGTGGATTCTATGGCCCAGTGTCAGCTTGGCGCAGAGTTTATGGCCCAGTGTCCGCGTCGGGCAGTGTCTATGGCCCAGTGTCAGTGTGGGACAGAGTCTATGGCCCAGTGTCCGCCTGGGGCAGAGTCTATGGCCCAGCGTCAGCCTGGGGCGGAGTCTATAATCCACTGTCAGCGTGGGGAGGAGTCTAAGGCCCAGTGCCAGCGTGGGGCAGAGTCTTTGGCCCAGTGTCAGCATGGGGCAGAGTCTATGGCCCAGCGTCAGCCTGGGGCGGAGTCTATAGGCCAGTGTCAGCGTGGCGCGGAGTCTAAGGCCCAGTGTCAGCGTGGTAAAGAGTCTATGGCCCAGTGTCAGCGTGGGGCAGAGTGTAAGCCCCTTTGTCAGTGTGGGACAGAGTCTATGGACCAGTGTCAGTGTGGTAAAGAGTCTATGGCCCAGTGTCAGCGTGGGGTAGAGTCCATGCCCCAGTGTCAACATGGGGCAGAGTCTTTGGCCCAGTGTCAGCATGGGGTGGATTCTATGGCCCAGTGTTAGCGTCGGGCAGAGTCTATGGCCCAGTGTCCGCCTGGGGCAGAGTCTATGGCCCAGCGTCAGCGTGGGGCAGATTCTATGGCCCAGTGTCAGCATGGGGCAGAGTCTTTGGCCCAGTGTCAGTGTGGGGCAGAGTCTATGGCCCAGTGTCAGATTGGTGCAGAGTCTATGGCCCAGCATCAGCCTGGGGCGGAGTCTATAATCCAGTGTCAGCGTGGGGAGGAGTCTAAGGCCCAGTGTCAGCGTGGGGCAGCGTCTTTGGCCCAGTGTCAGCATGGGGCAGAGTCTATAGGCCAGTGTCAGCATGGGGCAGAGTGTAAGCCCCTTTGTCAGTGTGGGACAGAGTCTATGGCCCAGTGTCAGCGTGGGGCAGAGTGTAAGCCCCTTTGTCAGTGTGGGACAGAGTCTATGGCCCAGTGTCAGCGTGGTAAAGAGTCTATGGCCCAGTGTCAGCGTGGTAAAGAGTCTATGGCCCAGTGTCAGCGTGGGGCAGAGTGTAAGCCCCTTTGTCAGTGTGGGACAGATTCTATGGCCCTGTGTCAGCGTGGTGCAGATTTTATGGCCCTGTATCATTGTGGGGGAGAGTCCATGCCCCAGTGTTATCATGGGGCAATGTCGTTGGCCCAGTGTCAGCGTGGGGTGGAGTCTATGGCCCAGTGTCAGCCTGGGGCAGAGTTTATGGCCCAGTGTCCGCGTGGGACAGAGTCTGTGGCCCAGTGTCAGTGTGGTACAGAGTCTGTCACCCAGTGTCAGTGTGGGGCAGATTCTATGGCCCAGTGTCAGTGTGGGGCAGATTTTATGGCCCAGTGTCAGTGTGGTGCTGAGTTTATGGCCCAGTATCATTGTGGGGTAGAGTCCATGCCCCAGTGTTATCATGGGGCAGAGTCTTTGGCCCAGTGTCAGCGTGGGGTGGAGTCTATGGCCCAGTGTCAGTGTGGGGCGGAGTCTATAGGCCAGTGTCAGCATGGGGCACAGTCTATGGCCCAGTGTCAGCGTGGGGTGGAGTCTAAGGCTCAGTGTCAGCGTGGGGCAGAGCCTATGGCCCAGAATCAGCCTGGGGCGGAGTCTATAGGCCAGTGTCAACGTGTGGCAAAGTCTATGGCCGAGTGTCAGCGTGGGGCAGAGTGTAAGCCCCTTTGTCAGTGTGGGACAGATTCTATGGCCCAGTGTCAGCGTGGTGCAGATTTTATGGCCCTGAATCATTGTGGGGGAGAGTCCATGCCCCAGTGTTATCATGGGGCAATGTCTTTGGCCCAGTGTCAGCGTGGGGCAGAGTTTATGGCCCAGTGTCCGCGTGGGACAGAGTCTGTGGCCCAGTGTCAGTGTGGTACAGAGTCTATGCCTCTTTGTCAGTGTGGGGCAGTCTATGTTCCATTGTCAGCGTGGGGCAGAGTCTGTGGCCCAGTGTCAGTGTGGGACAGAGTCTACGGCCCAGTGTCAGTGTGGGGCAGATTCTATAGCCCAGTGTCCGCGTGGGGCAGAGACTATGGCCCAGTGTCAGTGTGGGACAGAGTCTATGGCCCAGTGTCCTCGTGGGGCAAAGTCTATGGCCCAGTGTCAGCGTGGTACGGAGTCTATGGCCCAGTGTTAGCGTGGGGCAGATTCTATGGCCCAGTGTCAGTGTGGGCCAGAGTCTATGCCCCAGTGTCAGTGTGGGGCAGATTCTATGGCCCAGTGTCACCGTGTTGCAGAGTCTATGGCCCAGTGTCAGTGTGGGGCAGATTCTATGGCCCAGTGTCAGCGTGGGGCAGAGTCTATGGCCCAGTGTCAGTGTGGGGCAGTTTCTATGGCCCAGTGTCAGCGTGGGGCAGAGTCTATGGCCGAGTGTCAGCGTGGGGCAGAGTGTAAGCCCCTTTGTCAGTGTGGGACAGATTCTATGGCCCAGTGTCAGCGTGGTGCAGATTTTATGGCCCTGAATCATTGTGGGGGAGAGTCCATGCCCCAGTGTTATCATGGGGCAATGTCTTTGGCCCAGTGTCAGCGTGGGGCAGAGTTTGTGGCCCAGTGTCAGTGTGGTACAGAGTCTATGCCTCTTTGTCAGTGTGGGGCAGTCTATGTTCCATTGTCAGCGTGGGGCAGAGTCTGTGGCCCAGTGTCAGTGTGGGACAGAGTCTACGGCCCAGTGTCAGTGTGGGGCAGATTCTATAGCCCAGTGTCCGCGTGGGGCAGAGACTATGGCCCAGTGTCAGTGTGGGACAGAGTCTATGGCCCAGTGTCCTCGTGGGGCAAAGTCTATGGCCCAGTGTCAGCGTGGTACGGAGTCTATGGCCCAGTGTTAGCGTGGGGCAGATTCTATGGCCCAGTGTCAGTGTGGGCCAGAGTCTATGCCCCAGTGTCAGTGTGGGGCAGATTCTATGGCCCAGTGTCACCGTGTTGCAGAGTCTATGGCCCAGTGTCAGTGTGGGGCAGATTCTATGGCCCAGTGTCAGCGTGGGGCAGAGTCTATGGCCCAGTGTCAGTGTGGGGCAGTTTCTATGGCCCAGTGTCAGCGTGGGGCAGAGTCTATGGCCCAGTGTCATCGTGGGGTAGAGTCCATGCCCCAGTGTCAACATGGGGCAGAGTCTTTGGCCCAGTGTCAGCGTGGGGTGGATTCTATGGCCCAGTGTTAGCGTCGGGCAGAGTCTATGGCCCAGTGTCAGCATGGGGTGGATTCTATGGCCCAGTGTCAGCTTGGCGCAGAGTTTATGGCCCAGTGTCCGCGTCGGGCAGTGTCTATGGCCCAGTGTCAGTGTGGGACAGAGTCTATGGCCCAGTGTCCGCCTGGGGCAGAGTCTATGGCCCAGCGTCAGCCTGGGGCGGAGTCTATAATCCACTGTCAGCGTGGGGAGGAGTCTAAGGCCCAGTGCCAGCGTGGGGCAGAGTCTTTGGCCCAGTGTCAGCATGGGGCAGAGTCTATGGCCCAGCGTCAGCCTGGGGCGGAGTCTATAGGCCAGTGTCAGCGTGGCGCGGAGTCTAAGGCCCAGTGTCAGCGTGGTAAAGAGTCTATGGCCCAGTGTCAGCGTGGGGCAGAGTGTAAGCCCCTTTGTCAGTGTGGGACAGAGTCTATGGACCAGTGTCAGTGTGGTAAAGAGTCTATGGCCCAGTGTCAGCGTGGGGTAGAGTCCATGCCCCAGTGTCAACATGGGGCAGAGTCTTTGGCCCAGTGTCAGCATGGGGTGGATTCTATGGCCCAGTGTTAGCGTCGGGCAGAGTCTATGGCCCAGTGTCCGCCTGGGGCAGAGTCTATGGCCCAGCGTCAGCGTGGGGCAGATTCTATGGCCCAGTGTCAGCATGGGGCAGAGTCTTTGGCCCAGTGTCAGTGTGGGGCAGAGTCTATGGCCCAGTGTCAGATTGGTGCAGAGTCTATGGCCCAGCATCAGCCTGGGGCGGAGTCTATAATCCAGTGTCAGCGTGGGGAGGAGTCTAAGGCCCAGTGTCAGCGTGGGGCAGCGTCTTTGGCCCAGTGTCAGCATGGGGCAGAGTCTATAGGCCAGTGTCAGCATGGGGCAGAGTGTAAGCCCCTTTGTCAGTGTGGGACAGAGTCTATGGCCCAGTGTCAGCGTGGGGCAGAGTGTAAGCCCCTTTGTCAGTGTGGGACAGAGTCTATGGCCCAGTGTCAGCGTGGTAAAGAGTCTATGGCCCAGTGTCAGCGTGGTAAAGAGTCTATGGCCCAGTGTCAGCGTGGGGCAGAGTGTAAGCCCCTTTGTCAGTGTGGGACAGATTCTATGGCCCTGTGTCAGCGTGGTGCAGATTTTATGGCCCTGTATCATTGTGGGGGAGAGTCCATGCCCCAGTGTTATCATGGGGCAATGTCGTTGGCCCAGTGTCAGCGTGGGGTGGAGTCTATGGCCCAGTGTCAGCCTGGGGCAGAGTTTATGGCCCAGTGTCCGCGTGGGACAGAGTCTGTGGCCCAGTGTCAGTGTGGTACAGAGTCTGTCACCCAGTGTCAGTGTGGGGCAGATTCTATGGCCCAGTGTCAGTGTGGGGCAGATTTTATGGCCCAGTGTCAGTGTGGTGCTGAGTTTATGGCCCAGTATCATTGTGGGGTAGAGTCCATGCCCCAGTGTTATCATGGGGCAGAGTCTTTGGCCCAGTGTCAGCGTGGGGTGGAGTCTATGGCCCAGTGTCAGTGTGGGGCGGAGTCTATAGGCCAGTGTCAGCATGGGGCACAGTCTATGGCCCAGTGTCAGCGTGGGGTGGAGTCTAAGGCTCAGTGTCAGCGTGGGGCAGAGCCTATGGCCCAGAATCAGCCTGGGGCGGAGTCTATAGGCCAGTGTCAACGTGTGGCAAAGTCTATGGCCGAGTGTCAGCGTGGGGCAGAGTGTAAGCCCCTTTGTCAGTGTGGGACAGATTCTATGGCCCAGTGTCAGCGTGGTGCAGATTTTATGGCCCTGAATCATTGTGGGGGAGAGTCCATGCCCCAGTGTTATCATGGGGCAATGTCTTTGGCCCAGTGTCAGCGTGGGGCAGAGTTTATGGCCCAGTGTCCGCGTGGGACAGAGTCTGTGGCCCAGTGTCAGTGTGGTACAGAGTCTATGCCTCTTTGTCAGTGTGGGGCAGTCTATGTTCCATTGTCAGCGTGGGGCAGAGTCTGTGGCCCAGTGTCAGTGTGGGACAGAGTCTACGGCCCAGTGTCAGTGTGGGGCAGATTCTATAGCCCAGTGTCCGCGTGGGGCAGAGACTATGGCCCAGTGTCAGTGTGGGACAGAGTCTATGGCCCAGTGTCCTCGTGGGGCAAAGTCTATGGCCCAGTGTCAGCGTGGTACGGAGTCTATGGCCCAGTGTTAGCGTGGGGCAGATTCTATGGCCCAGTGTCAGTGTGGGCCAGAGTCTATGCCCCAGTGTCAGTGTGGGGCAGATTCTATGGCCCAGTGTCACCGTGTTGCAGAGTCTATGGCCCAGTGTCAGTGTGGGGCAGATTCTATGGCCCAGTGTCAGCGTGGGGCAGAGTCTATGGCCCAGTGTCAGTGTGGGGCAGTTTCTATGGCCCAGTGTCAGCGTGGGGCAGAGTCTATGGCCCAGTGTCATCGTGGGGTAGAGTCCATGCCCCAGTGTCAACATGGGGCAGAGTCTTTGGCCCAGTGTCAGCGTGGGGTGGATTCTATGGCCCAGTGTTAGCGTCGGGCAGAGTCTATGGCCCAGTGTCAGCATGGGGTGGATTCTATGGCCCAGTGTCAGCTTGGCGCAGAGTTTATGGCCCAGTGTCCGCGTCGGGCAGTGTCTATGGCCCAGTGTCAGTGTGGGACAGAGTCTATGGCCCAGTGTCCGCCTGGGGCAGAGTCTATGGCCCAGCGTCAGCCTGGGGCGGAGTCTATAATCCACTGTCAGCGTGGGGAGGAGTCTAAGTCCCAGTGTCAGCGTGGGGCAGAGTCTTTGGCCCAGTGTCAGCATGGGGCAGAGTCTATGGCCCAGTGTCAGCCTGGGGCGGAGTCTATAGGCCAGTGTCAGCGTGGCGCGGAGTCTAAGGCCCAGTGTCAGCGTGGTAAAGAGTCTATGGCCCAGTGTCAGCGTGGGGCAGAGTGTAAGCCCCTTTGTCAGTGTGGGACAGAGTCTATGGACCAGTGTCAGTGTGGTAAAGAGTCTATGGCCCAGTGTCAGCGTGGGGTAGAGTCCATGCCCCAGTGTCAACATGGGGCAGAGTCTTTGGCCCAGTGTCAGCATGGGGTGGATTCTATGGCCCAGTGTTAGCGTCGGGCAGAGTCTATGGCCCAGTGTCCGCCTGGGGCAGAGTCTATGGCCCAGCGTCAGCGTGGGGCAGATTCTATGGCCCAGTGTCAGCATGGGGCAGAGTCTTTGGCCCAGTGTCAGTGTGGGGCAGAGTCTATGGCCCAGTGTCAGATTGGTGCAGAGTCTATGGCCCAGCATCAGCCTGGGGCGGAGTCTATAATCCAGTGTCAGCGTGGGGAGGAGTCTAAGGCCCAGTGTCAGCGTGGGGCAGCGTCTTTGGCCCAGTGTCAGCATGGGGCAGAGTCTATAGGCCAGTGTCAGCATGGGGCAGAGTGTAAGCCCCTTTGTCAGTGTGGGACAGAGTCTATGGCCCAGTGTCAGCGTGGGGCAGAGTGTAAGCCCCTTTGTCAGTGTGGGACAGAGTCTATGGCCCAGTGTCAGCGTGGTAAAGAGTCTATGGCCCAGTGTCAGCGTGGTAAAGAGTCTATGGCCCAGTGTCAGCGTGGGGCAGAGTGTAAGCCCCTTTGTCAGTGTGGGACAGATTCTATGGCCCTGTGTCAGCGTGGTGCAGATTTTATGGCCCTGTATCATTGTGGGGGAGAGTCCATGCCCCAGTGTTATCATGGGGCAATGTCGTTGGCCCAGTGTCAGCGTGGGGTGGAGTCTATGGCCCAGTGTCAGCCTGGGGCAGAGTTTATGGCCCAGTGTCCGCGTGGGACAGAGTCTGTGGCCCAGTGTCAGTGTGGTACAGAGTCTGTCACCCAGTGTCAGTGTGGGGCAGATTCTATGGCCCAGTGTCAGTGTGGGGCAGATTTTATGGCCCAGTGTCAGTGTGGTGCTGAGTTTATGGCCCAGTATCATTGTGGGGTAGAGTCCATGCCCCAGTGTTATCATGGGGCAGAGTCTTTGGCCCAGTGTCAGCGTGGGGTGGAGTCTATGGCCCAGTGTCAGTGTGGGGCGGAGTCTATAGGCCAGTGTCAGCATGGGGCACAGTCTATGGCCCAGTGTCAGCGTGGGGTGGAGTCTAAGGCTCAGTGTCAGCGTGGGGCAGAGCCTATGGCCCAGAATCAGCCTGGGGCGGAGTCTATAGGCCAGTGTCAACGTGTGGCAAAGTCTATGGCCGAGTGTCAGCGTGGGGCAGAGTGTAAGCCCCTTTGTCAGTGTGGGACAGATTCTATGGCCCAGTGTCAGCGTGGTGCAGATTTTATGGCCCTGAATCATTGTGGGGGAGAGTCCATGCCCCAGTGTTATCATGGGGCAATGTCTTTGGCCCAGTGTCAGCGTGGGGCAGAGTTTATGGCCCAGTGTCCGCGTGGGACAGAGTCTGTGGCCCAGTGTCAGTGTGGTACAGAGTCTATGCCTCTTTGTCAGTGTGGGGCAGTCTATGTTCCATTGTCAGCGTGGGGCAGAGTCTGTGGCCCAGTGTCAGTGTGGGACAGAGTCTACGGCCCAGTGTCAGTGTGGGGCAGATTCTATAGCCCAGTGTCCGCGTGGGGCAGAGACTATGGCCCAGTGTCAGTGTGGGACAGAGTCTATGGCCCAGTGTCCTCGTGGGGCAAAGTCTATGGCCCAGTGTCAGCGTGGTACGGAGTCTATGGCCCAGTGTTAGCGTGGGGCAGATTCTATGGCCCAGTGTCAGTGTGGGCCAGAGTCTATGCCCCAGTGTCAGTGTGGGGCAGATTCTATGGCCCAGTGTCACCGTGTTGCAGAGTCTATGGCCCAGTGTCAGTGTGGGGCAGATTCTATGGCCCAGTGTCAGCGTGGGGCAGAGTCTATGGCCCAGTGTCAGTGTGGGGCAGTTTCTATGGCCCAGTGTCAGCGTGGGGCAGAGTCTATGGCCCAGTGTCATCGTGGGGTAGAGTCCATGCCCCAGTGTCAACATGGGGCAGAGTCTTTGGCCCAGTGTCAGCATGGGGTGGATTCTATGGCCCAGTGTTAGCGTCGGGCAGAGTCTATGGCCCAGTGTCAGCATGGGGTGGATTCTATGGCCCAGTGTCAGCTTGGCGCAGAGTTTATGGCCCAGTGTCCGCGTCGGGCAGTGTCTATGGCCCAGTGTCAGTGTGGGACAGAGTCTATGGCCCAGTGTCCGCCTGGGGCAGAGTCTATGGCCCAGCGTCAGCCTGGGGCGGAGTCTATAATCCACTGTCAGCGTGGGGAGGAGTCTAAGTCCCAGTGTCAGCGTGGGGCAGAGTCTTTGGCCCAGTGTCAGCATGGGGCAGAGTCTATGGCCCAGTGTCAGCCTGGGGCGGAGTCTATAGGCCAGTGTCAGCGTGGCGCGGAGTCTAAGGCCCAGTGTCAGCGTGGTAAAGAGTCTATGGCCCAGTGTCAGCGTGGGGCAGAGTGTAAGCCCCTTTGTCAGTGTGGGACAGAGTCTATGGACCAGTGTCAGTGTGGTAAAGAGTCTATGGCCCAGTGTCAGCGTGGGGTAGAGTCCATGCCCCAGTGTCAACATGGGGCAGAGTCTTTGGCCCAGTGTCAGCATGGGGTGGATTCTATGGCCCAGTGTTAGCGTCGGGCAGAGTCTATGGCCCAGTGTCCGCCTGGGGCAGAGTCTATGGCCCAGCGTCAGCGTGGGGCAGATTCTATGGCCCAGTGTCAGCATGGGGCAGAGTCTTTGGCCCAGTGTCAGTGTGGGGCAGAGTCTATGGCCCAGTGTCAGATTGGTACAGAGTCTATGGCCCAGCGTCAGCCTGGGGCGGAGTCTATAATCCAGTGTCAGCGTGGGGAGGAGTCTAAGGCCCAGTGTCAGCGTGGGGCAGCGTCTTTGGCCCAGTGTCAGCATGGGGCAGAGTCTATAGGCCAGTGTCAGCATGGGGCAGAGTGTAAGCCCCTTTGTCAGTGTGGGACAGAGTCTATGGCCCAGTGTCAGCGTGGGGCAGAGTGTAAGCCCCTTTGTCAGTGTGGGACAGAGTCTATGGCCCAGTGTCAGCGTGGTAAAGAGTCTATGGCCCAGTGTCAGCGTGGTAAAGAGTCTATGGCCCAGTGTCAGCGTGGGGCAGAGTGTAAGCCCCTTTGTCAGTGTGGGACAGATTCTATGGCCCTGTGTCAGCGTGGTGCAGATTTTATGGCCCTTTATCATTGTGGGGGAGAGTCCATGCCCCAGTGTTATCATGGGGCAATGTCGTTGGCCCAGTGTCAGCGTGGGGTGGAGTCTATGGCCCAGTGTCAGCCTGGGGCAGAGTTTATGGCCCAGTGTCCGCGTGGGACAGAGTCTGTGGCCCAGTGTCAGTGTGGTACAGAGTCTATGCCCCTTTGTCAGTGTGGGGCAGAGTCTATGTTCCAGTGTCAGCGTGGGGCAGTGTCTGTGGCCCAGTGTCAGTGTGGGACAGATTCTATAGCCCAATGTCTGCGTGGGGCAGAGACTATGGCCCAGTGTCAGTGTGGGACAGAGTCTATGGCCCAGTGTCCTCGTGGGGCAAAGTCTATGGCCCAGTGTCAGCGTGGTACAGAGTCTATGGCCCAGTGTTAGCGTGGGGCAGATTCTATGGCCCAGTGTCATTGTGGGGTAGAGTCCATGCCCCAGTGTCAGCATGGGGCAGAGTCTATGGCCCAGTGTCAGTGTGGGATAGAGTCTATGGCCCAGTGTCAGTATGGGGCAGATTCAATGGCTCAGGTTCAGTTTGGGGCAGAGTGTAAGGCCCTGTGTCAGCGTTGTGCAGATTCTATGGCCCAGTATCATTGTGGGGCAGTGTCTATGGCCCAGTGTCAGCGTGGGGCGTAGTCTATGGCCCAGTGACAGCGTGGTGCAGAGTCTATGGCCCAGCGCCAGTGTGGGGCGTAGTCTATGGCCCTTTGTCAGCATGGGGCAGATGCTTTGGCCTAGTATCAACGTGGGGTAGTGTCTATGGCCCAGTGTCAGTGTGGGGCCGAGTTTCAGGCTCAGTGTCAGCGTCTACAGATTCTATATTCCAGGTCAGCATGGGGCAGAGTCTTTGGCCCAGTGTCAACTTGGGGCAGTGTCTATGGCCCAGTGTCAGTGTGGGGCAGTGTCTTTGGCCCAGTGTCAGCGTGGGGCTGATTCTATGGCGAAAAGTCAGCCTGTGGTGGATTCTATGGCCTAGTGTCAGTGTGGTGCAGAGTCTATATCCCAGTGTCAGGGCGGGGCAGAGTCTATGGCCCAGTGTCAGTGTGGGGCCGAGTCTCAGGCTCAGTGTCAGCGTCATACAGATTCTATAGTCCAAGTCAGCGTGTGGCGGAGTCTATGGCCCAGTGTCAGCATGGGACAGACTCTTTGGCCCAGTGTCAACATGGGGCAGTGTCTATGGCCCAGTGTCAGTGTGGGGCAGAGTCTATGGTCCAGTGTCAGCCTGGGGCGGAGTCTATGGCCCAGTGTCAGCAAGGGACAGAGTCTATGGCCCAGTGTTAGCGCGGGGCAGAGTCTATGGCCCAGTGTCAGTGTGGGGCCGAGTCTCAGGCTCAGTGTCAGCGTCTACAGATTCTATATTCCAGGTCAGCATGGGGCAGAGTCTTTGGCCCAGTGTCAACTTGGGGCAGTGTCTATGGCCCAGTGTCAGTGTGGGGCAGTGTCTATGGTCCAGTGTCCGCCTTGGGCGGAGTCTATGGCCCAGTGTCAGCATGGGGCAGAGTCTGTGGCCCAGTGGCAGCGCGGGGCAGAGTCTATGGCCCAGTGTCAGAGTGGGGCCGAGTCTCAGGCTCAGTGTCAGCGTCGTACTGATTCTATAGTCCAGGTCAGCGTGGGGCAGAGTCTATGGCCCAGTGTCAGCATGGGGCAGACTCTTTGGCCCAGTGTCAGTGTGTGGTGGAGTCTATGCCTCAGTCTCAGCGTCTGGCGTAGTCCATGGCCCAGTGTCAGCCTGGGGCGGAGTCTATAGGCCAGTGTCAGCATGGGGCGGAGTCTATGCCCCAGTGCCATCGTGGGGCGGAGTCTATGGCCCAGTGTCAGCTTGGGGCAGAGTCTATGATCCAGTGTCAGCGTGTTGCAGAGTCTATGGTCCAGTGTCAGCGTGGGGCAGAGTCTTTGGCCCAGTGTCAACGTGGGGCCAATTCTATGGCTCAGTGTCAGCATTGGGTGGTTTCTATAGGCCAGTGTCAGCATGGGGCTGAGTCTATGGCCCAGTGTCAGCGCGATGCAGAGTCTATGGCCCAGTGTCAGCGTGGGGCGGAGTCTATGGCCCTGTGTCAGCATGGGGCTGAGTCTATGGCCCAGTGTCAGTGTGGCGCAGAGTCTATGGCCCAGTGTCAGTGTGGGGCGTAGTCTTTAGCCCAGTGTCAGCATGGGGCAGAGTCTATGGCCCAGTGTCAGTGTGGTACAGAATCTATGCCCCTTTGTCAGTGTGGGGCAGAGTCTGTGGTCCAGTGTCAGCGTCGTACAGAGTCTATGGTCCAGTGCCAGCGTGGTGCAGAGTCTATGGCCCAGTATCTTTGTGGGGTAGAGTCCATGCCCCAGCGCCAGCATCGGGCATAGTCTTTGGCCCAGTATCAGCGTGGGGTGGAGTCTATGGCCCAGTGTTAGCGTGGGGCTGCCTCTATGGCCCAGTGTTAGCATGGGGCAGCGTCCATGGCCCAGTGACAGCATGGCGCAGAGTCTTTTTCCCACTGTCAACATGGGGCAGGATCTATGGCCCAGTGTCAGTGTGGGGCAGAGTCTATGGCCCAGTGTCAGCATGGGGCAGAGTCTATGGCCCAGTGGCAGCGCGGGGCATAGTCTATGGCCCAGTGTCAGTGTCGTGCAGATTCTATGGCCCAGTGTCAGCATGGGTCAAATTCTATGCACAAGTGTCTGCGTGTGGCAATGTCTATGGCCCAGAGTCAGTGTGGCACAGATTCTGTGGCCCAGTGTCAGTGTGGGGCAAGGTCGATGGTCCAGTGTCAGTGTGGTACAGAGCCTATGGTCCAGTGTCAGTGTGGGATAGAGTGTATGCCCCTTTGTCAGCGTGGGGCATATTCTATGGTCCAGTGTTCACATGGGGCAGAGACTATGGAACAGCGTCAGCGTGGGGCAGAGTCAATGGCCCAGTGTTAACGTGGGGCAGAGTCTATGTCCCAGTGTCAGCATGGGGTGGATTCTATGGCCCAGTGTCAGCTTGGCGCAGAGTTTGGCCCAGTGTTATCGTGGTGCAGGGTCTATGGCCCAGTGTCAGCATGTGGCCGAGTCTATGCCTCAGTGTCAGCGTAGGGCAGAGTATATAGCCCAGTGTCAGCTTGGGGCAGAGTCTATAGCCCAGTGTCAGCGCGGGGCCGAATCTATAGTCCAGTGTCAGCGTGGGGCGGAGTCTATGCCCCAGTGTCAGCATGGAGCAGAGTCTATGGCCCAGTGTCAGCGCGGGGCAGAGTCTATGGCCCAGTGTCAGTGTCGTGCAGATTCTATGGCCCAGTGTCAGCGTTGGTCAAAGTCTATGCACTAGTGTCTGCGTGGGACAAAGTCAATGGACCAGTGTCAGTTTGGGGCAAATTCTATGCCCTAGTGTCTGCGCGGGGCAAATCTATGGCCCAGAGTCAGTGTGGCACAGAGTCTTTGGCCCAGTGTCAGCGTGGGGTGGAGTCTATGGCCCTGTGTGAGCGTGGGGCTGAGTCTATGCCCCAGTGTCAGCATGGGGTGGATTCTATGGCTCATTGTCAGAGTAGGGCAGAGTCTATAGCCCAGTGTCAGCGCGGGGCAGAATCTATAGTCCAGTGTCAGCGCGGGGCGGAGTCTATGCCCCAGTGTCAGCATGGGGCAGGGTCTATGGCCCAGTGTTATCGTGGGGCAGAGTCTATGGCCCAGTGTCAGCATGGGGCCGAGTCTATGGCCCAGTGTCATTGTGGGGTAGAGTCCATGCCCCAGTGTCAGCATGGGGCAGAATCTATGGCCCAGTGTTAGCGTGGGGCAAAGTCTATGGCCCAGTGTCAATGTGGCACAGAGTCTATGCCCCTTTGTCAGCTTGGGGCAGAGTCTATGGCCCAATGTCAGCATGGTACAGATTCTATGGTCCAGTGTCAGTGTGGGATAGAGTGTATGCCCCTTTGTCAGCGTGGGGCATAGTCTATGGTCCAGTGTCCGTGTGGGGCAGAGTCTATGGCCCAGTGTCATCATGGGGTAGATTCCATGCCCCAGTGGCAGCATGGGGCAGAGTCTTTGGCCCAGAGTCAGTGTGGGATGGAGTCTATGGCCCAGTTTTAGCGTGGGGCAGCGCCTATAGCCCAGTGTTAGCGTGGGGCTGAGTCTATGCCCCAGTGTCAGCATGGGGTGGATTCTATGGCCCAGTGTAAACTTGGCGCAGAGTCTTTGGCCCAGTGTCATCGTGGTGCAGTGTCTAAGGCCCAGTGTCAGCGTTGTGCCGGGTCTATGGCCCAGTGTCAGCGTGGGCCGGAGTCTATGCCCAGTGTCAGCGTGGGGCAGAGTCTATAGCACAGTGTCAGCGCGGGGCAGAGTCTATAGCCCAGTGTCAGCGTGGGGTGGAGACTATGCCCCAGTGACAGCATGGGGCAGAGTCTGTGGCCCAGTGTTAGCGTGGGGCAGAGTCTATGGCCCAGTGTCATTGTGGGGTAGAGTCCATGCCCCAGTGCCAGCATGGGGCATAGTCTTTGGCCCAGTATCAGCATGGGGTGGAGTCTATGGCTCTGTGTTAGTGTGGGGCAGAGTCTATGGCCCAGTGTTAGCGTGGGGCAGCGTCCATGGCCCAGAGACAGCATGGCGCAGAGTCTTTGGCCCAGTGTCAACATGGGGCAGGATCTATGGCCCAGTGTCAGTGTGGGGCAGAGTCTATGGTCCAGTGTCAGCCTGGGGCAGAGTCTATGGCCCAGTGTCAGCATGGGGCAGAGTCTATGGCCCATTGTCAGTGCGGGGCAGAGTCTATGGCCCAGTGTCAGTGTCGTGCAGATTCTATGGCCCAGTGTCAGCATGGGTAAAATTCTATGCACTAGTGTCTGCATGGGACAAAGTCGATGGCCCAGTGTCAGTGTGGGGCAAATTCTATGCCCTAGTGTCTGCGTGTGGCAATGTCTATGGCCCAGAGTCAGTGTGGCACAGAGTCTGTGGCCCAGCGTCAGTGTGGGGCAAAGTCGATGGCCCAGTATCAGTGTGTCACAGTCTCCATGCCCCTTTGTCAGCGTGGGGCAGAGTCTATGGCCCAGTGTCAGCTTGGTACAGAGTCTATGGTCCAGTGTCAGTATGGGATAGAGTGTATGCCCCTTTGTCAGCGTGGGGCAGAGTCTATGGTCCAGTGTTCACATGGGGCAGAGTCTATGGAACAGCGTCAGCGTGGGGCAGAGTCTATGGAACAGCGTCAGCGTGGGGCAGAGTCTATGGCCCAGTGTTAACGTGGGGCAGAGTCTATGCCTCAGTGTCAGCATGGGGTGGATTCTATGGCCCAGCGTCAGCTTGGCACAGAGTTTGGCCCAGTGTTATCGTGGTGCAGGGTCTATGGCCCAGTGTCAGCATGGGGCCGAGTAATGGCTCAGTGTCAGCACAGGACAGAGTGTATAGCCCAGTGTCAGCTTGGGGCAGAGTCTATAGCCCAGTGTCAGCGCGGGGCAGAATCTATATTCCAGTGTCAGCGTGAGGCGGAGTCTATGCCCCAGTGTCAGCATGGAGCAGAGTCTATGGCCCAGTGTTAGCATGGGGCAGATTCTATGGCCCAGTGTCATTGTGGGGTAGAGTCCATGCCCCAGTGGCAGCATGGGTCTTTGGCTCAGTGTTAGCGTGGGGTGGAGTCTATGGCCCAGCGTTAGCGTAGGGCAGCGTCTATGGCCCAGTGTTAGCATGGGGCTGAGTCTATGCCCCAGTGTCAGCATGGGGTGGATTCTATGGCCCAGTGTCATCGTGGTGCCGAGTCTATGGCCCAGTGTCAGCGTGGGCCGGAGTCTATAGCCCAGTGTCAGCGTAGGGAAGAGTCTATAGCCCAGTGTCAGCGCGGGGCAGAGTCTATAGCCCAGTGTTAGCGTGGGGCGGAGTCTATGGCCCAGTGTCAGGGTGGGGCAGAGTCTTTGGCCCAGTGTCAGCGTGTGGTGGAGTCTATGGCCCAGTGACAGTGTGGGGCAGAGTCTATGCCCCTTTGTCAGTGTGGGACAGAGTCTATGGTCCAGTGTCAGCGTGGGACAGAGTCTGTGGCCCAGTGTCAGTGTGTGACAGAGTCTATGGCCCAGTGTCAGTGTGGGGCAGAGTCTATGGCCCAGTGTCAGTGTGGGACAGAGTCTATGGCCCAGTGTCAGTGTGGGGCAGATTCTATGGCCCAGTGTCAGCATGGTCTGAGTCTATGGCCCAGTGTCAGCCTGGGGCGGTTTCTATAGGCCAGTGACAGCATGGGGCGGAGTCTATGGCCCAGTGTCAGCGTGGTGCAGAGTCTATGGCTCAGTGTCAGCGTGGGGCTGTTTCTATAGGCCAATGTCAGCATGGGGCGGAGTCTATGGCCCAGTGTCAGCGTGGGGCGGTTTGTATAGGCCAATGTCAGCATGGGGCGGAGTCTATGGCCCAGTGTCAGCGTGGGGCGGTTTCTATAGGCCAGTGTCAGCATGGGGTGGAGTCTATGGCCCAGTGTCAGCGTGGGGCGGTTTCTATAGGCCAATGTCAGCATGGGGCGGAGTCTATGGCCCAGTGTCAGCATGGGGCAAAGTCTATGGCCCAGTGTCAGTGTGGCACAGAGTCTATAGCCCAGTGTTTGCGTGGTGCAGAGACTATTGCCCAGTGTCAGTGTGGGGCAGAGTGTGTGGCACAGTGTCAGTGTGGGGCAGAGTCTATAGCCCAGTGTCAGCATGGGGCAGAGTCTATGCCACAGTGTGGGGCAGAGTCTATGGCCCAGTGTCAGCGTGGGGCAAACTCTATGCCCTAGATTCAGCGTGGGACCGAGTCTATGGCCCAGTGTCAGCGTGGTACAGAGTCTGTGCCCCTTTGTCAGTGTGGGGCAGAGTCTATGGTCCAGTGTCAGCGTGAGACAGAGTCTGTGCCCCTTTGTCAGTGTGGGGCAGAGTCTATGGTCCAGTGTCAGCGTGGTACAGAGTCTATGGTCCAGTGTCAGCGTGGGGCAGAGTCTATGGCCCAGTGTCAGTGTGGGACAGAGTCTATGGCCCAGTGTCAGCATGGGGCTGAATCTATAGCCCAGTGTCAGCACGGGGCAGAGTCTACGGCCCAGTGTCAGCATGGGGCAAATTCTATGCCCTAATGTCTGCATGGGGCAAAGTCTATGGCCCAGTGTCAGCGTGGGGCAACGTCTATGGCCCTGTGTCAGTGTGGCGCAGAGTCTATAGCCCAGTATTTGCGTGGTGCAGAGTCTATGGCCCAGTGTCAGCGTGGGGCAGAGTCTACGGCCCAGCGTCAGTGTGGGGCAGATTCTATGGCCCAGTATCATTGTGGGGCAGTGTCTATGGCCCAGTGACAGCGTGGTGCAGAGTCTATGGCCCAGCGTCAGTGTGGGGCGTAGTCTTTGGCCCTTTGTCAGCATGGGGCAGATGCTTTGGCCTAGTATCAACGTGTGGTAGTGTCTATGGCCCAGTGTCAGTGTGGGGCCGAGTTTCAGGCTCAGTGTCAGCGTCGTACAGATTCTATAGTCCAGGTCAGCGTGGGGCGGAGTTTATGGCCCTGTGTCAGCAAGGGGCAGACTCTTTGGCACAGTGTCACATGGGGCAGTGTCTATGGCCCTGTGTCAGCGTGGAACAGAGTCTATGCCCCATTGTCAGTGTGGGGCAGAGTCTATGGCCCAGTGTCAGTGTGGGACAGAGTCTATGGCCCAGTGTCAGTGTGGGGCAGATTCTATGGCTCAGTGTCAGTGTGGGGTAGAGTCCATGCCCCAGTGTCAGCATGGGGCAGAGTCTATAGTCCAGTGTCAGCGTGGGACAGAGTCTATGGCCCAGTGTCAGTGTGTGATAGAGTCTATGGCCCAGTGTCAGTGTGGGACAGAGTCTATGGCCCAATGTCAGTGTGGGACAGAGTCTATGGCCCAGTGTCAGTGTGGGACAGAGTCTATGGCCCAGTGTCAGTGTGGGGCAGATTCTATGGCCCAGTGTCAGCATGGTCTGAGTCTATGGCCCAGTGTCAGCCTGGGGCGGTTTCTATAGGCCAGTGTCACCATGGGGCGGAGTCTATGGCCCAGTGTCAGCGTGGTGCAGAGGCTATGGCTCAGTGTCAGCGTGGGGCGGTTTCTATAGGCAAATGTCAGCATGGGGCGGAGTCTATGGCCCAGTGTCAGTGTGGGGCAGAGTCTATAGCCCAGTGTTTGCGTGGTGCAGAGTCTATGGCCCAGTGTCAGCATGGGTCAAATTCTATGCACTAGTGTCTGCATGGGACAAAGTCGATGGCCCAGTGTCAGTGTGGGGCAAATTCTATGCCCTAGATTCAGCGTGGGACCGAGTCTATGGCCCAGTGTCAGTGTGGGGCAGAGTCTATAGCCCAGTGTTTGCGTGGTGCAGAGTCTATGGCCCAGTGTCAGCATGGGGCAGAGTCTATGCCACAGTGTGGGGCAGAGTCTATGGCCCAGTGTCAGCGTGGGGCAAACTCTATGCCCTAGATTCAGCGTGGGACCGAGTCTATGGCCCAGTGTCAGCGTGGTACAGATTCTGTGCCCCTTTGTCAGTGTGGGGCAGAGTCTATGGTCCAGTGTCAGCGTGGTACAGAGTCTATGTTCCAGTGTCAGCGTGGGGCAGAGTCTATGGCCCAGTGTCAGTGTGGGACAGAGTCTATGGCCCAGTGTCAGTGTGGGGCAGATTCTTTGGGCCTGTGTTAGCGTGGTGCAGAGTCTATGGCCCAGTGTCAGCATGGGGTGGAGTCTGTGGCCCAGTGTCAGTGTGGGGCTGAGTCTATGCCCCAGTGTCAGCGTGGGGTGGATTCTATGGCCCAGTGTCAGCGTGGTGCAGAGTCTATGGCCCAGTGTCAGCATGGTGCAGAGTCTATTTCCCAGTATCATTGTGGTGTAGAGTCCATGGCCGTGTGTCAGCATGGCGCAGAGTCTTTGGCCCAGTGTCAACATGGGGCAGGGTCTATGGCCCAGTGTCATTGTGGGGCAGAGTCTATGGCCCAGTGTCGGCGTGGTACAGAGTCTATGGCCCATTGTCAGTTTGGGACAGAGTCTATGGCCCAGTGTCAGTGTGGGGCAGAGTCTATGGTCCAGTGTGAGCCTCGTGCGGAATCTATGGCCCAGTGTCAGCGTCGTAGAGATTCTATAGTCCAGGTCAGCGTGGGGCAGAGTCTATGGCCCAGTGTCAGCATGGGGCAGAGTCTTTGGCCCAGTGTCAGTGTCTGGCGTAGCCTATGGTCCAGTGTCAGCCTGGGGTGGAATCTTTAGGCCAGTGTCAGCATGGGGCGGAGTCTATGCCCCAGTGTCAGCGTGGGGCGGAGTCTATGGCCCAGTGTCAGCGTGTGGCAGAGTCTATGGTCCAGTGTCAGCGTGGGGCAGAGTCTTTGGTCCAGTGTCAGCGTGGGGCCAGGTCTATGGCTCAATGTCAGCATTGGGTGGTTTCTATAGGCCAGTGTCAGCATGAGGCGGAGACTATGGCCCAGTGTCAGCGCGACGCAGAGTCTATGGCCCAGTGTCAGCATGGGGCAAATTCTATGCTCTAACGTCTGCGTGGGGCAAAGTCTATGGCCCAGAGTCAGCATGGGGCAATGTCTATGGCCCAGTGTGAGTGTGGCGCAGTCTATAGCCCAGTGTTTGCGTGGTGCAGATTCTATGGCCCAGTGTCAGTGTGGGGCGGAGTCTATAGACCAGTGTCAGCGTGGGGCAGAGTCTATGCCACAGTGTGGCGCAGAGTCTATGGCCCAGTGTCAGCGTGGTACAGAGTCTATGCCCCATGTCAGTGTGGGGCAGATCTATGGTCCAGTGTCAGCGTGGTACAGAGTCTATGGTCCAGTGAAAGCGTGGGACAGAGTATATGGTCCAGCGTCGGCGTGGTACAGAGTCTATGGTCCAGTGTCAGCGTGGTACAGAGTCTATGGTCCAGTGTCAGCGTGGGGCAGAGTCTATGGCCCAGTGTCAGCGTGGTACAGAGTCTATGCCCCTTGTCAGTGTGGGGCAGAGTCTACGGTCCAGCGTCAGCGTGGTACAGAGTCTATGGTCCAGTGACAGCGTGGGACGGAGTATATGGTCCAGCGTCGGCGTGGTACAGAGTCTATGGTCCAGTGTCAGCGTGGTACAGAGTCTATGGTCCAGTATCAGTGAGGGACAGAGTCTATGGTCCAGTGTCAGCGTGGTACAGAGTCTATGGCCCAGTGTCAGTGTGGGACAGAGTCTATGGTCCAGTGTCAGCGTGGGGCTGAGTCTATGGCCCAGTGTCAGTGTGGGACAGAGTCTATGGCCCAGTGTCCGTGTGGGGCAGATTCTTTGGGCCAGTGTTAGCGTGGTGCAGAGTCTATGGCCCAGTGTCAGCATGGGGCAGAGTCTTTGGCCCAGTGTCAGCATGGGGTGGAGTCTGTGGCCCAGTGTCATTGTGGGGCTGAGTCTATGCCCCAGTGTCAGCATGGGGTGGATTCTATGGCCCAGTGTCAGCGTGGTGCAGAGTCTATGGCCCAGTGTCAGTTTGGGACAGAGTCTATGGCCCAGTGTCAGTGTGGGGCAGAGTCTATGGTCCAGTGTGAGCCTCGTGCGGAATCTGTGGCCCAGTGTCAGCGTCGTAGAGATTCTATAGTCCAGGTCAGCGTGGGGCAGAGTCTATGGCCCAGTGTCAGCATGGGGCAGAGTCTTTGGCCCAGTGTCAGTGTCTGGCGTAGCCTATGGCCCAGTGTCAGCATGGGGCGGAGTCTTTAGGCCAGTGTCAGCATGGGGCGGAGTCTATGCCCCAGTGTCAGCGTGGGGCGGAGTCTATGGTCCAGTGTCAGCGTGGTGGAGAGTCTTTGGTCCAGTGTCAGCGTGGGGCAGAGTCTTTGGCCCAGTGTCAATGTGGGGCCAGGTCTATGGCTCAGTGTCAGCATTGGGTGGTTTCTATAGGCCAGTGTCAGCATGAGGCGGAGACTATGGCCCAGTGTCAGCGCGACGCAGAGTCTATGGCCCAGTGTCAGCATGGGGCAAATTCTATGCCCTAACGTCTGCGTGGGGCAAAGTCTATGGCCCAGAGTCAGCATGGGGCAAAGTCTATGGCCCAGTGTGAGTGTGGCGCAGTCTATAGCCCAGTGTTTGCGTGGTGCAGATTCTATGGCCCAGTGTCAGTGTGGGGCGGAGTCTATAGACCAGTGTCAGCGTGGGGCAGAGTCTATGCCACAGTGTGGCGCAGAGTCTATGGCCCAGTGTCAGCGTGGTACAGAGTCTATGCCCCATGTCAGTGTGGGGCAGATCTATGGTCCAGTGTCAGCGTGGTACAGAGTCTATGGTCCAGTGACAGCGTGGGACAGAGTATATGGTCCAGCGTCAGCGTGGTACAGAGTCTATGGTCCAGTGTCAGCGTGGTACAGAGTCTATGGTCCAGTGTCAGTGAGGGACAGAGTCTATGGCCCAGTGTCAGCGTGGTGCAGAGTCTATGGCTCAGTGTCAGCGTGGGGCGGTTTCTATAGGCCAATGTCAGCATGGGGCGGAGTCTATGGCCTAGTGTCAGTGTGGGGCAGAGTCTATAGCCCAGTGTTTGCGTGGTGCAGAGTCTATGGCCCAGTGTCAGTGTGGGGCAGAGTCTGTGGCACAGTGTCAGTGTGGGGCAGAGTCTATAGCCCAGTGTCAGCATGGGGCAGAGTCTATGCCACAGTGTGGGGCAGAGTCTATGGCCCAGTGTCAGCGTGCGGCAAACTCTATGCCCTAGATTCAGCGTGGGACCGAGTCTATGGCCCAGTGTCAGCGTGGTACAGAGTCTGTGCCCCTTTGTCAGTGTGGGGCAGAGTCTATGGTCCAGTGTCAGTGTGGTACAGAGTCTATGGTCCAGTGTCAGCGTGGGGCAGATTCTATGGCCCAGTGTCATTGTGGGACAGAGTCAATAGCCCAGTGTCAGTGTGGGGCAGATTCTTTGGGCCAGTGTTAGCGTGGTGCAGAGTCTATGGCCCAGTGTCAGCATGGGGTGGAGTCTGTGGCCCAGTGTCAGTGAGGGACAGAGTCTATGGTCCAGTGTCAGCGTGGTACAGTGTCTATGGCCCAGTGTCAGTGTGGGACAGAGTCTATGGTCCAGTGTCAGCGTGGGGCTGAGTCTATGGCCCAGTGTCAGTGTGGGACAGAGTCTATGGCCCAGTGTCAGTGTGGGGCAGATTCTTTGGGCCAGTGTTAGCGTGGTGCAGAGTCTATGGCCCAGTGTCAGCGTGGGGCTGAGTCTATGGCACAGTGTCAGCATGGGGTGGAGTCTGTGGCCCAGTGTCATTGTGGGGCTGAGTCTATGCCCCAGTGTCAGCGTGGGGTGGATTATATGGCCCAGTGTCAGTGTGGTGCAGAGTCTATGGCCCAGTGTCAGCGTGTGGCAGATTCTATGGTCCAGTGTCAGCGTGGTGGAGAGTCTTTGGTCCAGTGTCAGCGTGGGGCAGAGTCTTTGGCCCAGTGTCAATGTGGGGCCAGGTCCATGGCTCAATGTCAGCATTGGGTGGTTTCTATAGGCCAGTGTCAGCATGAGGCGGAGACTATGGCCCAGTGTCAGCGCGACGCAGAGTCTATGGCCCAGTGTCAGCATGGGGCAAATTCTATACCCTAACGTCTGCGTGGGGCAAAGTCTATGGCCCAGAGTCAGCATGGGGCAAAGTCTATGGCCCAGTGTGAGTGTGGCGCAGTCTATAGCCCAGTGTTTGCGTGGTGCAGATTCTATGGCCCAGTGTCAGTGTGGGGCGGAGTCTATAGACCAGTGTCAGCGTGGGGCAGAGTCTATGCCACAGTGTGGCGCAGAGTCTATGGCCCAGTGTCAGCGTGGTACAGAGTCTATGCCCCATGTCAGTGTGGGGCAGATCTATGGTCCAGTGTCAGCATGGTACAGAGTCTATGGTCCAGTGACAGCGTGGGACAGAGTATATGGTCCAGCGTCAGCGTGGTACAGAGTCTATGGTCCAGTGTCAGCGTGGTACAGAGTCTATGGTCCAGTGTCAGCGTGGGGCAGAGTCTATGGCCCAGTGTCAGCGTGGTACAGAGTCTATGCCCCTTGTCAGTGTGGGGCAGAGTCTATGGTCCAGCGTCAGCGTGGTACAGAGTCTATGGTCCAGTGACAGCGTGGGACAGAGTATATGGTCCAGCGCCGGCGTGGTACAGAGTCTATGGTCCAGTGTCAGCGTGGTACAGAGTCTATGGTCCAGTGTCAGTGAGGGACAGAGTCTATGGTCCAGTGTCAGCGTGGTACAGAGTCTATGGCCCAGTGTCAGTGTGGGACAGAGTCTATGGTCCAGTGTCAGCGTGGGGCTGAGTCTATGGCCCAGTGTCAGTGTGGGACAGAGTCTATGGCCCAGTGTCCGTGTGGGGCAGATTCTTTGGGCCAGTGTTAGCGTGGTGCAGAGTCTATGGCCCAGTGTCAGCGTGGGGCTGAGTCTATGGCACAGTATCATTGTGGGGTAGAGTCCATGCCCCAGTGTCAGCATGGGGCAGAGTCTTTGGCCCAGTGTCAGCATGGGGTGGAGTCTGTGGCCCAGTGTCATTGTGGGGCTGAGTCTATGCCCCAGTGTCAGCGTGGGGTGGATTCTATGGCCCAGTGTCAGCGTGGTGCAGAGTCTATGGCCCAGTGTCAGCATGGTGCAGAGTCTATGTCCCAGTATCATTGTGGGGTAGAGTCCATGGCCCAGTGTCGGCGTGGTACAGAGTCTACGGCCCATTGTCAGTTTGGGACAGAGTCTATGGCCCAGTGTCAGTGTGGGGCAGAGTCTATGGTCCAGTGTGAGCCTCGTGCGGAATCTGTGGCCCAGTGTCAGCGTCGTAGAGATTCTATAGTCCAGGTCAGCATGGGGCAGAGTCTATGGCCCAGTGTCAGCATGGGGCAAATTCTATGCCCTAACGTCTGCGTGGGGCAAAGTCTATGGCCCAGAGTCAGCATGGGGCAAAGTCTATGGCCCAGTGTGAGTGTGGCGCAGTCTATAGCCCAGTGTTTGCGTGGTGCAGATTCTATGGCCCAGTGTCAGTGTGGGGCGGAGTCTATAGCCCAGTGTCAGCGTGGGGCAGAGTCTATGCCACAGTGTGGCGCAGAGTCTATGGCCCAGTGTCAGCGTGGTACAGAGTCTATGCCCCATGTCAGTGTGGGGCAGATCTATGGTCCAGTGTCAGCGTGGTACAGAGTCTATGGTCCAGTGACAGCGTGGGACAGAGTATATGGTCCAGCGTCGGCGTGGTACAAAGTCTATGGTCCAGTGTCAGCGTGGTACAGAGTCTATGGTCCAGTGTCAGTGAGGGACAGAGTCTATGGTCCAGTGTCAGCGTGGTACAGAGTCTATGGCCCAGTGGCAGTGTGGGGCAAAGTCTTTGCACTAGTGTCTGCGTGGGGAAAAGTCTATGGCCCAGTGTCTGCGTGGGACAGAGTCTATGGCCCAGTGTCAGTGTGGTACAGAATCTATGCCCCTTTGTCAGTGTGGGGCAGAGTCTATGGTCCAGTGTCAGCGTGGTACAAAGTCTATGCCCCTTTGTCAGTGTGGGGCAGAGTCTATGGTCCAGTTTCAGAGTGGGACAGAGTCTATGGCCCAGTATCAATGTTGGGCAGATTCTATGGCCCAGTGTCAGCGTGGTGCAGAGTCTATGGCCCAGTGTCAGCCTGGGGCAGAGTCTGTGGCCCAGTGTTAGCGTGGGGCAGAGTCTATGGCCCAGTGTCATTGTGGGGTAGAGTCCATGCCCCAGTGCCAGCATGGGGCATAGTCTTTGGCCCAGTATCAGCGTGGGGGGGAGTCTATGGCCCTGTGTTAGCGTGGGGCAGCGTCTATGGCCCAGTGTTAGCGTGGGGCAGCGTCCATGGCCCAGTGAGAGCATGGCACAGAGTCTTTGGACCAGTGTCAACATGGGGCAGGATCTATGGCCCAGTGTCAGTGTGGGGCAGAGTCTATGGTCCAGTGTCAGCCTGGGGCGGAGTCTATGGCCCAGTGTCAGCATGGGGCAGAGTCTATGGCCCAGTGTCAGTGCGGGGCGGAGTCTATGGCCCAGTGTCAGCGTCTACAGATTCTATGGCCCAGTGTCAGCATGGGTCAAATTCTATGCACTAGTGCCTGCGTGTGGCAATGTCTATGGCCCAGAGTCAGGGTGGCACAGAGTCTGTGGCCCAGTGTCAGTGTGGGGCAAAGTTGATGGCCCAGTGTCAGTGTGTCACAGTCTCTATGCGCCTTTGTCAGCGTGGGGCAGAGTCTATGGCCCTGTGTCAGCGTGGTACAGAGTCTATGGTCCAGTGTCAGTATGGGATAGAGTGTATGCCCCTTTGTTAGCGTGGGGCAGAGTCTATGGCCCAGTGTTAACGTGGGGCAGAGTCTATGCCTCAGTGTCAGCATGGGGTGGATTCTATGGCCCAGTGTCAGCTTGGCACAGAGTTTGGCACAGTGTTATCGTGGTGCAGGGTCTATGGCCCAGTGTTAGCATGGGGCCGAGTAATGGCTCAGTGTCAGCTTAGGACAGAGTATATAGCCCAGTTTCAGCTTGGGGCAGAGTCTATAGCCCAGTGTCAGCATGAGGCGGAGTCTATGCCCCAGAGTCAGCATGGAGCAGAGTCAATGGCCCAGTGTTAGCGTGGGGCAGAGTCTATGGCCCAGTGTCAGCGCGGGATAGAGTCCATGCCCTAGTGTCAGCATGGGGCAGAGTCTTTGGCTCAGTGTTAGCGTGGGGTGGAGTCTATGGCCCAGCGTTAGCGTGGGGCAGCGTCTATGGCCCAGTGTTAGCGTGGGGCTGAGTCTATGCCCCAGTGTCAGCATGGGGTGGATTCTATGGCCCAGTGTCATCGTGGTGCCGAGTCTATGGCCCAGTGTCAGCGTGGGCCGGAGTCTATAGCCCAGTGTCAGCGTAGGGAAGAGTCTATAGCCCAGTGTCAGCACGGGGCAGAGTCTATAGCCCAGTGTCAGCGTGGGACGGAGTCTATGCCCCAGTGCCAGCATGGGGCAGAGTCTTTGGCCCAGTGTCAACGTGGGGCATTGTCTATGGCCCAGTGTCATTGTGGGGCGGAGTCTATGCCCCATTGTCAGCGTCTGGCATATTTTATGGCCCAGTGTCAGCCTGGGGTGGTTTCTATAGGCCAGTGTCAGCATGGGGCGGAGTCTATGCTCCAGCGTCAGCGTGGGGTGGAGTCTATGGCCCTGTGTCAGCGTGGAACAGAGTCGATGCCCCTTTGTCAGTGTGGGGCAGAGTCTATGGTCCAGAGTCTGCGTTTTACAGACTCTATGGCCCAGTGTCAACGTGGGGCAGAGTCTATGGCCCAGTGTCAGTGTGGGGCAGATTCTATGGTGCATTGTCAGCGTGGTGCAGAGTCTATGGCCCAGTGTCAACATGGGGCAGGGTCTATGGCCCAGTGTCAGTGTGGGGCAGAGTCTATGGTCCAGTGTCAGCGTGGTACAGAGTCTATGCCCCTTTGTCAGTGTGGGGCAGAGTCTATGGTCCAGTGTCAGCGTGGTGCAGAGTCTATGGCCCAGTGTCAGTGTGGGGCAGATTCTATGGTCCAGTGTCCGTGTGGGGCAGATTCTATGGCCCAGTGTCAGTGTGGGACAGAGTCTATAGCCCAGTGTCAGTGTGGGGCAGATTCTATGGTCCAGTGTCCGTGTGGGGCGGAGTCTATGCTCCAGTGTCAGTGTGGTACAGAGTCTATGGCCCAGTGTCAACATGGTCTGAGTCTATGGCCCAGTGTCAGTGTGGGACAGAGTCTATGGCCCAGTGTCAGCGTGGTGCAGAGTCTTTGGCCCAGTGTCAGCATCGGGTGGATTCTATGGCCCAGTGTCAGCGTGGGGCAAACTCTATGCCCTAGATTCAGCGTGGGACCGAGTCTATGGCCCAGTGTCAGCGTGGTACAGAGTCTATGGTCCAGTGTCAGCGTGGGGCTGAGTCTATGGCCCAGTGTCAGTGTGGGGCAGAGTCTGTGCCCCATTGTCAGTGTGGGGCAGAGTCTGTGCCCCTTTGTCAGCGTGGGGCAGAGTCTATGTTCCAGTGTCAGCGTGGGGCTGAGTCTATGGCCCAGTGTCAGTGTGGGGCAGATTCTTTGGGCCAGTGTCAGTGTGGGGCCGAGTCTATGGCCCAGTGTCAGCATAGGTTGGAGTCTGTGGCCCAGTGTCATTGTGGGGCAGAGTCTATGGCCCAGTGTCAGTTTGGGGCAGAGTCTATGACCCAGTGTCATCGTGGGGTAGAGTCCATGCCCCAGTGTCAGCATGGCGCAGGTTCTTTGGCCCAGTTTCAACATGGGGCAGGGTCTATGGCCCAGTGTCAGTGTGGGGCAGTGTCTATGGTCCAGTGTGAGCCTCGTGCGGAGTCTATGGCCCAGTGTCAGCGTCGTAGAGATTCTATAGTCCAGGTCAGCGTGGGGCAGAGTCTATGGCCCAGTGTCAGTGTCTGGCGTAGTCTATGGCCCAGTGTCAGCCTGGGGCGGAGTCTATAGGCCAGTGTCAGCATGGGGCGGAGTCTATGCCCCAGTGTCAGCGTGGGGCAGAGTCTATGGTCCAGTGTCAGCGTGGGACAGAGTATATGGTCCAGTGTCAGCGTGGGGCAGAGTCTTTGGCCCAGTGTCAATGTGGGGCCAGGTCTGTGGCTCAGTGTCAGCATTGGGTGGTTTCTATAGGCCATTGTCAGCATGGGGCGGAGTCTATGGCCCAGTGTCAGCATGGGGCTGAGTCTACGGCCCAGTGTCAGTGCGACGCAGAGACTATGGCCAGTGTCAGCATGGGGCAAATTCTATGCCCTAATGTCTGCGTGGGGCAAAGTCTGTAGCCCAGTGTTTGCGTGGTGCAGATTCTATGGCCCAGTGTCAGTGTGGGGCGGAGTCTATAGACCAGTGTCAGCGTGGGGCAGAGTCTATGCCTCAGTGTGGCACAGAGTCTATGGCCCAGTGTCATTGTGGGGTAGAGTCCATGCCCCAGTGTCAGCATGTGGCAGAGTCTTTGGCCCAGTGTCAGCTTGGGGTGGATTCTGTGGCCCAGTGTCAGTGTGGGGCTGAGTCTATGCCCCAGTTCAGCGTGGGGTGGATTCTATGGCCCAGTTTCAGCGTGGTGCGGAGTCTATGGCCCAGTGTCAGCGTCGTACAGATTCTATAGTCCAGGTCAGCGTGGGGCAGAGTCTATGGCCCAGTGTCAGCCTGGGGCGGAGTCTATAGGCCAGTGTCAGCATGGGGCGGAGTCTATGCCCCAGTGTCAGCATGGGGCGGAGTCTATAGGCCCAATGTCAGCGTGTGGCAGAGTCTATGGTCCAGTGTCAGTGTGGTGGAGACTCTTTGGTCCAGTGTCAGCGTGGGGCCAGGTCTATGGCTCAGTGTCAGCATTGGGTGGTTTCTATAGGCCAGTGTCAGCGCGGGGCTGAGTCTACGGCCCAGTGTCAGCGCGACGCAGAGTCTATGGCCCAGTGTCAGCATGGGGCAAATTCTATGCCCTAATGTCTGCGTGGGGCAAAGTCTATGGCCCAGAGTCAGCATGGGGCAAAGTCTATGGCCCAGTGTGAGTGTGGCGCAGAGTCTATAGCCCAGTGTTTGCGTGGTGCAGATTCTATGGCCCAGTGTCAGCGTGGGGCAGAGTCTATGCCACAGTATGGCGCAGAGTCTATGACCCAGTGTCAGCGTGGTACAGAGTCTATGCCCCTTGTCAGTGTGGGGCAGAGTCTATGGTCCAGTGTCAGCATGGTACAGAGTCTATGCCCCTTGTCAGTGTGGGGCAGGATCTATGGTCCAGTGTCAGCGTGGTACAGAGTCTATGGTCCAGTGTCAGCGTGGGGCAGAGTCTATGGCCCAGTGTGAGTGTGGCGCAGAGTCTATAGCCCAGTGTTTGCGTGGTGCAGATTCTATGGCCCAGTGTCAGTGAGGGACAGAGTCTATGGTCCAGTGTCAGCGTGGTACAGAGTCTATGCCCCTTTGTCAGTGTGGGGCAGAGTCTATGGTCCAGTGTCAGCGTGGTGCAGAGTCTATGGCCCAGTGTCAGTGTGGGGCAGATTCTATGGTCCAGTGTCCGTGTGGGGCAGATTCTATGGCCCAGTGTCAGTGTGGGACATAGTCTATGGCCCAGTGTCAGTGTGGGGCAGATTCTATGGTCCAGTGTCCGTGTGGGGCGGAGTCTATGCTCCAGTGTCAGTGTGGTACAGAGTCTATGGCCCAGTGTCAACATGGTCTGAGTCTATGGCCCAGTGTCAGTGTGGGACAGAGTCTATGGCCCAGTGTCAGCGTGGTGCAGAGTCTTTGGCCCAGTGTCAGCATCGGGTGGATTCTATGGCCCAGTGTCAGCGTGGGGCAAACTCTATGCCCTAGATTCAGCGTGGGACCGAGTCTATGGCCCAGTGTCAGCGTGGTACAGAGTCTATGGTCCAGTGTCAGCGTGGGGCTGAGTCTATGGCCCAGTGTCAGTGTGGGGCAGAGTCTGTGCCCCTTTGTCAGTGTGGGGCAGAGTCTGTGCCCCTTTGTCAGCGTGGGGCAGAGTCTATGTTCCAGTGTCAGCGTGGGGCTGAGTCTATGGCCCAGTGTCAGTGTGGGGCAGATTCTTTGGGCCAGTGTCAGTGTGGGGCCGAGTCTATGGCCCAGTGTCAGCATAGGTTGGAGTCTGTGGCCCAGTGTCATTGTGGGGCAGAGTCTATGGCCCAGTGTCAGTTTGGGGCAGAGTCTATGACCCAGTGTCATCGTGGGGTAGAGTCCATGCCCCAGTGTCAGCATGGCGCAGGTTCTTTGGCCCAGTTTCAACATGGGGCAGGGTCTATGGCCCAGTGTCAGTGTGGGGCAGAGTCTATGGTCCAGTGTGAGCCTCGTGCGGAGTCTATGGCCCAGTGTCAGCGTCGTAGAGATTCTATAGTCCAGGTCAGTGTGGGGCAGAGTCTATGGCCCAGTGTCAGTGTCTGGCGTAGTCTATGGCCCAGTGTCAGCCTGGGGCGGAGTCTATAGGCCAGTGTCAGCATGGGGCGGAGTCTATGCCCCAGTGTCAGCGTGGGGCAGAGTCTATGGCCCAGTGTCAGCATGGGGCTGAGTCTTTTTCCCATTGTCAGTGTCTGGCGTAGTCTATGGCCCAGTGTCAGCCTGGGGCGGAGTCTATAGGCCAGTGTCAGCATGGGGCAGAGTCTATGCCCCAGTGTCAGCGTGTGGCAGAGTCTATGGTCCAGTGTCAGCGTGGGACAGAGTATATGGTCCAGTGTCAGCGTGGGGCAGAGTCTTTGGCCCAGTGTCAATGTGGGGCCAGGTCTGTGGCTCAGTGTCAGCATTGGGTGGTTTCTATAGGCCATTGTCAGCATGGGGCGGAGTCTATGGCCCAGTGTCAGCATGGGGCTGAGTCTACGGCCCAGTGTCAGTGCGACGCAGAGACTATGGCCAGTGTCAGCATGGGGCAAATTCTATGCCCTAATGTCTGCGTGGGGCAAAGTCTGTAGCCCAGTGTTTGCGTGGTGCAGATTCTATGGCCCAGTGTCAGTGTGGGGCGGAGTCTATAGACCAGTGTCAGCGTGGGGCCAGGTCTATGGCTCAGTGTCAGCATTGGGTGGTTTCTATAGGCCAGTGTCAGCGCGGGGCTGAGTCTACGGCCCAGTGTCAGCGCGACGCAGAGTCTATGGCCCAGTGTCAGCATGGGGCAAATTCTATGCCCTAATGTCTGCGTGGGGCAAAGTCTATGGCCCAGAGTCAGCATGGGGCAAAGTCTATGGCCCAGTGTGAGTGTGGCGCAGAGTCTATAGCCCAGTGTTTGCGTGGTGCAGATTCTATGGCCCAGTGTCAGCATGGGGCAGAGTCTATGCCACAGTATGGCGCAGAGTCTATGACCCAGTGTCAGCGTGGTACAGAGTCTATGCCCCTTGTCAGTGTGGGGCAGAGTCTATGGTCCAGTGTCAGCATGGTACAGAGTCTATGCCCCTTGTCAGTGTGGGGCAGGATCTATGGTCCAGTGTCAGCGTGGTACAGAGTCTATGGCCCAGTGTCATCGTGGGGTAGAGTCCATGCCCCAGTGTCAGCATGGCGCAGGTTCTTTGGCCCAGTTTCAACATGGGGCAGGGTCTATGGCCCAGTGTCAGTGTGGGGCAGAGTCTATGGACCAGTGTGAGCCTCGTGCGGAGTCTATGGCCCAGTGTCAGCGTCGTAGAGATTCTATAGTCCAGGTCAGCGTGGGGCAGAGTCTATGGCCCAGTGTCAGCATGGGGCAGAGTCTCTAGGCCAGTGTCAGCATGGGGCGGAGTCTATGCCCCAGTGTCAGCGTGTGGCATAGTCTAAGGTCCAGTGTCAGCGTGGTGGAGAGTCTTTGGTCGAAGTGTCAGCGTGGGGCAGAGTCTTTGGCCCAGTGTCAATGTGGGGCCAGGTCCATGGCTCAGTGTCAGCATTGGGTGGTTTCTATAGGCCAGTGTCAGCATGGGGCTGAGTCTACGGCCCAGTGTCAGCGCGACGCAGAGTCGATGGCCCAGTGTCAGCATGGGGCAAAGTCTATAGCCCAGTGTTTGCGTGGTGCAGATTCTATGGCCCAGTGTCAGCGTGGGGCAGAGTCTATGCCACAGTGTGGCGCAGAGTCTATGACCCAGTGTCAGCGTGGTACAGAGTCTATGCCCCTTGTCAGTGTGGGGCAGAGTCTATGGTCCAGTGTCAGCGTGGTACAGAGCCTATGGTCCAGTGTCAGCGTGGGGCAGAGTCTATGGCCCAGTCTGAGTGTGGCGCAGAGTCTATAGCCCAGTGTTTGCGTGGTGCAGATTCTATGGCCCAGTGTCAGTGAGGGACAAAGTCTATGGTCCAGTGTCAGCGTGGGGCAAAGTCTTTGCACTAGTGTCTGCGTAGAGGAAAGTCTATGGCCCAGTGTCTGCGTGGGACAGAGTCTATGGCCCAGTGTCTGCGTGGGACAGAGTCTATGGCCCAGAGTCAGTATGGGGCAGAGTCTATGGTCCAGTGTCAGTGTGTGAAAGAGTCTATGGCCCAGTGTCAGCGTGGTACAGAGTCTATGCCCCATGTCAGTGTGGGGCAGATCTATGGTCCAGTGTCAGCGTGGTACAGAGTCTATGGTCCAGTGTCAGCGTGGTACAGAGTCTATTGTCCAGTGTCAGCGTGGGGCAGAGTCTATGGCCCAGTGTCAGCGTGGTACAGAGTCTATGCCCCTTGTCAGTGTGGGGCAGAGTCTATGGTCCAGCGTCAGCATGGTACAGAGTCTATGGTCCAGTGACAGCGTGGGACAGAGTATATGGTCCAGCGTCGGCGTGGTACAAAGTCTATGGTCCAGTGTCAGCGTGGTACAGAGTCTATGGTCCAGTGTCAGTGAGGGACAGAGTCTATGGTCCAGTGTCAGCGTGGTACAGAGTCTATGGCCCAGTGGCAGTGTGGGGCAAAGTCTTTGCACTAGTGTGTGCGTGGGGAAAAGTCTATGGCCCAGTGTCTGCGTGGGACAGAGTCTATGGCCCAGTGTCAGCGTGGTACAAAGTCTATGCCCCTTTGTCAGTGTGGGGCAGAGTCTATGGTCCAGTGTCAGTGTGGGACAGAGTCTATGGCCCAGTATCAGTGTTGGGCAGATTCTATGGCCCAGTGTCAGCGTGGTGCAGAGTCTATGGCCCAGTGTCAGCCTGGGGCAGAGTCTATGGCCCAGTGTCAGCGCGGGGCAGAGTCTATAGCCCAGTGTCAGCATGGGGTGGAGACTATGCCTCAGTGTCAGCATGGGGCAGAGTCTGTGGCCCAGTGTTAGCGTGGGGCAGAGTCTATGGCCCAGTGTCAGCCTGGGGCAGAGTCTGTGGCCCAGTGTTAGCGTGGGGCAGAGTCTATGGCCCAGTGTCATTGTGGGGTAGAGTCCATGCCCCAGTGCCAGCATGGGGCATAGTCTTTGGCCCAGTATCAGCGTGGGGGGGAGTCTATGGCCCTGTGTTAGCGTGGGGCAGCGTCTATGGCCCAGTGTTAGCGTGGGGCAGCGTCCATGGCCCAGTGAGAGCATGGCACAGAGTCTTTGGACCAGTGTCAACATGGGGCAGGATCTATGGCCCAGTGTCAGTGTGGGGCAGAGTCTATGGTCCAGTGTCAGCCTGGGGCGGAGTCTATGGCCCAGTGTCAGCATGGGGCAGAGTCTATGGCCCAGTGTCAGTGCGGGGCGGAGTCTATGGCCCAGTGTCAGCGTCTACAGATTCTATGGCCCAGTGTCAGCATGGGTCAAATTCTATGCACTAGTGCCTGCGTGTGGCAATGTCTATGGCCCAGAGTCAGGGTGGCACAGAGTCTGTGGCCCAGTGTCAGTGTGGGGCAAAGTTGATGGCCCAGTGTCAGTGTGTCACAGTCTCTATGCGCCTTTGTCAGCGTGGGGCAGAGTCTATGGCCCTGTGTCAGCGTGGTACAGAGTCTATGGTCCAGTGTCAGTATGGGATAGAGTGTATGCCCCTTTGTTAGCGTGGGGCATCGTCTATGGTCCAGTGTTCACATGGGGCAGAGCCTATGGAACAGCGTCAGCGTGGGGCAGAGTCTATGGCCCAGTGTTAACGTGGGGCAGAGTCTATGCCTCAGTGTCAGCATGGGGTGGATTCTATGGCCCAGTGTCAGCTTGGCACAGAGTTTGGCACAGTGTTATCGTGGTGCAGGGTCTATGGCCCAGTGTCAGCATGGGGCCGAGTAATGGCTCAGTGTCAGCTTAGGACAGAGTATATAGCCCAGTTTTAGCTTGGGGCAGAGTCTATAGCCCAGTGTCAGCGCGGGGCAGAATCTATATTCCAGTGTCAGCGTGAGGCGGAGTCTATGCCCCAGAGTCAGCATGGAGCAGAGTCAATGGCCCAGTGTTAGCGTGGGGCAGAGTCTATGGCCCAGTGTCAGCGCGGGGTAGAGTCCATGCCCCAGTGTCAGCATGGGGCAGAGTCTTTGGCTCAGTGTTAGCGTGGGGTGGAGTCTATGGCCCAGCGTTAGCGTGGGGCAGCGTCTATGGCCCAGTGTTAGCGTGGGGCTGAGTCTATGCCCCAGTGTCAGCATGGGGTGGATTCTATGGCCCAGTGTCATCGTGGTGCCGAGTCTATGGCCCAGTGTCAGCGTGGGCCGGAGTCTATAGCCCAGTGTCAGCGTAGGGAAGAGTCTATAGCCCAGTGTCAGCACGGGGCAGAGTCTATAGCCCAGTGTCAGCGTGGGACGGAGTCTATGCCCCAGTGCCAGCATGGGGCAGAGTCTTTGGCCCAGTGTCAACGTGGGGCATTGTCTATGGCCCAGTGTCATTGTGGGGCGGAGTCTATGCCCCATTGTCAGCGTCTGGCATAGTCTATGGCCCAGTGTCAGCCTGGGGTGGTTTCTATAGGCCAGTGTCAGCATGGGACAGTGTCTATGCTCCAGTGTCAGCGTGGGGCGGAGTCTAGGCCCTGTGTCAGCGTGGAACAGATTCGATGCCCCTTTGTCAGTGTGGGGCAGAGTCTATGGTCCAGAGTCTGCGTTTTACAGACTCTATGGCCCAGTGTCAACGTGGGGCAGAGTCTATGGCCCAGTGTCAGTGTGGGGCAGATTCTATGGTGCATTGTCAGCGTGGTGCAGAGTCTATGGCCCAGTGTCAACATGGGGCAGGGTCTATGGCCCAGTGTCAGTGTGGGGCAGAGTCTATGGTCCAGTGTCAGCGTGGTGCAGAGTCTATGGCCCAGTGTCAGTGTGGGGCAGATTCTATGGTCCAGTGTCCGTGTGGGGCATAGTCTATGGCCCAGTGTCAGTGTGGGACAGAGTCTATGGCCCAGTGTCAGTGTGGGGCAGATTCTATGGTCCAGTGTCCGTGTGGGGCGTAGTCTGTGCTCCAGTGTCAGTGTGGTACAGAGTCTATGGTCCAGTGTCAACATGGTCTGAGTCTATGGCCCAGTGTCAGTGTGGGACAGAGTCTATGGCCCAGTGTCAGTGTGGGGCAGATTCCTTGGGCCAGTGTTAGCATGGGGTGGAGTCTTTGGCCCAGTGTCAGCGTGGTGCAGAGTCTTTGGCCCAGTGTCAGCATGGAGTGGATTCTATGGCCCAGTGTCAGCGTGGGGCAAACTCTATGCCCTAGATTCAGCGTGGGACCGAGTCTATGGCCCAGTGTCAGCGTGGTACAGAGTCTATGGTCCAGTGTCAGCGTGGGGCTGAGTCTATGGCCCAGTGTCAGTGTGGGGCAGAGTCTGTGCCCCTTTGTCAGTGTGGGGCAGAGTCTGTGCCCCTTTGTCAGCCTGGGGCAGAGTCTATGGTCCAGTGTCAGCATGGGGCTGAGTCTATGGCCCAGTGTCAGTGTGGGGCAGATTCTTTGGGCCAGTGTCAGTGTGGGGCCGAGTCTATGGCCCAGTGTCAGCATGGGTTGGAGTCTGTGGCCCAGTGTCATTGTGGGGCAGAGTCTATGGCCCATTGTCAGTTTGGGGCAGAGTCTATGGCCCAGTGTCATCGTGGGGTAGAGTCCATGCCCCAGTGTCAGCATGGCGCAGGTTCTTTGGCCCAGTTTCAACATGGGGCAGGGTCTATGGCCCAGTGTCAGTGTGGGGCAGAGTCTATGGTCCAATGTGAGCCTCATGCGGAGTCTATGGCCCAGTGTCAGCGTCGTAGAGATTCTATAGTCCAGGTCAGCGTGGGGCAGAGTCTATGGCCCAGTGTCAGTGTCTGGCGTAGTCTATGGCCCAGTGTCAGCCTGGGGCGGAGTCTATAGGCCAGTGTCAGCATGGGGCGGAGTCTATGCCCCAGTGTCAGCGTGGGGCAGAGTCTATGGCCCAGTGTCAGCATGGGGCTGAGTCTTTTTCCCAGTGTCAGTGTCTGGCGTAGTCTATGGCCCAGTGTCAGCCTGGGGCGGAGTCTATAGGCCAGTGTCAGCATGGGGCAGAGTCTATGCCCCAGTGTCAGCGTGTGGCAGAGTCTATGGTCCAGTGTCAGCGTGGGGCAGAGTCTTTGGCCCAGTGTCAGCATGGGGCAGAGTCTATGGCCCAGTGTCAGCGTGTGGCAGAGTCTATGGTCCAGTGTCAGCGTGGGGCAGAGTCTTTGGCCCAGTGTCAATGTGGGGCCAGGTCTATGGCTCAGTGTCAGCATTGTGTAGTTTCTATAGGCCAGTGCCAGCATGGGGCGGAGTCTATGGCCCAGTGTCAGCATGGGGCTGTCTACGGCCCAGTGTCAGCGCGACGCAGAGACTATGGCCAGTGTCAGCAATGGGCAAATTCTATGCCCTAATGTCTGCGTGGGGCAAAGTCTGTAGCCCAGTGTTTGCGTGGTGCAGATTCTATGGCCCAGTGTCAGTGTGGGGCGGAGTCTATAGACCAGTGTCAGCGTGGGGCAGAGTCTATGCCACAGTGTGGCACAGAGTCTATGGCCCAGTGTCATTGTGGGGTAGAGTCCATGCCCCAGTGTCAGCATGTGGCAGAGTCTTTGGCCCAGTGTCAGCTTGGGGTGGATTCTGTGGCCCAGTGTCAGTGTGGGCTGAGTCTATGCCCCAGTTCAGCGTGGGGTGGATTCTATGGCCCAGTTTCAGCGTGGTGCGGAGTCTATGGCCCAGTGTCAGCGTCGTACAGATTCTACAGTCCAGGTCAGCGTGGGGCAGAGTCTATGGCCCAGTGTCAGCCTGGGGCGGAGTCTATAGGCCAGTGTCAGCATGGGGCGGAGTCTATGCCCCAGTGTCAGCATGGGGCGGATTATATAGGCCCAATGTCAGCGTGTGGCAGAGTCTATGGTCCAGTGTCAGTGTGGTGGAGACTCTTTGGTCCAGTGTCAGCGTGGGGCCAGGTCTATGGCTCAGTGTCAGCATTGGGTGGTTTCTATAGGCCAGTGTCAGCGCGGGGCTGAGTCTACGGCCCAGTGTCAGCGCGACGCAGAGTCTATGGCCCAGTGTCAGCATGGGGCAAATTCTATGCCCTAATGTCTGCGTGGGGCAAAGTCTATGGCCCAGAGTCAGCATGGGGCAAAGTCTATGGCCCAGTGTGAGTGTGGCGCAGAGTCTATAGCCCAGTGTTTGCGTGGTGAAGATTCTATGGCCCAGTGTCAGCGTGGGGCAGAGTCTATGCCACAGTATGGCGCAGAGTCTATGACCCAGTGTCAGCGTGGTACAGAGTCTATGCCCCTTGTCAGTGTGGGGCAGGATCTATGGTCCAGTGTCAGCGTGGTACAGAGTCTATGGTCCAGTGTCAGCGTGGGGCAGAGTCTATGGCCCAGTCTGAGTGTGGCGCAGAGTCTATAGCCCAGTGTTTGCGTGGTGCAGATTCTATGGCCCAGTGTCAGTGAGGGACAAAGTCTATGGTCCAGTGTCAGCGTGGTACAGAGTCTATGGCCCAGTGGCAGCGTGGGGCAAAGTCTTTGCACTAGTGTCTGCGTGGAGGAAAGTTTATGGCCCAGTGTCTGCGTGGGACAGAGTCTATGGCCCAGTGTCTGCGTGGGACAGAGTCTATGGCCCATTGTCAGTTTGGGACAGAGTCTATTGCCCAGTGTCAGCGTGGGGCAGAGTCTATGGCCCAGTATTAGCGTGGGGCAGAGTCTATGGCCCAGTGTCATCGTGGGGTAGAGTCCATGCCCCAGTGTCAGCATGGCGCAGGTTCTTTGGCCCAGTTTCAACATGGGGCAGGGTCTATGGCCCAGTGTCAGTGTGGGGCAGAGTCTATGGTCCAGTGTGAGCCTCGTGCGGAGTCTATGGCCCAGTGTCAGTGTCGTAGAGATTCTATAGTCCAGGTCAGCGTGGGGCAGAGTCTATGGCCCAGTGTCAGCATGGGGCAGAGTCTATAGGCCAGTGTCAGCATGGGGCGGAGTCTATGCCCCAGTGTCAGCGTGTGGCATAGTCTATGGTCCAGTGTCAGCGTGGTGGAGAGTCTTTGGTCGAAGTGTCAGCGTGGGGCAGAGTCTTTGGCCCAGTGTCAATGTGGGGCCAGGTCCATGGCTCAGTGTCAGCATTGGGTGGTTTCTATAGGCCAGTGTCAGCATGGGGCTGAGTCTACGGCCCAGTGTCAGCGCGACGCAGAGTCTATGGCCCAGTGTCAGCATGGGGCAAATTCTATGCCCAAATGTCTGTGTGGGGCAAAGTCTATGGCCCAGAGTCAGCATGGGGCAAAGTCTATGGCCCAGTGTGAGTGTGGCGCAGAGTCTATAGCCCAGTGTTTGCGTGGTGCAGATTCTATGGCCCAGTGTCAGCGTGGGGCAGAGTCTATGCCACAGTGTGGCGCAGAGTCTATGACCCAGTGTCAGCGTGGTACAGAGTCTATGCCCCTTGTCAGTGTGGGGCAGAGTCTATGGTCCAGTGTCAGCATGGGGCAGACTCTTTGGCCCAGTGTCAACATGGGGCAGGGTCTATGGCCCAGTGTCAGTGTGGGGCCGAGTCTCAGGCTCAGTGTCAGCGTCGTACTGATTCTATAGTCCAGGTCAGCGTGGGGCAGATTCTATGGCCCAGTGTCATTGTGGGGTAGAGTCCATGCCCCAGTGTCAGCATGGGGCAGAGTCTATGGCCCAAAGTCAGCCTGGGTTGGATTCTATGGCCTAGTGTCAGTGTGGTGCAGAGTCTATGGCCCAGTGTCAGCCTGGGGCGGAGTCTATGGCCCAGTGTCAGTGTGGGGCCGAGTCTCAGGCTCAGTGTCAGTGTCGTACAGATTCTATAGTCCAGGTCAGCGTGGGGCGGAGTCTATGGCCCAGTGTCAGTGTGGGGCAGACTCTTTGGCCCAGTGTCAACATGGGGCAGTGTCTATGGCCCAGTGTCAGTGTGGTGCAGAGTCTATAGCCCAGTGTCAGCAAGGGACAGAGGCTATGGCCCAGTGTCAGTGTGGGGCAGAGTCTATAGCCCAGTGTCAGCATGGGGCGGAGTCTATAGGCCAGTGTCAGCATGGGGCGGAGTCTATGCCCCAGTGTCAGCATGGGGCGGATTATATAGGCCCAATGTCAGCGTGTGGCAGAGTCTATGGTCCAGTGTCAGTGTGGTGGAGACTCTTTGGTCCAGTGTCAGCGTGGGGCCAGGTCTATGGCTCAGTGTCAGCATTGGGTGGTTTCTATAGGCCAGTGTCAGCGCGGGGCTGAGTCTACGGCCCAGTGTCAGCGCGACGCAGAGTCTATGGCCCAGTGTCAGCATGGGGCAAATTCTATGGCCCAGTGTGAGTGTGGCGCAGAGTCTATAGCCCAGTGTTTGCGTGGTGCAGATTCTATGGCCCAGTGTCAGCGTGGGGCAGAGTCTATGCCACAGTATGGCGCAGAGTCTATGACCCAGTGTCAGCGTGGTACAGAGTCTATGCCCCTTGTCAGTGTGGGGCAGAGTCTATGGTCCAGTGTCAGCATGGTACAGAGTCTATGCCCCTTGTCAGTGTGGGGCAGGATCTATGGTCCAGTGTCAGCGTGGTACAGAGTCTATGGTCCAGTGTCAGCGTGGGGCAGAGTCTATGGCCCAGTCTGAGTGTGGCGCAGAGTCTATAGCCCAGTGTTTGCGTGGTGCAGATTCTATGGCCCAGTGTCAGTGAGGGACAGAGTCTATGGTCCAGTGTCAGCGTGGTACAGAGTCTATGGCCCAGTGGCAGCGTGGGGCAAAGTCTTTGCACTAGTGTCTACGTGGAGGAAAGTCTATGGCCCAGTGTCTGCGTGGGACAGAGTCTATGGCCCAGTGTCTGCGTGGGACAGAGTCTATGGCCCAGAGTCAGTGTGGGGCAGAGTCTATGGTCCAGTGTCAGTGTGGGAAAGAGTCTATGGCCCAAAGTCAGCCTGGGGTGGATTCTATGGCCTAGTGTCAGTGTGGTGCAGAGTCTATGGCCCAGTGTCAGCCTGGGGCGGAGTCTATGGCCCAGTGTCAGTGTGGGGCCGAGTCTCAGGCTCAGTGTCAGTGTCGTACAGATTCTATAGTCCAGGTCAGCGTGGGGCGGAGTCTATGGCCCAGTGCCAGCGTGGGGCAGACTCTTTGGCCCAGTGTCAACATGGGGCAGTGTCTATGGCCCAGTGTCAGTGTGGTGCAGAGTCTATAGCCCAGTGTCAGCAAGGGACAGAGGCTATGGCCCAGTGTCAGTGTGGGGCAGAGTCTATAGCCCAGTGTCAGCATGGGGCACAGTCTATGCCACAGTGTGGCGCAGAGTCTATGGCCCAGTGTCAGCGTGGTACAGAGTCTATGCCCCTTGTCAGTGTGGGACAGAGTCTATGGCCCAGTGTCAGTGTGGGGCAGATTCTATGGTCCAGTGTTCGTGTGGGGCAGAGTCTATGGCCCAGTGTCAGTGTGGGACAGAGTCTATTCCCCTTTGTCAGTGTGGGGCAGAGTCTATGGCCCAGTGTCAGCATGGTCTGAGTCTATGCCCAAGTGTCAGCCTGGGACGGTTTCTATAGGCCGGTGCCAGCATGGGGCAAGGTCTATGGCCCAGTGTCAGCGTGGTGCAGAGTCTATAGCCCAGAGTTTGCGTGGTGCAGAGTCTATGGCACAGTGTCAGTGTGGCACAGAGTCTATAGCCCAGAGTTTGCGTGGTGCAGAGTCTATGGCCCAGTGTCTGCGTGGGGCAAATTCTATGCCCTAGAGTCAGCGTGGGACCGAGCCTATGGCCCAGTGTCAGCGTGGTACAGAGTCTGTGCCCCTTTGTCAGTGTGGGGCAGAGTCTATGGTCCAGTGTCAGCGTGGTACAGAGTCTGTGCCCCTTTGTCAGTGTGGGGCAGAGTCTATGGCCCAGTGTCAGTGTGGGACAGAGTCTATGGCCCAGTGTCAGTGTGGCGCAGAGTGTTTGGCCCAGTGTCAGCGTGGGGTGGAGTCTATGGCCCAGTGTCAGCGTGGTGCAGAGTCTATGCCCCAGTGTCAGCGTGAGGTGGATTCTATGGCCCAGTGTCAGCGTGGTGCAGAGTCTTTGGCCCAGTGTCAACATGGGGCATGGTCTATGGCCCAGTGTCATTGTGGGGCAGAGTCTATGGCCCAGTGTCGGCATGGTACAGAGTCTATGGCCCATTGTCAGTTTGGGACAGAGTCTATGGCCCAGTGTCAGCGTGGGGCAGAGTCTATGGCCCAGTATTAGCGTGGGGCAGAGTCTATGGCCCAGTGTCATCGTGGGGTAGAGTCCATGCCCCAGTGTCAGCATGGCGCAGGTTCTTTGGCCCAGTTTCAACATGGGGCAGGGTCTATGGCCCAGTGTCAGTGTGGGGCAGAGTCTATGGTCCAGTGTGAGCCTCGTGCGGAGTCTATGGCCCAGTGTCAGCGTCGTAGAGATTCTATAGTCCAGGTCAGCGTGGGGCAGAGTCTATGGCCCAGTGTCAGCATGGGGCAGAGTCTATAGGCCAGTGTCAGCCTGGGGCGGAGTCTATGCCCCAGTGTCAGCGTGTGGCATAGTCTATGGTCCAGTGTCAGCGTGGTGGAGAGTCTTTGGTCGAAGTGTCAGCGTGGGGCAGAGTCTTTGGCCCAGTGTCAATGTGGGGCCAGGTCCATGGCTCAGTGTCAGCATTGGGTGGTTTCTATAGGCCAGTGTCAGCATGGGGCTGAGTCTACGGCCCAGTGTCAGCGCGACGCAGAGTCGATGGCCCAGTGTCAGCATGGGGCAAAGTCTATGCCCTAATGTCTGTGTGGGGCAAAGTCTATGGCCCAGATTCAGCATGGGGCAAAGTCTATGGCCCAGTGTGAGTGTGGCGCAGAGTCTATAGCCCAGTGTTTGCGTGGCGCAGATTCAATGGCCCAGTGTCAGCGTGGGGCAGAGTCTATGCCACAGTGTGGCGCAGAGTCTATGACCCAGTGTCAGCGTGGTACAGAGTCTATGCCCCTTGTCAGTGTGGGGCAGAGTCTATGGTCCAGTGTCAGCATGGGGCAGACTCTTTGGCCCAGTGTCAACATGGGGCAGGGTCTATGGCCCAGTGTCAGTGTGGGGCCGAGTCTCAGGCTCAGTGTCAGCGTCGTACTGATTCTATAGTCCAGGTCAGCGTGGGGCAGAGTCTATGGCCAAGTGTCAGCATGAGGCAGACTCTTTGGCCCAATGTCAATGTGGGGCAGTGTCTATGGCCCAGTGTCAGTGTGGGGTGGAGTCAATGCCCCATTGTCAGCGTAGGGCAGAGTCTATAGCCCAGTGTCAGCGTGGGGCGGAGTCTATAGGCCAGTGTCAGCATGGGGCGGAGTCTATGCCCAGTGTCATCGTGGGGCGGAGTCTATGCCCAGTGTCATCGTGGGGCGGAGTCTATGGCCCAGTGTCAGCTTGGGGCAGAGTCTATGATCCAGTGTCAGCGTGTTGCAGAGTCTATGGTCCAGTGTCAGCGTGGGGCAGAGTCTTTGGCCCAGTGTCAACGTGGGGCCAATTCTATGGCTCAGTGTCAGCATTGGGTGGTTTCTATAGGCCAGTGTCAGCATGGGGCGGAGTCTTTGGCCCAGTGTCAGCATGGGGCTGAGTCTATGGCCCAGTGTCAGCGCGATGCAGAGTCTATGGCCCAGTGTCAGCGTGGGGCGGAGTCTATGGTCCAGTGTCAGCATGGGGCTGAGTCTCTGGCCCAGTGTCAGCGTGGGGCAAAGTCTATGGCCCAGTCTCAGTGTGGCGCAGAGTCTATAGTCCAGCGTTTGCGTGGTGCAGAGTCTATGGCCCAGTGTCAGTGTGGGGCGTAGTCTTTAGCCCAGTGTCAGCATGGGGCAGAGTCGATGGCCCAGTGTCAGCGTGGTACAGAGTCTATGCCCCTTTGTCAGTGTGGGGCAGAGTCTGTGGTCCAGTGTCAGCGTCGTACAGAGTCTCTGGTCCAGTGTCAGCGTGGGGTGGAGTCTATGGCCCAATGGCAGCGCGGGGCATAGTCTATGGCCCAGTGTCAGTGTCGTGCAGATTCTATGGCCCAGTGTCAGCATGGGTCAAATTCTATGCACTAGTGTCTGCGTGTGGCAATGTCTATGACCCAGAGTCAGTGTGGCACAGATTCTGTGGCCCAGTGTCAGTGTGGGGCAAAGTCTATGGTCCAGTGTCGGTGTGGCACTGAGTCTATACCCCTTTGTCAGCGTGGGCAGAGTCTATAGTCCAGTGTAAGCGTGGTACAGAGTCTATGGTGCAGTGTCAGTGTGGGATAGAGTGTATGCCCCTTTGTTAGCGTGGGGCAGAGTCAATGGCCCAGCGTCAGCGTGGGGCAGAGTCTATGGCCCAGTGTTAACGTGGGGCAGAGTCTATGGCCCAGTGGCATCGTGGGGTAGAGTCCATGCCCCAGTGTCAGCATGGGGCAGAGTCTTTGGCCCAGTGTCAGCGTGGGGTGGAGTCTATGGCCCAGTGTGAGCGTGGGGCTGAGTCTATGCCCCAGTGTCAGCATGGGGTGGATTCTATGGCCCAGTGTCAGCTTTGCGCAGAGTTTGACCCAGTGTCATCGTGGTGCAAGGTCTATGGCCCAGTGTCAGCTTGGGGCCGAGTCTATGGCTCATTGTCAGAGTAGGGCATAGTTTATAGCCCAGTGTCAGCTTGGGGCAGAGTCTATAGCCCAGTGTCAGTGTGGGGCAGAATCTATAGTCCAGTGTCAGCGTGGGGCGGACTCTATGCCCCAGTGTCAGCATGGGGCAGAATCTATGGCCCAGTGTTAGCGTGGGGCAAAGTCTATGGCCCAGTGTCAGTGTGGCACAGAGTCTATGCCCCTCTGTCAGCGTGGGGCAGAGTCTATGCCCCAGTGTCAGCATGGTACAGAGTCTTTGGTCCAGTGTCAGTGTGGGGTAGAGTGTATGCCCCTTTGTCAGCGTAGGGCATAGTCTATGGTCCAGTGTCCACGTGGGGCAGAGTCTATGGCCCAGCATCAACATGGGGCAGAGACTATAGCCCAGTGTCATCGTGGGGTAGAGTCCATGCCCCAGCGTCAGCATGGGGCAGAGTCTTTGGCCCAGTGTCAGTGTGGGATGGAGTCTATGGCCCAGTGTTAGCGTGGGGCAGCATCTATGGCCCAGTGTTAGCGTGGGGCAGCGTCTATGGCCCAGTGTTAGCGTGGGGCTGAGTCTATGCCCCAGTGTCAGCATGGGGTGGATTCTATGGCCCAGTGTAAGCTTGGCGCAGAGTCTTTGGCCCAGTGTCATCGTGGTGCAGAGTCTATGGCCCAGTGTCAGCATGGGGCAGAGTCTATGGCCAAGTGTCAGCGTGGGTCAAATTCTATGCACTAGTGTCTGCGTGGGACAAAGTCGATGGCCCAGTGTCAGTGTGTCACAGTCTCTATGCCCCTTTGTCAGCGTGGGGCAGAGTCTATGGCCCAGCGTCAGCGTGGTACAGAGTCTATGGTCCAGTGTCAGTATGGGATAGAGTGTATGCCCCTTTGTCAGCGTGGGGCATAGTCTATGGTCCAGTGTTCACATGGGGCAGAGTCTATGGAACAGCGTCAGCGTGGGGCAGAGTCTATGGAACAGCGTCAGCGTGGGGCAGCGTCTATGGCCCAGTGTTAGCGTGGGGCTGAGTCTATGCCCCAGTGTCAGCATGGGGTGGATTCTATGGCCCAGTGTCAGCTTGGCGCAGAGTCTTTGGCCCAGTGTCATCGTGGTGCAGTGTCTATGGCCCAGTGTCAGCATGGTGCCGAGTCTATAGCCCAGTGTCAGCGTAGGGAAGAGTCTATAGCCCAGTGTCAGCGCGGGGCAGAGTCTATAGCCCAGTGACAGCGTGGGGTGGAGTCTATGCCCCAGTGCCAGCATGGGGCAGAGTCTTTGGCCCAGTGTCAACGTGGGGCAGTGTCTATGCTCCAGTGTCAGCGTGGGGCGGAGTCTATGGCCCAGTGTCAGCATGGGGCTGAATCTATAGCCCAGTGTCAGCACGGGGCAGAGTCTACGGCCCAGTGTCAGCATGGGGCAAATTCTTTGCCCTAATGTCTGCATGGGGCAAAGTCTATGGCCCAGTGTCAGCGTGGGGCAACGTCTATGGCCCAGTGTCAGTGTGGGGCAGAGTCTATAGCCCAGTGTCAGCATGGGGCAGAGTCTATGCCACAGTGTGGGGCAGAGTCTATGGCCCAGTGTCAGTGTGGGATAGAGTTTATGGCCCAGTGTCATCGTGGGGTAGAGTCCATGCCCCTGTGTCAGCATGGCGTAGAATCTTTGGCCCAGTGTCAACATGGGGCAGGTTCTATGGCCCAGTGTCAGTGTGGGGCAGAGTCTATGGTCCAGTGTCAGCCTGGTGTGGAGTCTATGCCCCAGCGTCAGCATGGGGCAGATTCTATGGCCCAGTGTCAGCGTGGTTCAGAGTCTATGGCCCAGTGTCAGTGTGGGACGTAGTCTATGGCCCAGTGTCAGCATGGGGCAGACTCTTTGGCCCAGTATCAATGTGGGGCAGTGTCTATGGCCCAGTGTCAGTGTGGGGCCGAGTCTCAGGCTCAGCGTCAGTGTCGTACACATTCTATAGTCCAGGTCAGCGTGGGGCGGAGTCTATGGCCCAGTGTCAGCATGGGGCCGACTCTTTGGCCCAGTGTCAACGTGGGGCAGTGTCTATGGCCCAGTGTCAGTGTGGGGCAGAGTCAATGCCCCATTGTAAGCATAGGGCAGAGTCTATAGCCCAGTGTCAGCGCGGGGCAGAGTCTATAGCCCAGTGTCAGCGTAGGGAAGAGTCTATAGCCCAGTGTCAGCGCGGGGCAGAGTCTATAGCCCAGTGACAGCGTGGGGTGGAGTCTATGCCCCAGTGCCAGCATGGGGCAGAGTCTTTGGCCCAGTGTCAACGTGGGGCAGTGTCTATGCTCCAGTGTCAGCGTGGGGCGGAGTCTATGGCCCAGTGTCAGCATGGGGCTGAATCTATAGCCCAGTGTCAGCACGGGGCAGAGTCTACGGCCCAGTGTCAGCATGGGGCAAATTCTTTGCCCTAATGTCTGCATGGGGCAAAGTCTATGGCCCAGTGTCAGCGTGGGGCAACGTCTATGGCCCTGTGTCAGTGTGGCGCAGAGTCTATAGCCCAGTGTTTGCGTGGTGCAGAGTCTATGGCCCAGTGTCGGCATGGTACAGAGTCTATGCCCCTTTGTCAGTGTGGGGCAGAGTCTATGGCCCAGTGTCAGCGTGGGACAGAGTCTGTGGCCCAGTGTCAGTGTGGGACAGAGTCTATGGCCCAGTGTCAGTGTGGGGCAGATTCTATGGTCCAGTGTCCGTGTGGGGCAGAGTCTATGGCTCAGTGTCAGTGTGGGACAGAGTCTATGGCCCAGTGTCCGCGTGGGGCAAAGTCTATGGCCCAGCGTCAGTGTGGGGCAGATTCTATGGCCCAGTGTCAGTGTGGGATAGAGTGTATGGCCCATTGTCAGCGTTGTGCAGATTCTATGGCCCAGTATCATTGTGGGGCAGTGTCTATGGCCCAGTGTCATCGTGGGGCGTAGTCTATTGCCCAGTGACAGCGTGGTGCAGAGTCTATGGCCCAGCGTCAGTGTGGGGCGTAGTCTATGGCCCAGTGTCAGCATGGGGCAGATGCTTTGGCCTAGTATCAACGTGGGGTAGTGTCTATGGCCCAGTGTCAGTGTGGGGCCGAGTTTCAGGCTCAGTGTCAGCATCGCACAGATTCTATAGTCCAGGTCAGCGTGGGGCGGAGTCTATGGCCCAGTGTCAGCAAGGGTCAGACTCTTTGGCCCAGTGTCAACATGGGGCAGTGTCTATGGCCCTGTGTCAGCGTGGAACAGAGTCTATGCCCCATTGTCAGTGTGGGGCAGAGTCTATGGTCCAGAGTCTGCGTTTTACAGACTCTATGGCCCAGTGTCAACGTGGGGCAGAGTCTATGGCCCAGCGTCAGCGTGGGGCAGATTCTATGGCCCAGTGTCAGTGTGGTACAGAGTCTATAGCCCAGTGTCAGCATGGGGCAGATTCTATGGCTCAGGGTCAGTTTGGGGCAGAGTCTATGGCCCAGTGTCAGCGTTGTGCAGATTCTATGGCCCAGTATCATTGTGGGGCAGTGTCTATGGCTCAGTGTCAGTGTGGGGCGTAGTCTATGGCCCAGTGTCAGCGTGTGATGGAGTCTATGGCCCAGTGTCAGCGTGGGGCTGAGTCTATGCCCCAGTGTCAGCATGGCGCAGAGTCTTTGGCCCAGTGTCAACATGGGGCTGGGTCTATGGCCCAGTGTCAGCGCGGGTCAGAATCTATGACCCAGTGTCAGTGTCGTGCAAATTCTGTGGTCCAGTGTCAGCATGGGGCAAAGTCTATGCACTATTGTCTGCGTTGGACAAATTCTATGCTCCAGAGTCAGTGTGGCACATAGCCTGTGGCCCATTGTCAGCGTGGGGCAGAGTCTATGGCCCAGTGTCAGCGTGGTACAGAGTCTATGGTCCAGTGTCAGTGTGGGATAGAGTGTAGGCCCCTTTGTCAGCGTGGGGCATAGTCTATGGTCAAGTGTACACGTGGGGCAGAGTCTATGGCCCAGTGTCAGTGTGGGACAGAGTCTATGGCCCAGTGTCAGTGTGGGATATAGTGTATGGCCCAGTGTCAGCATGGGGCAGAGTCTATAGCCTAGTGTTCAAGTGGGGTAGAGTCTATTGCCCAGTGTTAGCATGGGGCTGAGTCTATGCCCCAGTGTCAGCATGGGGTGGATTCTATGGCCCAGTGTCAGCTTGGCGCAGAGTCTATGGCCAAGTGTCATCGTGGTGCAGGGTCTATGGCCCAGTGTCAGCATGGGGCCTAGTCTATGGCTCAGTGTCAGCGTAGGGCAGAGTTTATAGCCCAGTGTCAGCTTGGGGCAGAGTCTATAGCCCAGTGTCAGAGCGGGGCAGAGTCTATAGTCCAGTGTCAAAGTGGGGCGGATTCTATGCCCCAGTGTCAGCATGGGGCAGAGTCTATGGCCCAGTGTTAGCGTGGGGCAGAGTCTATGGCCCAGTGACATCGTGGGGTAGAGTCCATGCCCCAGTGTCAGCATGGGGCAGAGTCTTTGGCCCAGTGTTAGCGTGGGGTGGAGTTTATGGCCCAGTGTTAGCGTGGGGCAGATTCTATGGCCCAGTGTCATCGTGGGGTAGAGTCCATGCCCCAGTGTCAGCATGGCGCAGAGTCTTTGGCCCAGTGTCAGCGTGGGGTGGAGTCTATGGCCCAGTGTCAGCGTGGGGTGAATTCTATGGCCCAGTGTCAGCATGGGGCAGACTCTTTCGCCCAGTGTCAACGTGGGGCAGTGTCTATGGCCCAGTGTCAGCGTGGGGCGGATTCTATGCCCCATTTTCAGCGTCTGGCATAGTCTATGGCCCAGTGTCAGCCTGGGGCGGTTTCTATAGGACAGTGTCAGCATGGGGCGTAGTCTATGCTCCAGTGTCAGTGTGGGGCGGAGTCTATGGCCCAGTGTCAGCCTGGAGCGGTTTCTATAGGCCAGTGTCAGCATGGGACAGAGTCTATGGCCCAGTGTCAGCGTGGTGCAGAGTCTATGGCCCAGTGTCAGTGTGGGGCAGAGTCTATGCCACAGAGTCAGTGTGGTACAGAGTCTATGGTCCAGTGTCAGTGTGGGACAGAGTCTATGGCCCAGTGTCAGTGTGGGGCAGATTCTATGGGCCAGTGTCAGCATGGGGTAGAATCTATGGCACAGTGTCAGTGTGGGGTTATTCTATGGCCCAGTGTCATCGTGGGGTAGAGTCCATGCCCCAGTGTCAGCATGGGGCAGAGTCTTTCGCCCAGTGTCAACGTGGGGCAGTGTCTATGGCCCAGTGTCAGTGTGGGGCGGAGTCTACACCCCATTGTCAGCATCTGGCATAGTCTATGGCCCAGTGTCAGCCTGGGGCAGTTTCTATAGGACAGTGTCAGCATGGAGCGGAGTCTATGCTCCAGTGTCAGTGTGGGGCGGAGTCCATGGCCCAGTGTCAGCATGGGTCTGAGTCTATGGCCCAGTGTCAGCCTGGGGCGGTTTCTATAGGCCTGTGTTAGCATGGGGCGGAGTCTATGGCCCAGTGTCAGCGTGGGGCAAAGTCTATGGCCCAGTGTCAGTGTGGCGCAGAGTCTATAGCTCAGTGTTTGCGTGGTGCAGAGTCTATGGCCCAGTGTCAGTGTGGGGCAGAGTCTATAGCCCAGTGTCAGCATGGGGCAGAGTCTATGCCACAGTGTGGGGCAGAGTCTATGGCCCAGTGTCAGTGTGGGATAGAGTTTATGGCCCAGTGTCATCGTGGGGTAGAGTCCATGCCCCAGTGTCAGCATGGCGTAGAATCTTTGGCCCAGTGTCAACATGGGGCAGGTTCTATGGCCCAGTGTCAGTGTGGGGCAGAGTCTATGGTCCAGTGTCAGCCTGGTGTGGAGTCTATGCCCCAGCGTCAGCATGGGGCAGATTCTATGGCCCAGTGTCAGCGTGGTTCAGAGTCTATGGCCCAGTGTCAGTGTGGGACGTAGTCTATGGCCCAGTGTCAGCATGGGGCAGACTCTTTGGCCCAGTATCAATGTGGGGCAGTGTCTATGGCCCAGTGTCAGTGTGGGGCCGAGTCTCAGGCTCAGCGTCAGTGTCGTACACATTCTATAGTCCAGGTCAGCGTGGGGCGGAGTCTATGGCCCAGTGTCAGCATGGGGCCGACTCTTTGGCCCAGTGTCAACGTGGGGCAGTGTCTATGGCCCAGTGTCAGTGTGGGGCAGAGTCAATGCCCCATTGTAAGCATAGGGCAGAGTCTATAGCCCAGTGTCAGCGTGGGGCGGAGTCTATGCCCCAGTGTCAGGGTCTGGCGTAGTCCATGGCCCAGTGTCAGCCTGGGGCGGAGTCTATAGGCCAGTGTCAGCATGGGGCGGAGTCTATGCCCCAGTGTCAGCGTGGGGAGGAGTCTATGTCCCAGTGTCAGCATGGGGCAGATTCTATGGTCCAGTGTCAGCGTGGTGCAGAGTCTATGGTCCAGTGTCAGCGTGGGGTAGATTCTTTGGCCCAGTGTCAACGTGGGACCAAGTCTATGGCTCAGTGTCAGCATTGGGTGCTTTCTATAGGCCAGTGTCAGCATGGGGCGGAGTCTACGGCCCAGTGTCAGCATGGGGCTGAGTCTCTGCCCAGTGTCAGCGCGACGCAGAGTCTATGGCCCAGTGTCAGCATGGGGCAGACTCTTTGGCCCAGTGTCAACATGGAGCAGGTCTGTGGCCCAGTGTCAGCATGGGGCTACTCTTTGGCCCAGTGTCAACGCGGGGCAGTGTCTGTGGCCCAGTGTCAGTGTGGGGCAGTCTTTGGCCCAGTGTCAGTGTGGGGCAGAGTCTATGGTCCAGTGTCAGCCTGGGGCGGAGTCTATGGCCCAGTGTCAGCATGGGGCTGACTCTTTGGCCCAGTGTCAACGCGGGGCAGAGTCTATGGCCCAGTGTCAGTGTGGGGCAGAGTCTTTGGCCCAGTGTCAACATTTGGCAGAGTCTATGGTCCAGTGACAGCGTGGTGCAGAGTCTATGGTCCAGTGTCAGCGTGGGGTAGTTTCTTTGGCCCAGTGTCAACGCGGGACCAAGTCTATGGCTCAGTGTCAGCATTGGGTGCTTTCTATAGGCCAGTGTCAGCATGGGGCGGAGTCTACGGCCCAGTGTCAGCATGGGGCTGAGTCTCTGCCCAGTGTCAGCGCGACGCAGAGTCTATGGCCCAGTGTCAGCATGGGGCAAATTCTATGACCTAATGTCTGCGTGGAGCAAAGTCTATGGCCCAGTGTCAGCGTGGTGCAAATTCTATGGCCCAGTGTCAGTGTGGCGCAGAGTCTATGGCCCAGTGTTTGCGTGGTGCAGAGTCTATGGCCCACTGTCAGTGTGGGGCGGAGTCTATAGCCCAGTGTCAGCGTGGGCAGAGTCTATGCCACAGTGTGGCGCAGAATCCATGGCCCAGTGGCAGCGTTGGGAAAAGTCTATGCCCTAGTGTCTGCGTGGTACAGAGTCTATGGTCCAGTGTCAGCGTGGTACAGGGTCTATGGTCCAGTGTCAGTGTGGGACAGAGTCTATGGCCCAGTATCAGTGTGGGGCAGATTCTATGGCCCAGTGTCAGCGTGGTTCAGAGTCTATGGCCCAGTGTCAGTGTGGGACGTAGTCTATGGCCCAGTGTCAGCATGGGGCAGACTCTTTGGCCCAGTATCAACGTGGGGCAGTGTCTATGGCCCAGTGTCAGTGTGGGGCCGAGTCTCAGGCTCAGTGTCAGTGTCGTACACATTCTATAGTCCAGGTCAACGTGGGGCGGAGTCTATGGCCCAGTGTCAGCATGGGGCCGACTCTTTGGCCCAGTGTCAACGTGGGGCAGTGTCTATGGCCCAGTGTCAGTGTGGGACAGAGTCTATGGCCCAGTGTCAGTGTGGGATATAATGTATGGCCCAGTGTCAGCATGGGGCGGAGTCTATAGCCTAGTGTTCAAGTGGGGTAGAGTCTATTGCCCAGTGTTAGCTTGGGGCTGAGTCTATGCCCCAATGTCAGCATGGGGTGGATTCTATGGCCCAGTGTCAGCTTGGCGCAGAGTCTATGGCCAAGTGTCATCGTGGTGCAGGGTCTATGGCCCAGTGTCAGCATGGGGCCTAGTCTATGGCTCAGTGTCAGCGTAGGGCAGAGTTTATAGCCCAGTGTCAGCTTGGGGCAGAGTCTATAGCCCAGTGTCAGCGCGGGGCAGAGTCTATAGTCCAGTGTCAAAGTGGGGCGGATTCTATGCCCCAGTGTCAGCATGGGGCAGAGTCTATGGCCCAGTGTTAGCGTGGGGCAGAGTCTATGGCCCAGTGACATCGTGGGGTAGAGTCCATGCCCCAGTGTCAGCATGGGGCAGAGTCTTTGGCCCAGTGTTAGCGTGGGGTGGAGTTTATGGCCCAGTGTTAGCGTGGGGCAGATTCTATGGCCCAGTGTCATCGTGGGGTAGAGTCCATGCCCCAGTGTCAGCATGGCGCGGAGTCTTTGGCCCAGTGTCAGCGTGGGGTGGAGTCTATGGCCCAGTGTCAGCGTGGGGCGAATTCTATGGCCCAGTGTCAGCATGGGGCAGACTCTTTCGCCCAGTGTCAATGTGGGGCAGTGTCTATGGCCCAGTGTCAGTGTGGGGCGGATTCTATGCCCCATTTTCAGCGTCTGGCATAGTCTATGGCCCAGTGTCAGCCTGGGGCGGTTTCTATAGGACAGTGTCAGCATGGGGCGTAGTCTATGCTCCAGTGTCAGTGTGGGGCGGAGTCTATGGCCCAGTGTCAGCCTGGGGCGGTTTCTATAGGCCAGTGTCAGCATGGGACAGAGTCTATGGCCCAGTGTCAGCGTGGTGCAGAGTCTATGGCCCAGTGTCAGTGTGGGGCAGAGTCTATGCCACAGAGTCAGTGTGGTACAGAGTCTATGGTCCAGTGTCAGTGTGGGACAGAGTCTATGGCCCAGTGTCAGTGTGGGGCAGATTCTATGGGCCAGTGTCAGCATGGGGTAGAATCTATGGCACAGTGTCAGTGTGGGGTTATTCTATGGCCCAGTGTCATCGTGGGGTAGAGTCCATGCCCCAGTGTCAGCATGGGGCAGAGTCTTTCGCCCAGTGTCAACGTGGGGCAGTGTCTATGGCCCAGTGTCAGTGTGGGGCGGAGTCTACACCCCATTGTCAGCATCTGGCATAGTCTATGGCCCAGTGTCAGCCTGGGGCAGTTTCTATAGGACAGTGTCAGCATGGAGCGGAGTCTATGCTCCAGTGTCAGTGTGGGGCGGAGTCCATGGCCCAGTGTCAGCATGGGTCTGAGTCTATGGCCCAGTGTCAGCCTGGGGCGGTTTCTATAGGCCTGTGTTAGCATGGGGCGGAGTCTATGGCCCAGTGTCAGCGTGGGGCAAAGTCTATGGCCCAGTGTCAGTGTGGCGCAGAGTCTATAGCTCAGTGTTTGCGTGGTGCAGAGTCTATGGCCCAGTGTCAGTGTGGGGCAGAGTCTATAGCCCAGTGTCAGCATGGGGCAGAGTCTATGCCACAGTGTGGGGCAGAGTCTATGGCCCAGTGTCAGCGTGGGGCAAACTCTATGCCCTAGAGTCAGCGTGGGACAGAGTCTATGGCCCAGTGTCAGCGAAGTACAGAGTCTATGGCCCTATGTCAGTGTGGGGCAGAGTCTATGGTCCAGTGTCTGCGTGGTACTGAGTCTATGCCCCAGCGTCAGCATGGGGTGGATTCTATGGCCCAGTGTCAGCGGGGTGCAGAGTCTATGTCCCAGTATCATTGTGGGGTAGAGTCCATGGACCAGTGTCAGCATGGGGCAGAGTCTTTGGCCCAGTGTCAGCGTGGTACAGAGTCTATGACCCTTTGTCAGCATGGTACAGAGTCTATGGCCCAGTGTCAGCGTGGTACAGAGTCTATGGCCCAGTGTCAGTTTGGGACAGAGTCTATGGCCCAGTGTCAGTGTGGGATAGAGTTTATGGCCCAGTGTCATCGTGGGGTAGAGTCCATGCCCCAGTGTCAGCATGGCGTAGAATCTTTGGCCCAGTGTCAACATGGAGCAGGTTCTATGGCCCAGTGTCAGCATGGGGCAGATTCTATGGCCCAGTGTCAGCGTGGTTCAGAGTCTATGGCCCAGTGTCAGTGTGGGACGTAGTCTATGGCCCAGTGTCAGCATGGGGCAGACTCTTTGGCCCAGTATCAATGTGGGGCAGTGTCTATGGCCCAGTGTCAGTGTGGGGCCGAGTCTCAGGCTCAGCGTCAGTGTCGTACACATTCTATAGTCCAGGTCAGCGTGGGGCGGAGTCTATGGCCCAGTGTCAGCATGGGGCCGACTCTTTGGCCCAGTGTCAACGTGGGGCAGTGTCTATGGCCCAGTGTCAGTGTGGGGCAGAGTCAATGCCCCATTGTAAGCATAGGGCAGAGTCTATAGCCCAGTGTCAGCGTGGGGCGGAGTCTATGCCCCAGTGTCAGGGTCTGGCGTAGTCCATGGCCCAGTGTCAGCCTGGGGCGGAGTCTATAGGCCAGTGTCAGCATGGGGCGGAGTCTATGCCCCAGTGTCAGCGTGGGGAGGAGTCTATGTCCCAGTGTCAGCATGGGGCAGATTCTATGGTCCAGTGTCAGCGTGGTGCAGAGTCTATGGTCCAGTGTCAGCGTGGGGTAGATTCTTTGGCCCAGTGTCAACGTGGTACCAAGTCTATGGCTCAGTGTCAGCATTGGGTGCTTTCTATAGGCCAGTGTCAGCATGGGGCGGAGTCTACGGCCCAGTGTCAGCATGGGGCTGAGTCTCTGCCCAGTGTCAGCGTGACGCAGAGTCTATGGCCCAGTGTCAGCATGGGGCAGACTCTTTGGCCCAGTGTCAACATGGAGCAGGTCTGTGGCCCAGTGTCAGCATGGGGCTACTCTTTGGCCCAGTGTCAACGCGGGGCAGTGTCTATGGCCCAGTGTCAGTGTGGGGCAGTCTTTGGCCCAGTGTCAGTGTGGGGCAGAGTCTATGGTCCAGTGTCAGCCTGGGGCGGAGTCTATGGCCCAGTGTCAGCATGGGGCTGACTCTTTGGCCCAGTGTCAACGCGGGGCAGAGTCTATGGCCCAGTGTCAGTGTGGGGCAGAGTCTTTGGCCCAGTGTCAACATTTGGCAGAGTCTATGGTCCAGTGACAGCGTGGTGCAGAGTCTATGGTCCAGTGTCAGCGTGGGACCAAGTCTATGGCTCAGTGTCAGCATTGGGTGCTTTCTATAGGCCAGTGTCAGCATGGGGCGGAGTCTACGGCCCAGTGTCAGCATAGGGCTGAGTCTCTGCCCAGTGTCAGCGCGACGCAGAGTCTATGGCCCAGTGTCAGCATGGGGCAAATTCTATGCCCTAATGTCTGCGTGGAGCAAAGTCTATGGCCCAGTGTCAGCGTGGTGCAAATTCTATGGCCCAGTGTCAGTGTGGCGCAGAGTCTATGGCCCAGTGTTTGCGTGGTGCAGAGTCTATGGCCCACTGTCAGTGTGGGGCGGAGTCTATAGCCCAGTGTCAGCGTGGGCAGAGTCTATGCCACAGTGTGGCGCAGAATCAATGGCCCAGTGGCAGCGTTGGGAAAAGTCTATGCCCTAGTGTCTGCGTGGTACAGAGTCTATGGTCCAGTGTCAGCGTGGTACAGGGTCTATGTTCCAGTGTCAGTGTGGGACAGAGTCTATGGCCCAGTATCAGTGTGGGGCAGATTCTATGGCCCAGTGTCAGCGTGGTTCAGAGTCTATGGCCCAGTGTCAGTGTGGGACGTAGTCTATGGCCCAGTGTCAGCATGGGGCAGACTCTTTGGCCCAGTATCAACGTGGGGCAGTGTCTATGGCCCAGTGTCAGTGTGGGGCCGAGTCTCAGGCTCAGTGTCAGTGTCGTACACATTCTATAGTCCAGGTCAACGTGGGGCGGAGTCTATGGCCCAGTGTCAGCATGGGGCCGACTCTTTGGCCCAGTGTCAACGTGGGGCAGTGTCTATGGCCCAGTGTCAGTGTGGGGCAGAGTCAATGCCCCATTGTAAGCGTAGGGCAGAGTCTATAGCCCAGTGTCAGCGTGGGGCGGAGTCTATGCCCCAGTGTCAGGGTCTGGCGTAGTCCATGGCCCAGTGTCAGCATGGGGCGGAGTCTATGCCCCAGTGTCAGCGTGGGGAGGATTCTATGTCCCAGTGTCAGCATGGGGCAGATTCTATGGTCCAGTGTCAGCGTGGTGCAGAGTCTATGGTCCAGTGTCAGCGTGGGGTAGATTCTTTGGCCCAGTGTCAACGTGGGACCAAGTCTATGGCTCAGTGTCAGCATTGGGTGCTTTCTATAGGCCAGTGTCAGCATGGGGCGGAGTCTACGGCCCAGTGTCAGCATGGGGCTGAGTCTCTGCCCAGTGTCAGCGCGACGCAGAGTCTATGGCCCAGTGTCAGCATGGGGCAGACTCTTTGGCCCAGTGTCAACATGGAGCAGGTCTGTGGCCCAGTGTCAGCATGGGGCTACTCTTTGGCCCAGTGTCAACGCGGGGCAGTGTCTATGGCCCAGTGTCAGTGTGGGGCAGTCTTTGGCCCAGTGTCAGTGTGGGGCAGAGTCTATGGTCCAGTGTCAGCCTGGGGCGGAGTCTATGGCCCAGTGTCAGCATGGGGCTGACTCTTTGGCCCAGTGTCAACGCGGGGCAGAGTCTATGGCCCAGTGTCAGTGTGGGGCAGAGTCTTTGGCCCAGTGTCAACATTTGGCAGAGTCTATGGTCCAGTGACAGCGTGGTGCAGAGTCTATGGTCCAGTGTCAGCGTGGGGTAGATTCTTTGGCCCAGTGTCAACGTGGGACCAAGTCTATGGCTCAGTGTCAGCATTGGGTGCTTTCTATAGGCCAGTGTCAGCATGGGGCGGAGTCTACGGCCCAGTGTCAGCATGGGGCTGAGTCTCTGCCCAGTGTCAGCGCGACGCAGAGTCTATGGCCCAGTGTCAGCATGGGGCAAATTCTATGCCCTAATGTCTGCGTGGAGCAAAGTCTATGGCCCAGTGTCAGCGTGGTGCAAATTCTATGGCCCAGTGTCAGTGTGGCGCAGAGTCTATGGCCCAGTGTTTGCGTGGTGCAGAGTCTATGGCCCACTGTCAGTGTGGGGCGGAGTCTATAGCCCAGTGTCAGCTTGGGCAGAGTCTATGCCACAGTGTGGCGCAGAATCAATGGCCCAGTGGCAGCGTTGGGAAAAGTCTATGCCCTAGTGTCTGCGTGGTACAGAGTCTATGGTCCAGTGTCAGTGTGGGACAGAGTCTATGGCCCAGTATCAGTGTGGGGCAGATTCTATGGCCCAGTGTCAGCGTGGTTCAGAGTCTATGGCCCAGTGTCAGTGTGGGACGTAGTCTATGGCCCAGTGTCAGCATGGGGCAGACTCTTTGGCCCAGTATCAACGTGGGGCAGTGTCTATGGCCCAGTGTCAGTGTGGGGCCGAGTCTCAGGCTCAGTGTCAGTGTCGTACACATTCTATAGTCCAGGTCAACGTGAGGCGGAGTCTATGGCCCAGTGTCAGCATGGGGCCGACTCTTTGGCCCAGTGTCAACGTGGGGCAGTGTCTATGGCCCAGTGTCAGTGTGGGGCAGAGTCAATGCCCCATTGTAAGCGTAGGGCAGAGTCTATAGCCCAGTGTCAGCGTGGGGCGGAGTCTATGCCCCAGTGTCAGAGTCTGGCGTAGTCCATGGCCCAGTGTCAGCATGGGGCGGAGTCTATGCCCCAATGTCAGCGTGGGGAGGAGTCTATGTCCCAGTGTCAGCATGGGGCAGATTCTATGGTCCAGTGTCAGCGTGGTGCAGAGTCTATGGTCCAGTGTCAGCGTGAGGTAGATTCTTTGGCCCAGTGTCAACGTGGGACCAAGTCTATGGCTCAGTGTCAGCATTGGGTGCTTTCTATAGGCCAGTGTCAGCATGGGGCGGAGTCTACGGCCCAGTGTCAGCATGGGGCTGAGTCTCTGCCCAGTGTCAGCGCGACGCAGAGTCTATGGCCCAGTGTCAGCATGGGGCAGACTCTTTGGCCCAGTGTCAACATGGAGCAGGTCTGTGGCCCAGTGTCAGCATGGGGCTACTCTTTGGCCCAGTGTCAACGCGGGGCAGTGTCTATGGCCCAGTGTCAGTGTGGGGCAGTCTTTGGCCCAGTGTCAGTGTGGGGCAGAGTCTATGGTCCAGTGTCAGCCTGGGGCGGAGTCTATGGCCCAGTGTCAGCATGGGGCTGACTCTTTGGCCCAGTGTCAACGCGGGGCAGAGTCTATGGCCCAGTGTCAGTGTGGGGCAGAGTCTTTGGCCCAGTGTCAACATTTGGCAGAGTCTATGGTCCAGTGACAGCGTGGTGCAGAGTCTATGGTCCAGTGTCAGCGTGGGGTAGATTCTTTGGCCCAGTGTCAACGTGGGACCAAGTCTATGGCTCAGTGTCAGCATTGGGTGCTTTCTATAGGCCAGTGTCAGCATGGGGCTGAGTCTCTGCCCAGTGTCAGCGCGACGCAGAGTCTATGGCCCAGTGTCAGCATGGGGCAAATTCTATGCCCTAATGTCTGCGTGGAGCAAAGTCTATGGCCCAGTGTCAGCGTGGTGCAAATTCTATGGCCCAGTGTCAGTGTGGCGCAGAGTCTATGGCCCAGTGTTTGCGTGGTGCAGAGTCTATGGCCCACTGTCAGTGTGGGGCGGAGTCTATAGCCCAGTGTCAGCGTGGGCAGAGTCTATGCCACAGTGTGGCGCAGAATCCATGGCCCAGTGGCAGCGTTGGGAAAAGTCTATGCCCTAGTGTCTGCGTGGTACAGAGTCTATGGTCCAGTGTCAGCGTGGAACAGGGTCTATGGTCCAGTGTCAGTGTGGGACAGAGTCTATGGCCCAGTATCAGTGTGGGGCAGATTCTATGGCCTAGTGTCAGCGTGGGGCAGAGTCTATGGCCCAGTATCATTATGGTGCAGAGTCTATGGCCCAGTGTCAACATGGGGCTGAGTCTATGGCCCAGTGTCAGCCTGGGGCAGAGTCTATGGCCCAGTGTCAACATGGGGCAGAGTCTATGGCCCAGTGTCAGCGCGGGGCAGAGTCTATGGCCCAGTGTCAGTGTGGGGCCGAGTCTCAGGCTCAGTGTCAGCGTCGTACAGATTCTTTAGTCCAGGTCAGCGTGGGTCGGAGTCTATGGCCCAGTGTCAGCATGGGGCAGACTCTTTGGCCCAGTGTCAACATGGGGCGGGCCTGTGGCCCAGTGTCAGCATGGGGCTGACTCTTTGGCCCAGTGTCAACGCGGGGCAGAGTCTATGGCCCAGTGTCAGTGTGGGGCAGAGTCTTTGGCCCAGTGTCAACATTTGGCAGGGTCTATGGCCCAGTGTCAGTGCGGGGCCGAGTCTCAGGCTCAGTGTCAGCGTCTACAGATTCTATAGTCCAGGTCAGCATGGGTCGGAGTCTATGGCCCAGTGTCAGCGTGGGGCGGAGTCTATGTCCCAGTGTCAGCATGGGGCAGAGTCTATGTCCCAGTGTCAGCATGGGGCAGAGTCTATGGCCCACTGTCAGTGTGGGACAGAGTCTGTGGCCCAGTGTCTGTGTGGACAGATTCTATGGCCCAGTGTCAGCGTGGGGCAGAGTCTATGGCCCAGTGTCAGTGTGGGGCAGAGTCTATGGCCCAGTGTCATTTTGGGACAGATTCTATGGTCAAGTGTCAGTGTGGTACAGAGTCAATGGCCCAGTGTCAGCGTGGTACAGAGTCTATGCCCCTTTGTCAGTGTGGGACAGAGTCTATGGCCCAGTGTCAGAGTGGGGCACATTCTATGGCCCAGTATCAGCGTGGGGCAGCGTCTATGGCCCAGCGTTAGCGTGGGGCTGAGTCTATGCCCCAGTTTCAGCATGGTGTGGATTCTATAGCCCAGTGTCACCTTGGCGCAGAGTCTTTGGCCCAGTGTCGTCGTGGTGCATGGTCTATGTCCCAGTGTCAGCGTGGGGCAGTGTCTATAGCCCAGTGTCAGCATGGGGCCGAGTCTATGGCTCAGTGTCAGCGTAGGGCAGAGTCTATGGCCCAGTGTCAGTGTGGGACGGAGTCTATGCCCCAGTGTCAGCGTAGGGCAAAGTCTATAGCCCAGTGTCATCGCGGGGCAGAGTCTATAGCCCAGTGTCAGCGTTGCGCGCAATCTATGCCCCAGTGTCAGTGTGGGGCGGAGTCTATGCCCCAGTGTCAGCGTGGGGCAGAGTCTATGGCCCAGTGTCAGTGTGGGGTAGAGTCTATGCCACAGTGTGGGACAGATTCTATGCCCCAGTGTCAGCGTGGTACAGAGTCTATGGCCCAGTGTCAGCATGGGGCAGTGTCTATGGCCCAGTGCCAGTGTGGGTCAGAGTCTATGACTCATTGTCAGCGTGGTTCAGAGTCTATGGCCCAGTGTCAGCGTGGGGCCGAGTCTATGGCTTTTAATCAGACACTAGATTAAAAACCTATACGGGCAAAGAAATAAGAGTGAAAGGGATATGTCCAGTCCTGGTGCAGCATCACTCTGCATACATACCCCTTATAGTAGTAGCTGGTACGGGCCCCAGTTTAATTGATTGCAACTGGCTCAGAAAGATTAAATTGCAATGGGCCGAGATTTTTCAAATCAGAAAGAGACACTTACAGGAAATGTTACAAAATTACATTTCCATTTTCAGTGACGAGCTTGGAAGGATTCTTGGGCTACAAGACAAAATCCACGTAGACCCTAATGCAACCCCTAGGTTGAACAGAGCTAGACCAGTCTCTCATGCTCAGTGGGACAAGGTTGAGACCAAGATAAACAGGCTGGAAAAGTTGGGAATCTTACAAACGGTGAAATTTTCGAAGTGGACGGTACCCATAGTACCCGTATGAAGCCAGACCAAAGTGTTCACTTATGCGTCCAGATGCAGGCACTGATATTGGCTGCTTACGAATACACTTTTATTCACTGATTGGTAAGCCAGGTCACACATGCTGACGCGCTGAACCACCTCCCCCTGCCAGACAACAACGTGAAGGTTCCAATTCCCCAGGAACTTGTCTTAGTGCTAAATTTTTGGATTCCTCCCTTGTCCAGGCCAAACAAATCCGTGAGTGGACAAGCTGAGATCCACTTTTACCTCACGTCCGGGATCAGGACTTGAATGGATGGTCAGGCAAGCCAAAGCCTGATAACATGAAGCCTTATCTCAATCGTAGATATGAGCTCACCTGTCAGGATGGCAGATTGCTCTGGGGAGCAAGGGTTATGGTGCCCCTAAGAGGGAAAAGGCCATTACTGGCCAAATTACATCATGTTCACTCTGTCATTAGTAGGATGATGATGCTCATGCGCAACTACTTGTGGTGACCAGGGGTGAATGCAGGCATTGAAACCCGAGTCAGAAGTTGTCTTCAATGCCAGCAGGTAAAAAAGCTATCCTGCTTAGCTCAATTACACCCCCGGGAGTGGCTGGGGCGGCCATGGGTACTACATGGGGCCCTTCTTGGACACAACGTTCCTCTTACTAATAGACGTCCACTCCAAATGGATGGATGTCTATGAAGTCCAATCACCCACGTCTGCTGTCACCATAGACAGTTTGCGACAGAGTTTTACAGTGCATGGGTTACCAGAGGTGCTCGTGTCAGACAACAGGACTGCATTTACTAGCAGGGAGTTTATAACCCTCAACAGAATAACTCATATCAAAGCCTCGTCTTACCACCCCTCCCCTAATGGTTTGGCTGAGCAGGCAATCCAAACTTTTAAGTCCGGGATGAAAAAACTGGACGGGGTTTCCATCAGCACCAGATTGTCACGGTTCCTGTTCACATACCAGACGATGCCACACACAACCACCATTATTGCCTCCACTGAATTGCTAATGAAGAGACGTCTCCGCACCCGTCTAACTCTTATCAGGCCGAATTTAGCGGGGGGGGTGGAGAGAAGCCAAGAGTCTGAGAAGACCAGACATGACGGGCATAATCATGAAAGAAATTTCATGGTGAGAGAACTTTGGAGATGAGCCCCATTGGCTTTAGGCGAAGTGAGTGCCGTGACAGGTCCTCTCTCTTGTAATGTCTCAGTAAATGGCTGAATAATTAGACGACACGTGGATCATCTCCAGAGAAGAGAGACAGTTCCGCAAGAAGGAATGCCATCATCGTTTGTGTTTGAGTCTGCACACATGGAAGAAATATTTGGAAGTACCGGTGGGGCCTGTTGGACCTGAAAGGGTCGAAGACACAGACTTTCCCACTTCCACTGGAGGGCCTGGTGGACAGTTGGCCCCTGAGAAGGGGTCTTGGAAAAACCAGCCAAGACCGTTGAGTTATGACGCTCAACACGTCCGAGGAAGCCCCCTGAGAGACTTGACTTGTAAATAGTTATTCATGTAAATAATTGGAATGTTGTGATACTTGTCAATTGTACTTTCAAGAAAAGCGAGAGGGATTGGTAAAGTGGAGTGTCGAGTGCTATGTACCTTTAACAGATTGCAGTTAGTTGACCATGTGACTGTATTGACCAATTGCTACACGGTGGTAACTGTAAGTCTAGAGATGGAGGTCTGTTCTTAGTGGTTAGTGCTCTGTTCTTCGTTCCAATAAACCACCAGTGTTTGTTCAGTTAATTAGTCTATCTGCCTGTATTATTTCAAGCACCAATTAAAGCGTTAACGTCAAGAATGCAGTTAGCATTCACCGGACAAAGCGAACCTGATACCCAAAGGCAAAAAAAGAGAGTGTAAGGCAGATTCTATAGCCCAGTGTCAATGTCAGGGAAAAAGTGGGGGCCAAGGTCTATGACCCGGTGTCAAAGCCAGGGAGTGAATGGGTGGCAGAGTGTATGACCCACCGTCTGTGTCAGGCAGGGATTGTGATTCAGAGTCTATGGCCCAGTGTCAACATCAGGGAGAGAGTGTTAAGCAGAGACCATGGCCCAGTGTCAGTGTCAGGGAGAATGTGGGAGGAAGAGTGAATGGCCCATGAGTCAATTTCAGGGACAGTGTGAGAGGCTGAGTCTGTGGCCCAAAGTCTCTGTCAAGCAGAGATTGGGAGGCTGAGCCAATGGTCCAGTGTCAGTATCAGGGAGAGACTGGGAGGCAGAGTCTATGACCCAGTGTAAAAGCTAGGGAAAGAGCGGGAGGCAAATCTAAGATCCAGTGTCAATGTCAGCGAGTGAGTGGGTGGCAGAGTGTATGACCCACTGTCAGCGTCAGGCAGAGACTGCACCCCACCCTATGGACCTGTGTCAATGTCAGGAAGAGAGCGTTAGACAGAGACTATGGCCAAAAGTCAGTGTCAGGCAGAATCAGGGAGGCAGAGTCTATGGCCAAGAATCAATGTCAGGCAGAGAGTGGGAGGCAGACTCTGGCCCAGTGTCAGTGTCAGGGAGAGACTGTGAGGCAAGTCTCTGGCCCACTTTAGGTGTCAGCGAGAAACAGGGAGTCAGAGTCTATGATACAGTGTAAGTTTCAGGGAGAGAGTGGGAGGCAGAGCCTATGGTCCAGTGTCAATGTCAGGGAGATTGTAGCGTCACGACTTACTGGGGATAGTGCACTGCAGTATCAACCCCCAATGCTCTCCCAGCTGTGACAAACCGTAAGAAGTTTCAGCAACCCACCTAACCTAAATTGTTTAATTTAGATTAACAGTAAATAACTGTTTGTTGAACAATTTGTCTTTAACCAGTGGCAAAAGAAATATGAACTGCTAATTTCTAATTCTATAACCTAAATTCTACCCCTTCTTACCCTATACACACATATACAAAACACATAAGAAACACAAAAACATGGATTTTAAGGGTGGTAGAGAACAGTTCAATAGCACTAATTCCGGAGTACAGGATTCGATGGGTTGATTTTGATTGATGTCTTCCAAATTTCTTTCAGTTTTTTATCGATGACATGAGGTGGTCTTCCAACACTTTCAGTCTTTAGTTCACTGGATGAGCACTGCCTTTCAATGTCTCTAACAATGATTTTTCCCTTTTCCTCTTGACAGGGCTTTTCAGAGAGAGAACAGGTCATAGAGATAGGAGAAGAAAAAGCCAGCTAATTATTATTGTAGAATTATTGGAATCTTACCTACACAGGAGAGAGAGGTTTTAGGTCTTTTTCCTTTCAGGCTAGGAGCTATTCTGCTGCACTGCTCTCACACAAAACCCTGGCCACCTGGTCAGGAGCCACTTAAAATGTTGTTGCCAGGCAGTTTCCCATTAGACCAGACTTCTCCTAGGTACCATCCTGTCTTTCATGTCACACTCTGTTCCAGGACAGCAACATTGTATATATCCCTTGCACTGTTTCAGTAGATATGTCATTCAAACTGTAGCCTTTGTAATTTTAGTCCACAGTCTAACAGAAATAAAAAGAAATCTTCTTTACATGCCTCCACCCTTAAAAGATATGAAACAACATTTCAAAAATGTGTTTCATCACAAGGTATGAGATACATGGACAACAAAACACGAGACTTACCTCCATTCATCCTTCCTCCCGCTTATCCATCTTATACAATCTTCAGCATTTCTTACCCATTTAATTTAGTATTTTACACCCAGGACAATGCATCTGTGATCACATTGTGTTTACCAGCAATGTGAATAACCTTTACATTGACTGGTTGAAACAATAGACTCCACCTAAACAATCTTGCATTTTGAGTTTTAAACTTTTCAATGAATGGCAGTGGAATATGCTCAGTGTAGAATAATGTTTCTTTGTTATCATGTTGGATATAAACTTCAAAGTGTTGAAGAGACAACAACAAGAAGTTTCTTTTTCTACTGTATAGTACTTCCTCTGATATTGATTTAGTTTCTTGGAAAAGTTCCCCACCAGCTTCTCTATCCCTAATTGATCATCTTGTAATAGGCCTGTACCTACCACCAAGTGGCTAGCATTGATTACCATTTTAAAAGGTTTGGTAAAGCCAGGCGCAGCCAACACTAGTTAATTAATTAAGATTGCCTTCAGGTCTACAAAGGCTGCTTGGCATTCTGCTGACCATACCACTTTTGCTTATCTTTTTAACAAATTGGTATGGGAAACAGCTATTGTGCTGAAGTTAGGCACAAACTTCCTATAAAATCCACACATTCCCAAACACCTCATAATTTCTTCTTTAGTTTTAGGAATGGGGAATTCTATTAGAGTGTTCACTTTTACTGTTCTTGGCAACACCTGCCCTTGTCCTACAATGTGACCTAGGTAAGTTACCCTTGCTTTTGCAAATTCGCTTGGCCAGATTTATGACTAAGCCAGCCAACTGCAATTGCTTAAACAGGTCCTCTAATTGCTTTACATGTTCTTGCCACATGTTACTATATATTACAACATTGCCTAAATAAACCACACAGTTATGTTGTTCAGCTACTTTACATGCTCCTGTGAGTCTTTCTAAAAACATGGACATGTAATCCAACATGGAAGATTCATCTTTCTGCTTTAGGGACTTTTCCTTAATTACTTTTAAGGGGCCTCTTATTTCATGATCATAGATCAATTCGAATGGACTAAATCCAATAGATTCATTTGGAGAATCTCTGGTAGCAAATAATAAGAAATGTAAACCTTTGTCCCAATCCTTTGGGTATTCATGGGAATAGGTCTTAATCGTGGTTTTGAGAGTCTGATGATATCTCTCTAAAGCTCCCTGTGTCTGTGGGTGATAGGTGGTAGACCTTTTTTATTTGATACCCAAACTGCTGATTATGTCCTGGAAAATTTTAGCATGAAGTTAGAACCTTGGTCAGATTGTATTTCAATTGGTAGGTCATAACAAGTGAAAAACTGAGTTAAATTTTTCACTACCCCCTTAGCTATAATGGTCCTTAAAGGAATTGATTCTGGAAATTGGGTTGTCATATCCATGATTGTAAGAATATATTGATGTCCTCCTTTCATTTTGGTTAATGGTCCTACACAATCTGCTAATACCCAACTGAATGGCTCTTCAAAACTGGCATGGGTATTAAAGGAAAAACAAAAACAAAATTACCTGTAAAAACTCAGCAGTCTGGCAGCATCTGTGGACAGGAGCACAGTTAACATTTTGAGTCCGCATGACTCTTCAACAGAACTGAAAGAGCTGGTTTGATTACAGGTTGAGGTTTACCTACTACCTGACATGTATGGCACGTTTTACAAAATTGCACTATGTTCTTATGAAGTCTTGGCCAGGTAAAATGCCTGTTTATCGATGCTTGGTTTTCCCGTATTCCTACATGTCCTGCCATAGGAATTTCATGTGCTACTTGCAATATCTCCTCATGATATTTAGGCGGTACCACTATCTGATGAACAACCATCCATTCCTCATTCACAGGTCTGTGAGGGTGTCTCCACTACCTCATCAGAACTCCATTTTAAAGGAAATAGCACTCCTGAACTCCTTCCGCCTCAGCTTCAATGTGAGCTGACTGTGCTAACTTGTTTAACTCTGGATCTTCTTCCTGAGCCTCAATTAATGAAGACATGCCTTTGGATTATCCTCATCCATAAAGAAAGTTTCAGCTACTCCAACATCTGCTCGTGGTATTACTTTGACCTCTGGTGATGGACTTTATTCAGCCATTGCTCTGGTCACCACACACGATGGAAAAATACCAGGAACTTGTTCTTGTAACTGCTGCATCTCTTTAGCCTCTCTCGGACTTTCCATAATTATGGGCAAAGCTATAACTTTCACCCCTGCCAAATCATTCCCCATGAATAAATCAGCTCCATCCATGGATAATTTCTTAACCACTCCTACAACCACCGATCCAGACAACAAATCACACTCCAATTGCACTTTGTACAATGGAACCGGGATATACTCTCTACTTATCCTGTTTACCAATACTTTAGCTTTGATTGAACTCTCTGGAGGCAAAACCAGGTTCCTCTCCAGCAAAAGATTTTGAGTAGTTCCTCTGTCCTTTAATATAGTTATGGGTTTAGCTGCATCATTTGATGAAAAAGGGGTTATCTTTCCCTCAGACAAAAATCCTTTATATCTCTCATCTACCTTATTCACTTCACCTGCATTCACAGCAGTGTTTGCCTTCAGTCCCTTATTTGTAGTTAAAGCTACAACTTGATCCATGGCATTTTCTTTTTGAGTTCCCTTTTTGGGCACAATCTTACTAACTCCAATAAGTCCCATGGGCTTCCCTCACAACTTCCAGCATTCTGAATGAATGTGTCCCACTTTATTACAATGGAAACAATTAGGCCTTCGATTTTGCCTCTGCCCTCAAGACCTTCCTTCCTGATCTGGGGAGGAGATCTCAAGGTATTCCCAGCTATCCACTCTTTATTCTGGCTACTTGCCTTCCTTTCACTCTCCCACTTTATCCTTTTCAAATTTATGGGGGTGATGGAATAAAAGTTTAGTTTTATGGATCAGCTCATAATAGTCAGCCATTACTGCTGCCTGTCTGGCAGTTGCAACCCTTTGGTCTTCAAGATGGGTTCTTATTACAGATGTTAGGGTGTTTTTAAATTCTTCCAAGAGAATGTTCTCTGGGAACCTCATAGGTAGTTTCAACTCCTAATGATCATGTCCATCTGTCAAAACTACTTTGCTTAATCCTTTCAAACTCAATGTAAGTTTGCCCAGGCTGTTTCCTTAAATTTCAAAATTTTTGTCTGGATGCTTCAGGGAGCAACTCATTCACTCAAAATGGCCATTTCCACTACAAGCATAATCCTTCAAAACCTCCCCTGACAGTGAAGCATAGATTTCCTGTGCTCTACCTATCAATTTGCTCTGCATGGGCAAAGTCCAGTTTTCCTTTGGCCAGGTCATCTGTTTAGCTATCTTCTCAAATGAAATAAAGAATGCTTCAACATCCCTTTCCTCAAATTTTGAAAAGATGGTACAAATTAAACACCTCCCCACTGGGTTCTGATCTGGAAATAAGTCCTGCCTCATCTACTGGTGTCTCTTTTCTAAGCTGGAATTCTCTGTCTTTCTCTTCTTCTTTTTCTGTTCTTTCCTGTTCAAGTATATGTTTCTCCATTTCTAGCCTCACCATTTCTAATTACCTTCAGAATGCTCTCTCTCTTTCCTTTACATTTTTTTTCTCTGCCCTTTCTTTTACTGCTGCCTCTAGCTCAAGTTTTTTCATTTCCTTTGCTTGTTCAAAGTCAAGCTTCTTCATTTCTAACTGAAGTCTCACTACCTCTAGCTGCGACCCACTAGTGTCAGGTATCACTTCCAATTTCAAATGCTGTGCCATCTCTTCAATTATCTCTGCCTTCCTAGCTTTGGCAGGCAATCCTACTCTTAATTTATTTACCAATTAGATTAACCTGACTTTTGGGATCCCTTATAAAATCGTCAGAGACATCTCTCCAACTTGCAGGAAAGCTTTAGCCGTTTCCAGTACCATCTTAATTTTGACAGTACAAACCTTTTATCTTTTATTACTTACTAAATCTAAACCTAAATCATCATTGTCCTTTGTTCCAAAATACCTCAGTTGAGCCCCCAAACTTTGTCACGAGTCACTGGGGATTGTACACTGCAATATCAAAACCTATTGCTCCCACTGAGCCGTGACAAACTGTATAAAGTTTCAGCAACCCACCTAACTCTTTAATTTAGGTTAACAAAATACAAACACCAGGTTTGTAAACTTAATAAGTAAATAACTGTTTGATGAACAAATTGTATTTAATCAGTGGCAAAAGAAAGAAATATGAACTGCTAATTCCCAACTCTATAACCTAAACTCTACCCCTTCTTAAATCCCTATACACACACATACAAGACACATAAAACACACAAAAACATGGATGTTAAGGATGGGATAAAACAGTTCAATAGCACCAATTCCAGAGTACAGGATTCGATGAGTTGATTTTAATTGACGTCTGCCAAATTCTTTCAGTTCCTTATTGATGACATGAGGTGGTCTTCCAGCACGTTCAGTCTTTAGTTCACTGGTTCAGCACTTGCCTTTCAAAGCCTCTAACAGTGGTTTTCCCCTTTGCCTCTTGACAGGGGTTTTCAGAGAGAGCGCAGGTTATAGAGATAGGAGGAGAAAAAGCCAGCTAGCTATTATTGCAGAATTACTGGAATCTTACACACACACAGGAGAGAGAGGTTCTAAAGTCTTTTTCCTTTCAGGCTAGGAGATATTCTGCTGCACTGCTCTCACACAAAGCCCTAGTCACCTGGTCAGGAGCCAATTAAAACATTGTTGTGAGGCAGTTCACCATTCGACCATGCTCCTCCTTGGCACTTCCTATTTTTCATGGTACATTCTGTTCCAGGACAACAACATTCTATATTTCCCTCACACTGTTTCAGTAGGCATGTCTTTCAAACAGCAGCTATTGTAATTTAAGTCCACAATCCAACAGAAATAAAATGATATGTTCTTTATAATAGGAGGCTGAGTCTATGTCCCAGTGTCAAGGTCAGGGAAAAAGTGTGAGGCAGATTCTACAGCCGAGAGACAATGACAGAGAGGTTGTGTGAGACACAGTCTATGGCCCAGTGTCAGTGTCCGGGAGAAAGTGTGAGGCAGAGTCTATGGCCCATTGTCAATACAAGGGAGAATGTGGGAGGCAGATCCTACGACCCAGCATCTATGTCAGGTAGAGATTGAGAGGCCGGGTCTATGGCCCAGTTTTGGTCTCAGGGAGAGAGTGGGAGGCGAACTCTATGGCTCAATGTCACAATCACGGCGAGAATGGGAGGGGGGTGTTAAATGAATACTTCGCATCTGTTTTTACCTATGAGGTAGATGCTGCCCAGGCCATGGTGACAGGGGAGGAAACTCAGTCACTAGAAGGGTTTAAAATCGATAAGGAGGAGATATTGGATAAGCTGTCAGCACTTAAGGCTGATAAGGCACCAGGACTGGATCAGATGCATCCAAAAATATTGAAGGAAGTGACAATAGAAATTTCAGAGGCACTGGCAATTTTTCAATGTTCCTTGGATTCGGGCGAGATGCCAGAGGACTGGAGAATCTCAAACATTATGCCCTTGTTCAAAAAAGGTTGTAAAGGTTTGCCCTGCAATTACAGACCAGTCAGTTTAACTTCGCTGGTGGGGAATCTTCTAGAAACAATTTTCGGGATAAAATTAATAGTCAAATGGAAAAATATGGATTGATTCGGAAGAGTCAGCATGGATTTGTTAAAGGAAAATAGTGTCTAACTAACTGCTGGAGTTTTTTGAAGAGTTAACAGAGGTGGTTGATAAGGGAAAGGCCGTTGAAATGGTGTATATTGAGATCCGTAAGGCGTTCGATACAATGCCACACAGCAGACTTGTGAGGGAAGTTACAGGTCATGGAATAAAAAGGACAATAGCAACATGGATATAAAATTTGCTTGAGGGATAGGAAACAGGGAGTAATTGTTAATGGGTATTTTTCAGGCTGGAAGAAGGTTTATAGTGGAGTTCCCCAGGGGTCGGTATTGGGACCCTTGCTTTTCCTGATATATATAAAAGATCTAGATCTTGGTGCAGGAGACAATTTCAAAGTTTGCAGCTGACACAAAACTTGGGAGAATTGTAAACTGTGAAGAGGACAGTGTAGAACTTCAAAAGGACATTAACACATTGGTGGAGTGGGCAGATAGATGGCAGATGAAGTTCAATGCGGAGAAGTGTGAGGTGATACACTTCGGTACAAAGAACGTGGACAGTATAAAATAAAGGAAACTATTCTAAAGGGTGTGCAGGAGCAGAGAGACCTGGGGGTATATGTACATAAGTCATTAATGGTGGCAGGACAGGTAGGGAGAGCTGTTTCTAAAGCATACAGTATTCCAGGCTTCATTAATAAGGGCATAGGGTATAAGAGCAGGGTGGCTATGATATCATGTGGAGTGAATCGAATTGGCTGAAGACTGGCATCTGTGATGCTGGGGACCTCCGGAAGAGGCTGAGATGGATCATCCACTCGGCACTTCTGGCTGAAGATGGTTGCAAATGCTTCAACCTTGTATTTTGCACTAATGTGCTGGGCTCTTCCATCATTGGGGATGAGGATATTTATGGAGCCTTCTCCTCCAGTGAGTTGCTTAATTGTCCACCACCATTCATGACTGGATAGAGCAGTACCGTAGAACTTAGATCTGATCCATTGGCTGTGGAATCGCTGAGCTCTGTCTATCACTTGCTGCTTCCTCTATTTGACATGCAAGTAGTCCTGTTTTGTAGCTTCACCAGGTTGACATCTCATTTTTAGGTATGCCTGGTGCTGCTCCTTGCATGCCCTCCTGCACTCTTCATTGAACCAGGGTTGATCCCTTGGTTTAGCGGTAATGGTAGAGTGAGGGATATGCTGGGCCGTGAGGTTACAGATTATGGTTGAATACAATTCTGCTGCTCTTTGATGCCTAGTTTTGAGTTGCTAGATCTTTCAAAATATATCCCATTTCGTACAGTGGTAGTGCCACACAACATGTATCCACGATACGACAGTCTTGCCTGATTGAATGCATCTCCCTAGCAATGGATTCATTGTAAAATAGGTGTTTGTAGCCATGGAGAATGGTAATATAGGATTAAGATGATTTAATACTAAAATAGACATCAGAATGTCAAAGAGAAGCTTCAAATTCATGTATGGCAAGAGAAATATGGTTAATTAAAGAAAGATATTAATTATTCTAAAATGAAAAGGTAAAGAGGGTTGAAATGGGACCAGTGAAATGGGATCAGCTGACAACAGTGAAACCACACAGACTTCAAAAACACAACAGTTTGCCTGACTTTTACAAAGAGAGGGACAGGTGACATTAAATCTGGAAACTAGAGGGTGTTACAGAGGTAAATTGTGACACTATTCTCCATTTATTATTGCATGTTTCCTGAACAGCTGTAATAGCTGAAGGTGTCTAAATCTGAGGGGCTGGATAAAACACATATCAGGATGATCAGGAAATTGTAGGAATGCTGCTACAAATCTTCAGAAATCACTGAATCCTGGAGAGGGACCTGAAACCTGCAGGGAGGGAGATGTTACCCTTCATTTTTAAAAAGGAAGTAAAGGTGACACAGTCAGAGACAATCAACCATAGCCAATGTTCCTATTAGTCAATGAGACTGTAAGTCAGTATCCCTGTCACTGAGTGTCTCTGTTAGTGCCTCTGTTAGTCTGTCTCTGTCAGTGTCTCCATCAGTCAGTGCGTCTTTCAGTCAGTGCAGTCAGTGTCTGTCAGTGTCTCTGTCAGTTAGAGTCTCTGTCAGTTTCTCCATCAGTCAGTGCCTCTTTCAGTGTCTCAGTCAGTGTCTCTATCAGTCAGTGTCTGTCAGTGTCTCTGTCAGTCAGAGTCTCTGTCAGTTTCTCCATCAGTCAGTGCCTCTTTCAGTGTCTCAGTGTCTCTTTCAACATCTCTGTCAGTGTCTCTATCAGTCAGTGCCTCTTTCAGTGTCTCAGTCAGTGTTTCTATCAGTCAGTGCCTCTTTCAATGTCTGTCAGTCGGTATCTCTATCAGTCAGTGCCTCTTTCAGTGTCTCAGTCAGTGTCTCTATCAGTCAGTGCCTCTTTCAGTGTCTCAGTCAGTGTCTCTATCAGTCAGTGCCTCTTTCAGTGTCTTTGTCAGAATCCCTGTGAGTGTCTCCATCAGTCAGTGCCTCAGCCAGTCAGTGTCTCTATCAGTTTCTATCAGTCAGTGGGCTGAATTTTCCCAGAATTGGACTAGGTGCAGTAGTGGGTGGGTAAAATGGATTCCTACCCTCCAATGAAAATGATGGGTTTTCAAGCCATATTGACCTGAGACGGCCTCATTATATATTCAGTCCCGCGAAACAGGTAATTTCCATGGTGGGCGGGCTCTGACTTGCCCGCCCATCATCACCCGCTGTTGCATCACACCGGCCACCACCTTTAAAAGGCAGCCGCTCACCACCACTGCCCAGAGTCATGGCCTGTAAAGGCAAAAAGACTGCCGCCCCCACTTCAATGACAGGTCCCTCGGGTGACTACTAGATGCTGTGGAGGCCCTCCGGAATGTGCTTTATCCCCACTCTGGCCGCAGGATGAGTAGCAATGTCACCAACTCAGCTTGGGAAGCAGTGGCAGCGGTGGTCAGCGCCAACGCCCTACAGAATAGGACAGCCACCAAGTGCCACAAAAGGATGACTGATCTTCTCCGTTCCACCAGGGTAAGTCACTCTTTTCATCACTCCCAACTCACACACTCACAAACCCATCACACACCCACAGGGCCCTCACTCACTGCCAGTACAAGGGCCGTCACCATTCACTCTCTCACACACACCGTCATTGTCCTCATCCAATCCATGGGACCACTCACCACCCACACATCTGGCCTGGCAGGCGTCCTGATACACTCTATCTCTATCCATGCAGAACAAACTAGCTGACAACAGGAGGGAATTTGAAAACAGAGCCATCTAGATGGCCAGTAATGACCAGGACTGGTCCTGTGCTGACGGTGAGATCGGTGCTGCTCTACCAAGTGAGGATCCAACAGTGAAACATCCATCAGACAACCATGCTGTGAGTGATTTGTCCTCTTTCACAGGCCACTGCCATGTACTAAATATCTCCTCTTGCTTTCACAGCACACCTGGGAAGCAGCCGACAGAGTCCCTGACCCAGGGCCTCCAATCAAGCCCCGAAGAAACCTCTGAAGAGTGCTCATGCACACCCTCCATCAGCGCAGAGACACACACTTCGGTGGGACCTAGCTTTAGAGTAGCATCAGGATCACAATCTGGTAAGCACATCGCACTGTCTGATCCAGAGCAGGTGGTGACAGGGACTTCCCAGGTCCCCGGCACTCGGAGGGCTGCTGGAGGCCAGAACACTACTGAGTCCGATTCAGATGACGAGCCTCTGGACTCGGTCATGTCACAGTTGCTGGAACTGCAAAGGCAAGCTTGGGATCATCAGGAAGGGATGTGCGCTGCACTCCTCAGATTGCAAGGCACGATGGAGGAGTCCGTCCGCCTTCAGGCTGAGGTGGTAGTGCTGGCAGTGCAACGCACTGAGGTCAACACTGGCAGGATGGCGGCTGCCATGGAGCCCTTGGCCCAGTATGTCGCTCCTGCTCTGCTGCCCGGGTTTAAGTCCATCGCTGACGCCATAGTTGGCCTCCAACAGTGTGTATGTGAGAGGGGTGCTGGGCAGCTCGATCTCACTCCAGTTTCCCCTTCTCCTCATGGAGTCAGTTAGGGGCCCTCAGGCACCCATAGGGAGGAGGATCAGCAGGTGCACACTCTGGGGCCATCCACCCAGGTGACTCTGGGAGTGACCAGCCCATCCTCTTCCTGTGACCCCAGCAGCTCCAGCTCCACAGGCCGAGGAGGGTGTGACTGCCGTACAGCAGGACCCCGAAAGCAGGCCGGGGCCCTCCAAGTCTCAGCCCTCCAGAGGACGCCCGTCAAAGTCACCACAGACAGGGTGTCACAGTCAGCAGGCTGCCTCCACCTCTGCTGTGGATGTCCAGGGAGCACCAAGATGTAGCAGCAGGGTTCGGAAAGTTAAGGAGAATTAGTTGCACAGCCTGGGCATGGGTGTTGATCACTTGTACAGAATGTTCACTGTTGTCAATAAACTCCCAAGAATGTCTTCCTGCCTGTGGCTCCTTATTCTGATGAGCAGTGTTCTTGTCACTCAGATGTGAACCCTTTCTGCACAAGATAAAGGCAGGTGTCTCAGTCCAGGGCCTCTTCCCTGTGCTCTGTGTGGCCTTCAGACCACAGTGATGGTCCAGCCTCACACTCCCTGGAAACATTACTGATGCTTGCACCTTGGCGGTGCTGGTCATTGCTGCCAGGATGTAGTGGGCAGGTGCCACAGAGTTCTCTCATTCTCTCTGTGTGCTCTCAGCACCTTTAAGGTGGGGCTGGCCCCCACCACAGCAGCATCTGTGACCAGTGATGCTGTGCACCAGCTCCTGAAGGGCTGAGGTGCTGAAGGCGGACACAGCATCAGATGTATCTAAAGTTTCATGGCTGCGTCTCTGAGATGGCCCTGATCATGGAGCGCAAGTGAGATGCCCTTGGCCAGGCAGGAGTCAGACATTCTCAGAGGCTTTGTGAAGATCTATGGAGTGTCTTCACTACATGTCATCATCATCCTCCTGTGATCGAGTGACTATTAGGGCCTCCACTGCGTCTCCATGACAGGAACATTCTCACAGAGGGTATTGGCGCTGAGATAAGCCAGACTGGAGTCAAACATTCACAACTGCGATGTGAGGATTTGTGGGGACACCTCACTGCATCTCATCATCATCCTCCATAAATCTGGCAGCTATGAGGGCCTCCTGAGTGTGCCTGCCTCATCTGACCAGTGCGAGGGCCTCATCCCCATCGTTATCGTCATTGAGGACCCCCTCACCCCCATCCCCGTCAGCGTCCTCTTCATCAGCGGAGACCTCCAGCTCCTCAGCCAGCTCCTCTCCCCATTGCAGTGCCAGGTTGTAAAGGGCGCAGCAGGTGATATGATGTGTGACACCCTCTGTGGACTGTATTGCAGGCTCCACCAGACTAATCCAGGCACCGGAACCGCATCTTCAGCATCCCGATGGTCTGCTGCACCAAGCTGTGAGTTGCAGCATGAGCCTGGTTATACTTTCACTCTACTGCAATCTGAGGCCACCACACAGGTGTCATCTGCCACATCCTCTGTGGGTAGCCCTTGTCCCCGAGGAGCCATCCCTGCAGCCTCTGTGGACCCTGGAAGACTGCAGGGATCTGCGAGTGACTCAGGATCTGGGAGTCGTGCACACTCCCTGGAAACCGTGCACAGACCTGCAAGATATATTTCTGGTGGTCGTATACCAGCTGCACGTTCATTGAGTGGAAGCCCTTGCAATTGATGAAGTCCACCGAGTGTAGCGATGGAGACCTGAGCACCACATGAGTGCAGTCAATCGCACCCTGAACCTGTGGGAATCCCGTGATCAGGGCGAATCCAATGGCCTTTGCATCCTGGCTGTCCCGGTCCAGGGCAAAATGCACAAAGTTGTGTGCCTTGGAGAAGATGGCATCCGTGATCTCATGGATGCATTTGTGGGTGGCAGATTGTGAGATTCCACAGAGGTCACCTGTGGAGCCCTGAAAGGAGCCACTGGCATAGAAATTGAGCGCCATGGTCACTTTCACAGCCACTGGCAGTGGATGTCCTCCATGTCCCCTTGGCACCAAGTCCTGCAGTAAGTGGCAGGTGTGATCCACCAAGTCCCTAGACATGTGCAGTCATGGAGGGCTTGGTGGCCCTTTGGTGCCTCCGCGTTGCAGGCATGGTTGGGCAGGCTCGGAGCACAACCCCAATCATATCACTGTGGCTGCACCTGATCTGTCTGAGTTGCAGAGACATGGTCAGTTTATACAGGTGTCCCTAACGTGTGTCCATTTACCTCGCCTACACTGCCCCCCACCTCCATTACCTGTGCGCAGGATGCAGCGCCAGGGCAGGACTTGACCCACCCCTCAGCAGTCATCTCCGAGGCCAGGCATCAGTTGCCCCCACACCCCAGCACCCCTGAGGCCTGTAAACAATGGGTGAGCTGTGGTGAATGCTGTTGCTCACTCTCCTCAGTCCCCCACAAAGTGAAGGCCGCCAAGTGCACGACACCTTTGTGCTGTTGTGAAACACGTCGACGTGCCTTGCCACTGACGTGGACGGATGATACGGTGGGGTTCCAGGAGCCTGGTGGGATGGCCTTTTAATTATATGCTGATGTATTACAATTAGTTCCCCGCTGACCGATGGTGGGAAACGCGGCCCGCCATTGGCGGTCTGAGCGGAAAGTTGTGACCTGCCTTCACGCTGTCGTGAAGTGGGCCCTGCCATATTTTCCGTGCATGCCACCTATCACACCGGCTGCTAGGGGGCTCAGAAAATTCTGCCCAGTGTCTTTGTCAGTGTCTCTGTCAGTCTGTATCTCTATCAGTCAGTGTCTGTCAATCATTGTCTGTCAGCCAGTGTCTTTGTTGGTCATTGTTTCTATCTGTGTCTCTGTCAGTGAATATCTTTGTCATTGTGCCTGTCAGTCAGTGTCTCAGTCAGTGTTTCTGTCAGTGTCTCTATCAGTGTCTGTCAGTCAGTGTATCTGTCAGTCAATGTATCAATCAGTCAGTATCTAATCAGTGTCTCTATCAGCCAGTCTCTGTCAGTTGGTGTATCAATCAGTCAGTGTATCATTCAGTGTCTCTATCAGTCAGTGTTTTCTGTCAGTTATTGACTCTATCACTCCTGGCTGGTTTTATGTTTGCAATGTGTTGGGAGTCATGAGTTCAGCAGCGGTTGGAAAACCCTAAGTGAGAGAAGTGTGTCTGTCAGTAGCTTTTAAACCAGCCACCCCATTACCATATCAGTTCCAGCTTCCCCCACCAGTTTACATCAGTGGGCTTAATGGTGACTCACGTGGAGTGAATTTGCTTCCATTATTTAAAGGGAAACTCCGGACTAAGAGAGAAAAATGAGTCTCACTTTGGAAGGTTGTAGGTCAAAGACTGCATCTGTTTCAATGACAATCCCTTGAACATGCTGCTGAGGGCTGTGCAGACCTGGAATATACTGTTCTCTAGTGACAGCGTGAAGGAGCTGGCAGAGCTACCAAGTGGGCATGGTTGGAGATGGCAACAGAGGTCAACAGCAGATGTGTGGTGCCAAGCTCCTGAATGGAAGGCAGGCAGTGGCTCAATGAGCTAAGTAGGGCAGAAAAGGTGAGGGAAATGGCATGTTCACCTATATCTGGACGCCCATCCCCCTCACCCATTCTGCCTTTTCAACCGCCCTCTTCACACCGACTTATCCTGCCGGTACATCCATCTCTCTCTGTCTGTATATGCCTCACATCCACAAATGTCCATCCATCACTGAACCCTCAGCTTTCTCCAATCTCGTCTCTGCCTCATGATCATCATCAACAAATGTTTTCCATTCATCTGTTCGACAAAAACCATTACTCACACTCCTAGGTCCCTGCAGAGGAACAGCGTAATGAGCACCAGGGAGAGGCAGATACATTGCAGCCATTTAACAGCCAACCAGTACAGAGGAGTGGGGGTGGGGGGGGAGCAGTGTGGTTGTGTAATGGCTGCACAGGTGGAGTGCGCACCAGATCGGAGCAGGAATGTGCACCACTAATGGTGCATTAGACCCCATCTCCTTCCATTTCCTTCCCACCTCTTCCTCCTCCTCGGAATCATCCAAAGAGGCTCTGCTCCGTCCGCCATGTCCTCGAAAGCTCCAAACCTGTTGCTGCGTAATGTTGTGCAATGGGCAGACCCTGTTGCTGTGTAATGTTGTGCAATGGGCAGACCTTGTTGCTGCGTAATGTTGTGCAATGGGCAGACCCTGTTGCTGCGTAATGTTGTGCAATGGGCAGACCTTGTTGCTGCGTAATGTTGTGCAATGGGCAGACCCTGTTGCTGTGTAATGTTGTGCAATGGGCAGACCTTGTTGCTGCGTAATGTTGTGCAATGGGCAGACCTTGTTGCTGCGTAATGTTGTGCAATGGGCAGACCTTGTTGCTGCGTAATGTTGTGCAATGGGCAGACCCTGTTGCTGCGTAATGTTGTGCAATGGGCAGACCTTGTTGCTGCGTAATGTTGTGCAATGGGCAGACCCTGTTGCTGCGTAATGTTGTGCAATGGGCAGACCCTGTTGCTGCGTAATGTTGTGCAATGGGCAGACCTTGTTGCTGCGTAATGTTGTGCAATGGGCAGACCTTGTTGCTGCGTAATGTTGTGCAATGGGCAGACCCTGTTGCTGCGTAATGTTGTGCAATGGGCAGACCCTGTTGCTGCGTAATGTTGTGCAATGGGCAGACCCTGTTGCTGCGTAATGTTGTGCAATGGGCAGACCCTGTTGCTGCGTAATGTTGTGCAATGGGCAGACCCTGTTGCTGCGTAATGTTGTGCAATGGGCAGACCCTGTTGCTGCGTAATGTTGTGCAATGGGCAGACCTTGTTGCTGCGTAATGTTGTGCAATGGGCAGACCCTGTTGCTGCGTAATGTTGTGCAATGGGCAGACCCTGTTGCTGCGTAATGTTGTGCAATGGGCAGACCTTGTTGCTGCGTAATGTTGTGCAATGGGCAGACCCTGTTGCTGCGTAATGTTGTGCAATGGGCAGACCTTGTTGCTGCGTAATGTTGTGCAATGGGCAGACCTTGTTGCTGCGTAATGTTGTGCAATGGGCAGACCCTGTTGCTGCGTAATGTTGTGCAATGGGCAGACCTTGTTGCTGCGTAATGTTGTGCAATGGGCAGACCTTGTTGCTGCGTAATGTTGTGCAATGGGCAGACCCTGTTGCTGTGTAATGTTGTGCAATGGGCAGACCCTGTTGCTGCATAATGTTGTGCAATGGGCAGACCTTGTTGCTGCGTAATGTTGTGCAATGGGCAGACCCTGTTGCTGCGTAATGTTGTGCAATGGGCAGACCTTGTTGCTGCGTAATGTTGTGCAATGGGCAGACCCTGTTGCTGCGTAATGTTGTGCAATGGGCAGACCTTGTTGCTGCGTAATGTTGTGCAATGGGCAGACCCTGTTGCTGTGTAATGTTGTGCAATGGGCAGACCCTGTTGCTCTGTAATGTTGTGCAATGGGCAGACCCTGTTGCTGTGCAATGTTGTGCAATGGGCAGACCCTGTTGCTGTGCAATGTTGTGCAGAGGACAGACCCTCCTGCTGTGCAATGTTATGCAATGGGCAGACCCGCCTGCTGCGCAATGTTGTGCAGAGGGCAGACTCTGTTGCTCTGCAATGTTGTGCAATGGGCAGACCCTGTTGCTGTGCAATGTTGTGCAGAGGACAGACCCTCCTGCTGTGCAATGTTGTGCAGAGGACAGACCCTCCTGCTGTGCAATGTTGTGTAATGGGCAGACCCGCCTGCTGTGCAATGTTTTGCAGAGGGCAGACTCTGTTGCTGTGTAATGTTGTGCAGAGGGCAGACCCTGTTGCTGTGTAATGTTGTGCAGAGGGCAGACCTTGTTGCTGCGTAATGTTGTGCAGAGGGCAGACTCTGTTGCTGTGTGTTGTAGGGAAAGTCCAAATGTGTCTATGCACATGAAGTAAACCTTGAGCATGTTGATGATGTGTTTAATCACACATCTACTGGTGATATGGCATTGATGAAAGCACACTTGGGACATCACATGAAACTCTGTTTCTAGCTGCAGGGACAACAGGCAGTGTGGCCTGCTGTTGGTCAAGAGTATTATACCAACCAGGCAGAAACCTTGTCCAACCCTGCACCAACATCTTTGAGGCTGCACCTATCTGCACATTGACAGATTGGAAGCTGTTCACTTGGTAAACACTCCTGGGTGATCTGGAGTTCCTGAATGTCATGAGTGTTGTCAATGATGCCTGTTACCTGTGTGACCACCAACTGCAAACCCGAGTGCCCACTCATTCCGATTCGCATCATTTAAGTGAACTTCACATAATTGGTGCACTGGCAAAGGAGCAATCATTCAGCTGTCTCGTAGACTCCAGGAGCAATCATTCAGCTGGATCATAGACTCCTGGAGCAATCATTCAGCTGTCTCGTAGACTCCTGGAGCAATCATTCAGCTGTCTCGTAGACTCCTGGACCTCTGCCTTTCAGCTCCCATGAACATCACAAACAGAACGCTGGGAGATGCAGAGATAAAAAGGTTGAGTGTGATGATGAGGTTGACAAACACTGACAGCTGCTCTCGATCCTGCTCCTGCTGCTCCTAGGGCCCATGCTCCTGGTCCTACTCCTTCTACTGTTCCGCTTGTCCCTCCTGCCCCAGCTCCTCCTGCCCTGCTCCTCCACCTGCTCCTCTAACTGCTCCAGCTCCTCCTACTCCTGCTGCTTCTACTCCTGCTCCTCGTACTCCTGCTGCTCCTCCTGCTCCTGCTGCTCCTACACCTGCTGTTCCTACTCCTGCTCCTCCTGCTCCTGCTCCTCCTACTCCTGCTCCTGCTGCTCCTGCTCCTGCTCCTCCTGCTCCTCCTGCTCCTGCTGCTCCTACTCCTGCTCCTCCTACTGCTCCTACTCCTGCTCCTCCTGTTCCTGGTCCTCCTGCTCCTCCTACTCCTGCTGCTCCTACTCCTGCTCCTCCTACTCCTGCTGCTCCTCCTGCTCCTGCTGCTCCTCCTGCTCCTGCTGCTCCTACACCTGCTGCTCCTCCTGCTGCTGCTCCTCCTGCTCCTCCTGCTCCTCCTACTCCTGCTCCTGCTGCTCCTGCTCCTGCTCCTCCTGCTCCAGCTGCTCCTACTCCTGCTCCTCCTACTGCTCCTACTCCTGCTCCTCCTGTTCCTGGTCCTCCTGCTCCTCCTACTCCTCCTAATCCTGCTGCTCCTACTCCTGCTGCTCCTACTCCTGCTCCTCCTACTCCTGCTCCTCCTGCTCCTCCTGTTCCTGCTCCTCCTACTCCTGCTGCTCCTACTCCTGCTGCTCCTGCTCCTCCTGCTCCTGCTCCTCCTGCTCCTGCTGCTCCTACTCCTGCTCTTCCTGCTCCTACTCCTGCTGCTCCTGCTCCTGCTGCTCCTACTCCTGCTCTTCCTGCTCCTACTCCTGCTGCTCCTGCTCCTGCTACTCCTGCTGCTCCTGCACCTGCTCCTGCTGCTCCTGCTCCTCCTGCCCCAGCTCCTCCTGCTCCTGCTCGTCCTGCCCTGCTCCTCCACTTGCCCCTGCTCCTCCTACTCCTGCTCCTCCTACTCCTGCTCCTCCTGCTCCTGCTGCTCCTGCTCCTGCCCTGCTCCTCCACCTGCCCCAGATCCTCCTGCTCCCACTCCTGCTGCTCCTGCTGCTCCTCCTCCTGCTGCTCCTACTCCTGCTCCTGCTGCTCCTACTCCTGCTGCTCCTGCTCCTCCTGCTCCTGCTCCTGCTTCTCCTACTCCTGCTCCTGCTCCTGCTCCTGCTACTCCTACTCCTCCTACTCCTGCTCCTGCTCCTCCTACTCCTGCTCCTCCTACCCCTGCTGCTCCTGCTCCTGCTCCTCCTGCTCCTGCTGCTCCTGCTCCTCCTGCTCCTGCTCCTCCTGCTCCTGCTCCTCCTGCTCCTGCTGCTCCTACTCCTGCTCTTCCTGCTCCTACTCCTGCTGCTCCTGCTCCTGCTGCTCCTCCTCCTGCTCTTCCTGCTCCTACTCCTGCTGCTCCTGCTCCTGCTACTCCTGCTGCTCCTGCACCTGCTCCTGCTGCTCCTGCTCCTCCTGCCCCAGCTCCTCCTGCTCCTGCTCGTCCTGCCCTGCTCCTCCACTTGCCCCTGCTCCTCCTACTCCTGCTCCTCCTACTCCTGCTCCTCCTGCTCCTGCTGCTCCTGCTCCTGCCCTGCTCCTCCACCTGCCCCAGATCCTCCTGCTCCCACTCCTGCTGCTCCTGCTGCTCCTCCTCCTGCTGCTCCTACTCCTGCTCCTGCTGCTCCTACTCCTGCTGCTCCTGCTCCTCCTGCTCCTGCTCCTGCTTCTCCTACTCCTGCTCCTGCTCCTGCTCCTGCTACTCCTACTCCTCCTACTCCTGCTCCTGCTCCTCCTACTCCTGCTCCTCCTACCCCTGCTGCTCCTGCTCCTGCTCCTCCTGCTCCTGCTGCTCCTGATTCTCCTGCTCCTGTTGCTGCTGCTCCTGCTCCTCCTGCTCCTGCTGCTCCTGCTCCTGATGCTTCTATTACTGCTCCTCCTTCTCCTTCTGCTCCTGCTCCTCCTGTTCCTGCTCCTCCTACTCCTGCTCTTCCTGCTCTTCCTACTCCTGCTGCTGCTACACCTGCTCCTCCTGCTCCCCCTGCTCCTGCTGCTCCTACTCCTGCTGCTCCTACTCCTGCTGCTCCTACTCCTGCTCCTCCTGCCCCAGCTCCTCCTGCTCCTGCTTATCCTGCCCTGCTCCTCCACTTGCCCCTGCTCCTCCTGCCCCTGCTCCTGCTGCTCCTGCTCCTACTCCTCCTGCTCCTGCTCCTCCTGCTCCTGCTGCTCCTTCCCCTGCTCCTTCTGCTCCTGCTCCTCCTGCTCCTACTCCTCCTGCTCCTCCTGCTCCTGCTGCTCCTGCTCCTGCTGCTCGTATTCCTGCTCTTCCTGCTCCTACTTTTAATGCTCCTGCTCCTGCTCCTCCTGCTCCTGCTGCTTCTACTACTCCTGCTGCTCCTACTCCCACTGCTTCTACTCCTGCTCCTCCTGCTCCTGCTGCTCCTACTCCTGCTTCTCCTGCTCCTGCTCCTCCTGCTCCTGCTGCTCCTACTCCTGCTCCTCCTGCTCCTCCTACTCCTGCTCCCCCTGCTCCTGCTCCTGCTCCTCCTCCTTCTCCTCCTACTCCTGCTCCTCCTGCTCCTGCTGCTCCTACACCTGGTGCTCCTGCTCCTGCTGCTCCTACTCCTGCTCCTCCTGCTCCTGCTGCTCCTCCTGCTCCTGCTCCTGCTGCTCCTACTCCTGCTACTCCTGCTCCTGCTGCTCCTGCTCCTCCTGCTCCTGCTGCTCCTACTCCTGCTACTCCTGCTCCTGCTCCTCCTGCTCCTGCTCCTCCTGCTCTTCCTACTCCTGCTGCACCTGCTGCTCCTACTCCTGCTCTTCCTGCTCCTACTCCTGCTGCTCCTGTGCCTGCTCATCCTGCTCCTCCTACTCCTGCTGCTCCTGCACCTGCTCCTGCTGCTCCTGCTCCTCCTACTCCTGCTGCTCCTGCACCTACACCTGCTGTTCCTGCTCCTCCTGCCCCAGCTCCTCCTGCTCCTGTTCATCCTGCCCTGCTCCTCCACTTGCCCCAGCTCCTCCTACTCCTGCTCCTCCTACACCTGCTCCTCTTGCTCCTGCTGTGCCTGCTCCTGCTCCTGTCCTGCTCCTCCACCTGCCCCAACTCCTCCTGCTCCTGCTCCTCCTGCTCCTGCTGCTACTACTACTGCTCCTCCTGCTGCTCCTACTCCTGCTTCTGCTCCTCCTGCTCCTGCTGCTCCTGCTCCTGCTGCTCCTTCTCCTCCTGCTCCTGCTGCTCCTGCTCCTCCTGCTCCTGCTCCTCCTGCCCCTGTTCCTGCTGCTCCTATTCCTGCTCCTGCTCCTCTTGGTCTTGCTCCTCCTGCTCCAGCTCCTTCTGCTCCAGCTGTTCCTACTCCTGCTCCTGCTCCTCCTGCTCCTGCTGCTCCTATTCCTGCTCCTCCTGCTCCTGCTGCTCCTGCTCCTCCTGCTCCTGCTCCTCCTACTCCTCCTGCCCCTGCTCCTGCTGCTCCTGCTGCTCCTATTCCTGCTGCTCCTGCTCCTGCTCCTGCTGCTCCTACTCCTGCTCCTACTCCTGCTGCTCTTGGTCTTGCTCCTCCTGTTCCAGCTCCTCCTGCTCCAGCTGTTCCTACTCTTGCTGCTCCTGTTGCTCCTCCTGCTCCTGCTCCTCCTGCTCCTGCTGCTCCTACTCCTGCTCCTACTCCTGCTGCTCTTGGTCTTGCTCCTCCTGTTCCAGCTCCTCCTGCTCCAGCTGTTCCTACTCTTGCTGCTCCTGTTGCTCCTCCTGCTCCTGCTCCTCCTGCTCCTATTCCTCCTGCTCCTCCTACTCCTCCTGCTCCTGCTCCTCCTGCTCCTGCTGCTCCTGCTCTTGCTGCTCCTACTGCTGCTGCTACTCCTGCTGCTCTTGGTCTTGCTCCTCCTGTTCCAGCTGCTCCTGCTCCAGCTGTTCCTACTCCTGCTCCTGCTCCTCCTACTCTTGCTGCTCCTACTCCTGCTGCACCTGCTCCTGCTGGTCTTGCTCCTCCTGCTCCAGCTCCTCCTGCTCCAGCTGTTCCTACTCCTGCTCCTGCTCCTCCTACTCCTGCTGCTCCTATTCCTGCTCCTCCTGCTCCTGCTCCTCCTACTCCTGCTACTCCTACTCCTGCTGCTCCTGCTCCTCCTGCTCCTGCTGCTCCTGCTCTTGCTGCTCCTACTCCTCCTGCACCTGCTCCTCCTGTTCCTACTCCTCCTGCTCCTGCTGCTCCTCCTGCTCCTCCTACTCCTGCTGCTCCTACTCCTGCTCCTCCTGCTGCTCCTGCTCCTACTTCTGCTGCTCCTGCTCCTGCTCCTCCTGCTCCTGCTGCTCCTCCTGCTCCTACTCCTGCTGCTCCTGCTCCTGCTCCTCCTGCTCCTGCTGCTCCTACTCCTGCTCCTCCTGCTCCTGCTGCTCCTGCTCCACCTGCTCCTGCTCCTCCTCCTCCTGCTCCTGCTGCTCTTGCTCCTCCTGCCCCTACTCCTCCTGCTCCTCCTGCTCCTCCTACTCCTGCTCCTCCTGCTCCTGCTCCTCCTGCTCCTACTCCTCCTACTTCTGCTGCTCCTACTCCTGCTGCTCCTACTCCTGCTCCTCCTGCTCCTGCTGCTCCTGGTCTTGCTCCTCCTGCTCCTCCTGCTCTTGGTCTTGCTCCTCCTGCTCCAGCTCCTCCTGCTCCAGCTGTTCCTACTCCTGCTTCTGCTCCCCCTACTCCTGCTGCTCCTACTCCTGCTCCTCCTGCTCCTGCTCCTCCTGCTCCTGCCTCTCCTGCTCCTGCTGCTCCTGCTCCTCCTACTCCTGCTGCTCCTGCTCCTGCTGCTCCTACTCCTCCTGCTCCTTCTCCTCCTGCTCCTACTCCTCCTGCTCCTGCTCCTGCTGCTCCTGCTCCTCGTACTCCTGCTGCTCCTGGTCTTGCTCCTCCTGCTCCTGCTGCTCCTGCTCCTGCTCCTCCTGCTCCTGCTCCTCCTGCTCCTGCTCCTCCTACTCCTGCTGCTCCTGCTCCTCCTACTCCTGCTGCTCCTGGTCTTGCTCCTCCTGCTCCTGCTGCTCCTGCTCCTGCTCCTCCTACTCCTGCTGCTCCTACTCCTCCTGCTCCTGCTCCTCCTGCTGCTGCTCCTCCTGCTCCTGCTCCTGTTGCTCCTGCTCCTCCTGCTCCTGCTCCTCCTGCTCCTGCTGCTTCTACTCCTGCTCCTGCTGCTCCTCCTGCTCCTCCTGCTCCTGCTGCTCCTACTCCTGCTGCTCCTGCTCCTCCTGCTCCAGCTGCTCCTACTCCTGCTGCTCCTGCTCCTCCTGCTCCTGCTGCTGCTACGCCTGCTCCAGGTCCTCCTGCTGCTCCTGCTCCAGCTCCTCCTACTCCTGCTGCTCCTACACCTGCTCCTGCTCCTCCTGCTCCTCCTACTCCTGCTGCTCCTACTCCTGCTGCTCCTACACCTGCTCCTGCTGCTCCTGCTCCTGCTCCTGCTCCTCCTGCTCCTGCTGCTGCTACATCTGCTCCTGCTGCTCCTACGCCTGCTCCTGCTGCTCCTGTTGCTCCTGCTCCAGCTCCTGCTCTTCCTGCTCCTGCTGCTTCTACGCCAGCTCCTGTTGCCCCTGCTCCAGTTCCTGTTGCTCCTGCTCCTACTCCTGCTCCTGCACCTCTTGTTTCCCGGTTCTCTCCTAAGTTCTCAAATCCCCTTGCTGCTGTGTATGTCAAAGCTGCAAAGTGCAACTCTGACCTCTGAACCTCCAAAGGGCAGACGACTCCTCTAATCTGTAACATTATCTCTTAGCACAAGTATAGTGAAAATAAAATGTTTTAATGCAGCAGGTAAAAGCTGCTGTGAATACTGATAATTTATTGGCATTTCCCGGTCATGGCTTCAGCTCCTCAGTTGTCACTGCCTTCTCAGTGTGTTTTCACTATCCAGTTGCTGGAAATACAGGAGAGCCGTGAAGCCCAAGTTCAACTGTGAAATCCATGTTAAAGTGACTCTGAGTGATTAATAGATTTAATTTTACAATCCATCTCTCCCAATGAGGTTGTGCATACACAGCTGAATACACTGGAGTGAAGTGTAGAATATGATGTATCGCTGCTGTCTCACTGTCTTGTACAGCCCCAGCTGCGCCCAGGTCCACACACTCTCCCTTTGTAAAATTCTCCTCTGTCTCTATCAATCAGAACCTTTGACAGTCCACGTCTCTGTCATTCAATCTCTCTGTCAGGAGGAGGAGGGAGGGGACAAGGAAGGTGAGGGTCCACTGGGAGAGCACCAGAGAGTCCTGGGTGGATGGCCCACACCAAGGAGGAACCCAGGTCACCATTGAATTGAAGACCACTTCTGAGAAACATCTGCACCATCAGACATTGCAGCACTCCTACCGTACCTTCAAGATGGAGGGTCCATCACACAGTCCAGCATCTGCACTCAATCCTGTTAACCGTTTCCCCATGAATATCACAATAAAAACCATTGATTGTACCCACTACCCAATTACCATCATCACTCTCTATGTACATATAAACTATGTAACAAAACATTTAAAAACATTAAATGTTCGGCCCACACACTGACCCTTAGTGACTTTCTAGAAGTGCTTTGCCTAGTCCGGTGTTTCTACAAAGTGCAGCACCAGTCACAGCAGCAGCTCGGATGGGTGCCCTGCTAAGAATCTGAAGAGTCCTCCTCCTGGGATCTCCTCGAGAGGCCCTGGGCTGTGGTAGTCCCTTCTCAGACTGCACCATCCCAGCATGGGCTTCAGCAGCCTGGTCACCCAGCTGACAGGCAATAGAGGGGGATGGAGGGGGTGGAGGGAGCAGGAATGCTGCCATCCTGAGAGACCATGAGGTGCCAGCTCCATGATTCCCACACCATGACCTCGGGACCTCTGTTCAGCTAGGCCTGTGATCTGCTGGAGGACAGACGTGTGGGAATTGGAGACACTCTTTCAGCCCCTTTGAATGGAGGAGGCCAGCTCCAGCATGGTAGCTCCCTGAGCTTCTACTGCAGCTGCTCCCCGATCCATGGAAGCTGCTTTGACTGGAAACTGTAACCTCAGTCATCAGAAGCTGCACCATGTCGGGTTCACAGGTCACAGGCCGGACTCGAGCAGCCTCTCCTGCTGAAGAGGAGGGATTCCAGGTCAGCCACAGGCCACGGGGAAAGCAGGACCCGTGCCCCTTGACCCGACCCCCCCCATCCTCCTCAACTCTTTTTCCTCTGACTCAACCCTCCATCCTCCTCTACACTGCCTTCCATCCTCCTCAACCTGACCTTCCATCCTCCTCAACCCTCTATCCCCTAACACAACCCTCCATCCTCCTCTACATTACCCTCCATCCTCCTCGACCCAACCCTCCATCCTCCTCGACCCTCCATCCTCCTTGACACTCCATCCTCAATGCTCCATCCTCTGACTCAACCCTCCATCCTCCTCTACACTACCCTCCATTCTTCTTGACCCGATCCTCCATCCTCATCAACCCTCCGCCCTCCTCGACCCTCCATTCTTCATCCTCCTCAACCCTCCATCCTCAACATTCTCCTTGACCCTCTATCCTCTTCAACACAACCCTCCATCCTCATCAGTTTTCAGGCAGACTCTCCACTGCAGCAAGCATTTGGTTTAAGGCACCTGTCCCCACCTTCTCCAGAAGCTTGGTTCTGCAAGGTTGTCACCTGATTCCTATACAGGAGGACTACTATAATGCCTTGCCACCTGGTTAGATGGATCCTGTGGTGTCCCTACTACCTTGTGTGGCTGCTGCCCACAAGGTGCATTCCACTGTGTGGACCCTGTTCTAACCTAATCTCTAATTGTGTATGTTGCTCTCTGAGCTGGATCCTGTGGCAGTGGGAGTCATTGACACAGTGTACGCACCCTCCATCTCTCCCCTCCTTTTCTTCTTCTAGTTGGGGGGTGGGGGAGGGGGAGGCAAAGTGGCTGTTGCTCTTCCTGAACCTGTTTCACAGGACGAGGTGTATCTTCCTCCTGGGAAGCTGTGATGCTGACCCCCGGGTGGGGAGGGGGAAGTGGGAGCAGGATTTAGGGTGAAACACATGTACCCCCTGAGGAGATGGAGTGTAATTAGACCATATGGAGTTGGAAGTGAGGAGAGGTTGGGGCATTAGGGATCAGGAATAGTTGTGACTCTGCCAGGAAGCTCCAATGGCCTCATACCTTCAATGAGATGCCCCTGGTTCTGCCTGTGGACACAGGGTCCCCAGCTCCCCTCCTAATTATGGCCAGCCCTACCCCCTACAAGACAGCTCCTGCTGCCACTTATTATGTGTGAATGACAGTGTATTTGAAATGGAGGATGTAGGGTGTGTGAATGTCAGTGTATATTACATGGGACTTGGAGTAAGTGTGAATGTCACTGTATGTTCAATATGGATGTAGGGTTTATGAATGTCAGTGTTTATTAGATGGGGGATGTAGGTTTGTGAATGTCAGTCTATATTAGATGGGGGATGTAGTGTGTTAAAATGTCAGTAGGATGTCAGTATATATTAGATGCAAGGTGTAGGGGTTATGAATGTCAGTGTATATTAGTTGGGGCATGTAGGGTGTGTGAATGTCACTGTTTACTAAATGCACCATGTCGGCTGTGTCTGAATGTCGGTGTATATTAGATGAGGGATGTAGGGGGCATGAATGTCAGTCTATATTACATGGGGAATATAGGGTGTGTGTATGTCAGTGTATATTAGATGGGGAATGTAGGGTGTGTGAATGTCAGTGTATATTAGATGGGGAATGTAGGGTGTGTGAATGTCAGTGTATAATAGATGGGGAATGTAGGGTGTGTGAATGTCAGTGTATATTAGATGGGGAATGTAGGGTGTGTGAATGTCAGTGTATATTAGATGGGGAATGTAGGGTGTGTGAATGTCAGTGTATATTAGATGGGGAATGTAGGGTGTGTGAATGTCAGTGTATATTAGATGGGGAATGTAGGGTGTGTGAATGTCAGTGTATATTAGATGGGGAATGTAGGGTGTGTGAATGTCAGTGTATATTAGATGGGGAATGTAGGGTGTGCGAATGTCAGTGTATATTTGATGTGGGATGTAGTGTGTGTGTGAATGTCAGTGTTTATTCGATATAGATGTAGGGTTTATGAATGTCAGTGTATATTAAATTGAGCATGCAGGTTGTGTGTGAATGTCAGTGTATATTTGACTGGGTATGTAGTGTGTATGAATGTCACTGTATTTGGATGAGGGATGTACGGTGTGTGCATGTCAGTCTATATTAGATGGGGAATGTCGTGTGCCAAATGGGGGATGTAGGGTGTGTGGATGTCAGTGTCTATTAAATGGGGGATGTAGGGTGTGGGAATGTACATGTATATTAAATGGCGTATGTAGGGTGTGTGAATGTTAGTTTATATTATATGGGGGTGTGTAGGGTTTTAATGTCAGTGTCTATCAGAAGGTGGATGTAGGGCTTGTGAATGTTAGTCTATATTAGGTGGGGTGTGTAGGGGTTGTTAATGTCAATGTATAACATGGGGGATGTAGTCTGTGTGAATTTCTATGTGTATTAAATGGAAGATGTTGGGTGTTTGAATGTCAGCGTATATTAGGGGGCCTATGTATGGCATGTGAATGTCAGTGTGTATTAAATTTGGGATGTAGCGTGTGTGAACATCATTGTATATTACATGAGGAATGTAATGTGTGTGAATATCAGTGTATATTAGATGGGGGATGTAGAGTATGAGGATGTCAGTGTGTATTAAATGGGGGTGCAGGGAATGTGAAAGTCAGTGTATATTACATGTGGGATGTCGGTTGTGTGAATGTCAGTGTATATGAGATAGGGGATATAATGTGTGTGGATGCCAGTGTATTTTGGATAGGAGATGCAGGGTCTCTGAATGTCAGTGTCCATTAAATGGGAGATGTAGGGTGTGCTAATGCCAGTGTATAATAGATGGGGGATGTATGTTTTGTGAATGCCAGTGTATATTAAATTATGTATGTAGCTTATGTGAATGTCAGTCGATAGTGCATGGGGAGTGTCGGGTGTGACTGTCAGTGTATATTACATGGGAGATGTAGGGTGTGTGAATGTCAGTGTATGTTAAATTGATCATGCAGGTTGTGTGTGAATGTCAGTGTATATTTGATTGAGTATGTAGTGTGTATGAATGCCACTATATTAGATGGGGGATGTACTGTGTGTGAATGTCAGTGTTTATTAAATGCATTATGTTGGTTGCGTGTGAATGTCAGTGTATATTAAATGCGGGATGTAGGTTATGTCAGTGTCAAGGTATATTAAATGGGGCATGCAGATTGTGTGTGAATGTCAGTGTATATTAGATGGGGGATATAGGGTTTGTGAATGCCAGTGTATATTACCTGGAGGATGTTGCATGTGTGTATGTCAGTGAATATTAAATGGATCGTTTAATGTCGGGTGTGAGTGAATGTCAATGTTTATTACAGGGCTTATATATGGTGTGTGAATGTCAGTGTATATTACGGGGCTTACATGTGGTGTGTGAATGTCAATGTATATTAAAGGAGGGGT